>NC_088605.1:5742755-6044755 GCF_036013475.1 Columba livia | reverse complement strand
CCCATGGATCTACCAAGGTTTGGGAGGGACACTTGGGCTGGAAGGATTCACCCCAGAACTACCTCCCCTTCTCTGCTCTCCTGTAATGACCTGGAGAAATGTCCACCAAGGAACTGATGGCATGAGCCTCTCCAGTGGCCCATAGTTAAGTGTTTCTCTACACTCTTAGTGAAGTCAAATGGCACTGACTTCCCCATGAGCAGCTCAATGTCCCTGAGGCTGGGGGATTTGGTTTTGGGTTGTTCTTCTGAAATCCAGCCCATCATGTCTTCAGCATGGTGACTCACAGAAGCTGGAGGAAAGCAAGCATGGCTGTGGCCACCCAAGCCTACCATTGTATCTTTGGATGCAGAGACTCATCCTAGGAGCCCCAGGCAGGATCTTCAACAAAATCATTGCTCTGTTCCAGGATTTTGGCAGTGTTGCTTGTAGACACCCGAATACCATGGATATGTCCAGCTCTGTGTGCTGGGTTTGGAACAAGACATTGGTCATTCTGCCAGGGATGAAGCCTGTCTTTATCAGACGCCAATGGATGGATTAAAGGAAGTGAACAGCATCTACAGGTCCTTCAGAGTTGTTAATATCTCATAAGCAGTGACCTTTCTTTCTGGGTTTTAAATAAAGGTTATACTGGAAAACAAATTGGAGAATAGTGATCAGGAATATAGAGAATTGTCTCCGCTATTACCTAACTGGTGTGGAAATGCTTTTAATGAAGGAGGAATAATGCTGGTGAGTCCACTCTGCAGATAGTCCACTTAATTTTTACTTTAGTGGAGTATTTGAAACCCAAGGTGGCTTTTGGTCATTTGCACCACCTGGGAAACAGAGAAGTACAGTTAGTGCAAAAGATGCTTCACAAATTATTTTGTTTTGAATGTGGTGTTAATCCCTTATTTTACTTAGCTGTATCTCTTGGGTATTGGGAGTGGAAGTGGGATGGCTTTTTACTAAAAAAAATGATTTTTCCACGCGAATAGTAATGATTCCTTTTATTGTTGTGTCTCTCTGTGATAGCCGTCGCTGCCCAAGGAACTGCTTGAGTCACCATCCCTGGAGGTGTTTAAAAGACACGTAGATGAGGTTCTTAGGGATATGTTTTAGAGGTGGACTTGACAGTGTTAGGTTAACACTTGGATGTGATGATCTTAAAGATCTTTTCCAACCAAAATGATTCTATGATTCCATGATTCTATGATTCTGATTCATACTCCACAAGGTTCTGCTCCACGCTCCCCAGCCTGCCTGCTGCTTCCTTCCCTCACCCTGTCCACAGGGACACCAGCTCACAGGACACGTGGGGTTGACACATTGGTACCTCTGATGCCCAGAGGTTCCCTTTGGGCTTCACTTCCAGTTCCTTGGATGCTCTTCCTGACCAACACCGTGGCCTCACCAGCAGCCAGGTTGGCCAAGGGCTGTCACTTCCCAGCACTGTGGACTGTTTTATACCTTTTAAAGCAAGTCAGCACAAAACTTTTCACAGATTGAACACCATTAGTTGTAGAAGAATCGTTAGAAAAATCTCTCCTTTCGGGACTGTACGGCTGGAGGTGGCAGCAATATTTACCACGTGTTAGACAAAATAACATCAAAACTCTGTTCATGGGTTTGATGCTTTTTATCTATCCTGCCTGGCAAATTCCTCCCCTTTACTTTTTTTCAATTAAATTAATTTTAGATCCTGTAGAAAAGATAAAAAAGGGTATGATGTTTATTTCCTGGAAGTCAGATGGACACGTTTTTAAGCTCCCAGGCAGGCAGCATTTCACATGGGGGATCATATGCCATTTCCATATGTGCTTTAACACAGCACTTATACTCGGCTTCATAAAAGTGCTGCACTCACAAAGTGTGAGCTCTTGTAGCTTATTTCAGTCATCCACATTGGGAACATTTTGGTTATAAAGGAACAAATAAGCCTCATTCAGTCAATGACCACTTAGAAAACCTGAACATTTCTGGAGCGAAGAATAGTCAAAGTTCAGAAAATAAGACTGAAAATCCTGATAGTCTTCAATTGACTAATTTAAGAGAAATATTTAAGATGCAACCAGTGTGAGAGTCCACATTATGCAGTTAATCTGTGGTGGATGGCTGCCTTCCCCAAGAAAATTCAGTGGAGAAATTCATGCCCCAGGGCCTGTATTTACTGCTTGAGGAGTAAGTTAGATATTTTAGGGATGTCATTATTTATAGGATCAATATTGCTATTTAGCCAGACGGCTGGCCAAGCACGGACAAATATTGTCTGCTATAATACATTTATCCATTCATCGATCTATCTCTGCACACGTTTTGCTGATCAAACAGACAGCTTATTGCAGGACCGGGAGCGACTTATTCCTAGTTTTATCACATCAGTAACAGGATTTGTCTCACATAAATTGCCACTCAAAAGCTATGTGAGCAGTTAGCTCAAGCAAATGTGGAGCCCTATGGAAAGAGCCAAATGGAGTCACCCCATCTATTTTAGGCAGGACCCATCACCTGGCAGCACCAACTCCAGATAAATGCAACCCACATCCCCTCCTGCCTCTCAACATCAGAGAATCATGACAACACTTTAGCAAAATATTGCATTGTTGAAAGCAGAAAATGCAATTTTAGTATTTGAAGAGGATGGATAAAAATCTTTCCCAAATTCAGAATACTCAGTGAAGAAGAGAGTTTTTTTCAGATCTACTCCACAAAATACACAGGTCCTTCATGTCAGTCCAAGCTATTGATCACTTGCTAGGAAAGTGTGATCTACTAAAAGGTTTATGTTGATGAGAGGGTGATGACCCACAGTTCCTCACCTCCACACAAAGCAGGAACAACTCCAGTGAGACAGGTGAAGCTAATGAAGAAATCAGTGTTAGCTACAAATGGCTCCAAAGATGGAGAAGGAAGATGTTCCAAAATTTCGAGTGAGATGTGGTTTTAAAAATCTAGGCAATTAATCAAAAAAAACCTGATGTGACACATTTACTGGACTTATTCTGGGAGGATTCATGAGCTGGAAGGTGCCAGAAAACCTGGGTGGGAGTGGGAGATGCTTTCTGGAAGCAGCCAGGGCACAGCAGAAATGTGACAGCAGATTTTTGCAGAGTAAGACTGTAGAATAGTTTGGGTTGAAGGGACCTTCAAAGCTCATCCAGTGCCACCCCTGCCATGAGCAGGGACATCTTCACCAGCTCAGGTTGCTCAGAGCCCCGTCCAGCCTGGCCTGGGATGTCTCCAGGGATGGTTCATCCACCACCTCTCTGGCCAACCTGGGTCAGGCTCTCACCACCCTCAGTGTCAAAAATTCTTCCTGATGTCTAGGCATGAGAGTAACACACTCAAATTTACATTGTTTACCTCCCCATCAGATGGACGGAGGGATGTGTCTGTGCTGGGAATGGGGCTGCTTGCCAGGCAGCCAGTCACTCCCTGCAGTCAGTGCCTGTCACCATATCCATCCTGCCATTGCCTTCACCACTCATGAAGGTCTGATTTAGTGCACTTGGATGCCAGCAGCCAGGTTGCTAAAGAGCATTGCTGGGTTGTGACCAAACCTGACCCGCCATGGGCTTGGATTTTTTTTTGCGATACAGTTCCAAGAAGACAAAAGAGCTGAGAGCTCTCAGTTTTCACCTGGCAATGCTAGTTGTGACCCCCGTTGATAAACAGATGGTTTGAAACCATCCTGTTTTTCTGTAAATGGGCAAAGGCTCTCCAAATATATGCAATGCTTTGGGAGGTCAGTCCATGCAGTGGAAGCAAAACAGACAATGAACCTTAGGTGTCTTGAAGATGGTCACCTAGGGCATCTCTGGTCCAGCTCCATCCCTCCATGCCCAAAGGATGTGCTGATCCAAGTGGCCCAGCTTGGGCAATATGCAGACAGAAAGAAGTCTCACACAGTGCTTCTCCATGCTGACATGGGGCAGGAGATGGGATATATCTATAGCTATAAGTGTTAATGTTTTCATCTGCTAGATTGACTTAGGAAAAGCTGGGCTACATATTGAGGATAGGAGAGGGAAAAAAAAGCTTGTTATTACATTATTCTATTATTCTATTCTTCCTATATAACCTACATGGGGTTAATTATGGGCTGAGTTTCTCTTCCCTCTGGACACGAAGGGCAGTTAGTACCAGGCTTGGGTGAGCTGTGATTTGGTATTATCTCAAAAGAAAGCATCACTGAGCCTAAAAAAAAATTAGCTCATTTAGCAAAGCATGTAAGCCTGAGTATATCTATTGGCCTCAGTTGGTTTTAGTCTGCATCTGAAGTCAGCCAGCCAAAACAAGCACTGCTTTAAAGTGCAGAAGAGGAATTTGACTAAAGCCTCTGTAATAAATAATCTTGTGACAGGCAAGTGGCGCAAATTAGGTGAATGTAGACAAACAGGGTGAGAACCATCCAGCCAAGCTTTGAGATAGATGAGGCAGTTCAGACACATTCCTGGTTCCCATTACAGTCTGCCAGTGGAGACCTGTGGTCCATCTCCTTCCCTGCAGTCCACCTCCTCCTCTGTGGTCCACCCCAACGTGGAGGAAGCAGACCCGGCATGGCAGAAGGTCACTGTGGACAAGCAGGGGACACCAGGCTGACCTGGAAGGCAACAGGCAAGTGCACAGGAGATGGATATGGGGAACTTGAGACAGGGGGAATATAAGGGCATTGCTCCAGTCTGTGTGGATGAAGGTGTTGGGTGGATCTCCAGTGAGCAGAGAACTCTGTCCCTGCAGCTAGGACCCTTGGTGGCTTTGCAAGGCTGTAGGGAGCAAGGGTTGGTCTCTTCTCCTGAGTGACAAGTGATGAGAGGAAATGGTCTCAAGTTGTGCCAGGAGGGGTTCAGATTGGAAATTAGGAAAAATTTCTTCATGGAAAGGGTTGTCAGGCATTGGAACAGGCTGCCCAGGGAAGTGGTGGAGTCACCATCCCTGGAGGGGTTTAAAAGAAGTATAGATGAGGTTCTTAGGGACATGGTTTAGTGCTAGAGTTGGGTTAATGGATGGACTCAATGATCTTGAGGGTCTCTTCCAACCAAAAGGATTCTATGATTCTATATTGTACGAATTCAGCATAGCAAAACCACACCCCATCAAATACATCCAGTGCTTTCTGTAACATGCAGTTGTTCTGAAGATAAATTTATTTTTTTAAATTTTAAAATTATTTTTAGTCTTTTTTTTTCCCTTCAGGGAATGCTTTAATAGCAATTTCACAGGAATCCAGTTTTGGTTTTGTTTGCAATAAATGTTGCATTGGAGTGAAAAAGGAATCCACAGGAGCCATTACCAGTCACCACAGTGTGAATAAGTGAATTAATTATCTTCAGCTTTGTTATTATTTTCATGTGCATAACGATGACACAGGCTTGTGCACTGACTGCAGTGTGTTTAGAGGAGGAAGAAAAAATCTCCGAAGGCCTGTGGGAGAGGATCAGTTTGAGCCTCCCTCTGAAAAAGGTGGATGTTTGTTTTGTGGTAACCTCAGCACTAAGTCCTGAGGATGAAGAGGTCCCTACAGATGACAACAGACGAGACAGAAATCAGACTGCCCTGGGAAGTGGGAGGAATATTCTTCCCACAGCCCTCACATGGGCTAAAGCAAATGTGTTCACTCCATTGTGCTGCAATAATTTGCCTCTCTGCCACAAATCCCTAAAACAGGGCAAAGATACTGCCAACCTCTGTAGCAGTTTGGCACTATAATTAGCCCTCTTCGACAAAAAACATCCCCCAGTTTAGCCTAATTATGTTCAGTTGGTGTTATTGTTATTTTTTAACTATTTCAGTAGGTCTTCATGACTTCTAGGACCAACACACATCAATAACCACAGCAAGGCGGGGAAAAATTTAATGAAATATAACAAGGGAAATTGTAGAGTGTTGCATCTGGGCAGGAACAACCCCAGGTTCCAGTATAAGTTGGGGAATGACCTATTAGAGAGCAGTGTAGGGGAAAGGGACCTGGGGGTCCTGGTGGACAGCAGGATGACCATGAGCCAGCACTGGGCCCTTGTGGCCAGGAAGGCCAATGGTACCTGGGGTGGATTAGAAGGGGGTGGTCAGTAGGTCAGAGAGGTTCTCCTGCCCCTCTACTCTGCCCTGGTGAGACCACACCTGGAATATTGTGTCCAGTTCTGGGCCCCTCAGTTCCAGCAGGACAGGGAACTGCTGGAGAGAGTCCAGCACAGCCACCAAGATGCTGAAGGGAGTGGAGCATCTCCCGTGTGAGGAAAGGCTGAGGGAGCTGGGGCTCTGGAGCTGGAGAAGAGGAGACTGAGGGGTGACCTCACTAATGTTTACAAATATCTAAAGGGTGAGTGTCAGGAGGATGGAGCCAGGCTCTTCTCCGTGACAACCAATGATAGGACAAGGGGTAATGGGTTCAAACTGGAACACAGGAGGTTCCACTTAAATTTGAGAAGAAACTTCTCCGTGAGGGTGGCAGAGCCTGGCCCAGGCTGCCCAGGGAGGTTGTGGAGTCTCCTTCTCTGCAGACATTCCAACCCGCCTGGACACCTTCCTGTGTAACCTCATCTGGGTGTTCCTGCTCCATGGGGGGATTGGACTGGATGAGCTTTTGAGGTCTCTTCCAATCCCTGACATTCCGGGATTCTGTGATTCAGTGAAGAATGCAAATGCCATGCGGTAACTCTAGGGAAAGCACAGAAAAGTTGCTACCAACACCAAAATTATCAGAATAAAGGAGAAAAGCAAATCCTTGTGGTCACTTTGCCTTCCTGACCAGCAAAGTTTTTTGTGTCCCTCTCCCACCTTCTTCTCCTCCCTGATTTTCTTCTATAGCTTGAAATATTCAGGGAGGTCCCGCAGGTTTGCTATTTTTCGTCAAGCTGAAGAATCTGCGGAGTCTTTTTGTGCCTGAAACCAGAGGATTTCAGAAGCACGTGAGTTCTTTGCTCAAGAAAAGTCTGTCCTGAAGCATCTTGCAATTCCCGAGGAAAACAAAATAATTTTGCTTGTTTGCAGGGTCGTTGCTTTCGCACTTTAGGTAAACCTGAAAAGGTCCTTTAGCTGTCAGGGCCGTTCATAATACAGCCCTGGGAGTAAAGTCGAACAGTGGAAGAGTTGTGACATCTAGTGGTGCTTGTGGTTATTGCACTAAAGAGAAAAAGATATATATATACAGCTATACATACACGCTGTGTCCAAGAAGACAAGACTTCATGACCAACCTGCATTTTTCCTTGTGTGTCTCAATCAGCAATTAAAACGGCTTCACTGCTGGTTTTCCAAATTTAACAGCAAGTATGACAAATGAGGATTAGAACCCGCGGATTTAGTTTAGACAGTTGTCTACATTCAATTTTTAAGAACTAATCCTGAAGGAAAGAATTTCAGTGGAACATTGACTTGGCCCTGCACAGCGACATTGCTGAGTCAGCAAGATTTCAGCGAAAGGACAAAACTCAAAGGAAAATCTTCACTTTATGCCAAGAAGTTGGGTACTCTTCATGTTGTCAGTTAGTTTTGCAAGGACAAAGGTGACTTCAGCAGAAAAAAACCCTCCCATTTGAGCAAAATACCTTTTTCTTTGGGTGCAAGACAAATTCTCCCATGGGATATGTATATATTTTATTCTGGGACTGTTAAGTCCCCAGAAAAATAATGGACAGTACTTCTACTCTTTACAATTCCCCAATGCCTGAAAACAAAGCAATTTTAGTATGAAAAAGTTCAACAGATGTTTGTGAAGCTGCTGGGATTTCCAGCCTGTGCAGGTGACTTGTCCCGCTGCTGCAGATGATCTGATGGCATCCAATAAAAGACAGGAAAATGGTGTCATTTGTCATCTCAACATTTCTGAAGGTTTCAACGTATATTCTGAATTAAGTAACAGTGGCAGCTGAGCTTTGCTTTGTGCTTTCATACCGGATTTGTGTCCCCAGGGGAGGTAGGTGAACATCAGCGAAACTGAGGGAATGTCCCCATGAAACTGCTGGAGAGAGAGGTTTAACAGTTAATAAAAGCCACCAGTTCCTGCTCCAGGACCACACAGTCCCGCCAAATGGTCATCCTGAAGTTTTCCTGGCGATCTCCCCATGAAATAGCAGATGACAAAAATGATGGAGGAAAAAGATGGAATTAGCTGGATCTACTGCTTTCCCTGGTGACGGAGCTTGTTTCCTGTGACCTCCAGGGACACAGGACCAGACCTGATCTGTCACAGGCTATGTTAGATTTAATTAGGTTGAGACCTTCTTTGATGTGGCTTTTGGGTGCTCAGGGGGATCTTGTTCCCTCTCCTTAACCCCTCTCTTGTTTCCTGACGCTGATTTTCAGAAGCATGGCTTTCTTAAACCCCACTGGTATAAAAAACGAAAATTGCTCCATGCCTAATTACGCAGGGGCAGAGGAACTGAAGTGTTTCAGGGCTGCTGAGGTCAAAGGGGAGGTGCTGATTTCATACCCCATTTCCAGCCCTTAAACATCAGGGTTGTATCAGCTTTAAGCTTAGCTCACACTGATCTGCACCCCATGACCCTAAGGCCTTAAAAACCAGCTTGGCCTTCAGGGACGGAGAGTTATCCTGCTCCAACACCAGGAGAACCCAGTGCAGGGTTGTTAAGAGTGAAATTTACCCCAAACTGCTGCTTTCCTTTAGTGAAAGCATCCCATCTTCAGATCTGCTTCATTCCTGGTGAATGGCAAGGCAACCTGATCATCTGGAATAGCAGGTGTCCAAGACATGAACATTTCCCAGAGCCATGGGGCAGCCCCAGGTCTGACCCTTGTGTTTTTCATAGAATCATAGAATAGTTTGGGTTGTAAGGGACCTTCAAAAATCATCCAGTGCCACCCCTGCCATGAGCAGGGACATCTTCACCAGCTCAGGTTGCTCAGAGCCCCGTCCAGCCTGGCCTGGGATGTCTCCAGGGATGGGGCATCCACCACCTCTCTGGCCAATCTGGGCCAGTGTCTCACCACCCTCAGTGTCAAAAGTTTCTTCCTCATGTCCAGCCTGAATCTCCCTCCTTTGGTTTAAAACCATCACCCCTTGTCCCATCACAACAGGCTCTGCTGAAAAGTCTGTCCCCATCTTTCTTAATGGCCCCTTTTAGATACGGAAAGGCCACAATAAGGTCTCCCTGGAGCTTCTCTTCTCCAGCTGAACACCCCTAGTCCCTCAGCCTGTCCTCCCAGCAGAGCTGTTCCAGCCTCGGATCATCTTGGTGGCCAGGTTTTAATAACCCGGATCATTGTGCTGGGCTGCCCAGCCTCCAGGAGAAGAAAGGCAGCGGGACGTGTACGGCTGCAGCTCAGTGAACTGCTACCAAAGCCCATCAAATGTCAAGCTTTTCTTTAAGACCTGGAGTTGCTGAAGCATTTCTGGCAAAATTTACTGAATAAAATGAGTCAGCTCCGATAAGCCCCTGATACGTGACAGAGCCAGACTTGCTTCAGATCACACAGCAAAGGGGAAAAAATCAGTGTTTAGGTGAAGATGACCACATGTCTTCAGCGGTATTTTCCTTCCTGGAAAAGCCATGATGGACCTGAAAGTGTCAGTCTGGGGCTGGTGAGGTGCCGGTACCGGTTAGGTGTCCATCCTTGGGGACTTACCCTCAACTTCTGCTGTTGATGTTGTGACCACAATTGGTACCAAGCTGAAATGTGACCCCTCTGTCTGTGAAGCACCATAGAAACGTCAGGCTCTTTAGAAATACCAAGCTATGGCTCTGCTTAGGGGAGAAGGGAGCAGTGTTTGTGTGCTTATTTATTTTCATTTGACACTAATAATTCTGAAAAAAAAAAATCTATATTAACAGCAATACCACGAAAGTTTGCATGATGTTTCAGAAGCTGAGAACAGGATTTATTTTAACTTATTTTCTGAGAGCGGTACGGGGTTTGCACAGAAAAGGACCAAATGAGATGACACCACCCCCTGTCCTCCCTTCTTTGCTGTAAACTCTCAACTGGTTCTTATCTCTGCTCTCTGGAGTTAGACCAGAAGTCCCAGTAAGCTCATTTCTAACTAATTCCTTGGCAGAAGCTCTCAGCCATAGCTCTGTTATTACAAAACCACATGCTACAGGGAAGAAATAAAGCCAGTTAAAGCACAAGTGTTGCTAATCCCTCCAGAGGGAATCCTCACCTCTGATTTTCTCAGTGCTCTTTACAAAGAAAAGGAGAGCAGTGGTCCAGCTCCTCATGGCGACTCTCCCAGGGCTGAGATGCTGGGACTATTTTTTTGCTTATATTCTGTAAATTAAAGCATAGGAAACTACAAACGAGTCTGTTTTTGGAAGGGTCAGCACCCTCATTTGATGGAGGCTGGATACAGGCAAGGCCGGGGTTCAGCTTCATGCTTGGATCCCTGCCTCGATCCAAAGGAGATGGGAAGAATGATCAATTTATTTGCACATTCTTCCAGTGACAAGAGGTGATGCTGCTGCTAAAGCTAACAAGATGCATATGGATTTCAAGCTGCAGAGTTGTTTCACTGAGGGTAGGACTGGGAGACAGTGGCAAAACACCAGCTGGTGCGAGGAGTGTAGGTCCAAAGTCATCGCTGATGTGAGTAAGGGCTAAACCAGCTGAAGAGCTTGTCCCTGGTTTAGCAATCCCCTAAATACTGCTAAATTCCTGCTAAACCCTCCTGCATTTGTCAAAGGGATGTCTTTTAGCACCAGGAGACAAAACTGCTTCTGATTCTGAGTAGGAAATCTGAGGTACATTTTATGCCATTAACTATCCACCCACAAAGTCCATTTTGTGGCTTTACCAACCGTGTTGTATGTACAGCTGCTAAGCTGGATACAATCACATGTTTTTTAACATAATTGAGTTTTCCACAGGGATCAAATGTGTGACTCCTGCTGTCATTCTGAAGGATTTCTGCTTGGTGTGAAGTTCACCACAAGGTTTGTGGCATAAGGGTGGTGAGAAGCTGGGTGGGAAATGATGGAGCTGGCACCAAAATATCCTTGGAGAGAGCTGCAAACAGACTTTCTATCCTTGCTACACAGAAGGGAAATGCTACTTCTTATTTCCCATTGAATATGCAATCTCTATTTGGAAAACTCTGAGGTTTACTGTCTTTCTGTCGTGATCAGGGCGCACATCCTGTCTCAGAGAGGTCTGCAGGAACATGACATTCCTGACCCGCACTTTCTTCAGCTTGGGGATAAGTGCTGGCAGTCTAGACACTTTGTATTCCCAGGAAGTTGTGCTGTAGTGAATGCTGAAGACTTTGGGGTGCAAGAAGCTTGTTTGAGTTTTGAGCTTCCATTTTGGGAAATGGCAAGAGATTGATGGAGTCCTACAAGCACCCACACGAATCAGCGTTACAGAAAAAGGTGGCAGGAGGAAGGACTGGACCAGAGCAAAGAAGGCGGCATCCTGCTTTCTACCGCTCTTGTGATAACATTTAACAGAAACACGACTGTATTGATGGGCCAGCTATGGAAGCAGCGTCTCCTGAAGCTGTTGGTCAGATGTAAGGCTCAAATCCCTGAGAAACCAGTGGCAGCATCTAACCTCGGGCTGTGCCAGCACATACCCTGTGATACAGCCTGGCAGCCGGATTCCCCCAGTGATCATTTCACACTGTCACTCTCTAGCAAAGCAGTAACAGGGCACAAACTTGGAACTGAACCTTTCCTCAACCACCACATTCACCTGCCTGTCCCTGCCGCTCTTACTGAGCAACACATTTCACTGGGTTTGACGTACTTTTGGGTGGGAGTCAGGTCCAGCTTCAAATACCTCCTGCAGATACACCCACCATGGGCTGCCTTCATGTGGGGGGGTTTCCAAGCTCTTGTTGCAACCAGTGGAGATCCTCCAGCACTGCCAGGGCTCCAAGAGAGCAATTCCACCCTCTCCTTGCAGCAGACACCCATAGACAGCACAGGAACTGCTCTCTTGTCTCTGCTGACTCCATGGATTATGTCTCCGTTGGCACAACGAGAGGTGGGATCGGTACACACATACACACCTGCCACGCAGACACCTTCAGGTGGTTGAATCTGGACCTGAATTTCAGCCTTAGCTGCATATTGTTCAGACAGCAAAGACTTGGGTGTCTAAATCATAGATCATAGAGTAGTTTGGGTTGGAAGGGACCTTCAAAGCTCATCCTTTCCAACCCCTGCCATGAGCAGGGACATCTTCACCAGCTCAGGTTGCTCAGAGCCCCGTCCAGCCTGGCCTGGGATGTCTCCAGGGATGGTTCATCCACCACCTCTCTGGCCAGCCTGGGCCAGTGTCTCACCACCCTGTGTCAAAAATTTCTTCCTCGTGCCCAGCCTGAATCTATCGTCTTTTAGTTTAAAATCATCACCCCTTGTCCTATCAAATATAGGTGTCTAGTGCCATGTGGGGTGCCTGAGGGTATCTGAGACCCCCATAGAGGACTGGCAAGCGGGATACGGGACTTAGGGGAAAGCCAGGCTCTCCTGGAGAGGCAGAAGGATGCAGGACAGGGCGCTGCAGGGCGGCTCAAGCTGCACTAGATGCCCGTCCACAAGCAAGTGAATTGAGCTGCAGTTTGGACGTGTCTCTTATGTCACTTATGCCACAATCAAGGTCAGTATGAAAGCCAGAAATGGAGATACAAGGATTCACACATGGAAATGTGTGTATGTAAAGGGGGATGCTGTGTGAGTTCAGGGGTGATTTCCTCATGGGGATGAGGAAGGCTGAGGCTGGCAGGCACTTGCTGTGTCCATCAAGGCCTCGTGGAGAAGAGACACATGGGGGTCGGTGCAGGTGACAACTGTATCTTGGTGTTTGTAGGTGCCAGTCCCTGGAGCACACTCAGTTTTTATTCTGTGGTATAATATCAAACCTGGACTCTGGGGTGCAAGCAGGACACTGAAAAACCTGGATGCCTGAAGTGTTTTTTCTGCTCTTAGTACTAGTAAATCCAGACATTTAAGGGCTTGGTGATTTATTCGTATCACACATTTTTGGCTGATGATGCAAGTAAACAAAGCATTAGCAATGACTCCTCTTATGGAGAAGAAACCAAGGCTGGGAGAGATCGAGAGACCGACCCAGATGCAACTGCAGCCAAGCACCACTCCCAGGCCCCTCAGCTGCCCAGCCCGTGTCTAAAAGAAGAAAAACATTCTACCATTAGTTTTAAGGAAGCACCAAAAGAAATCTCATTTTGTGTATGCATCTCCCTTTCATCTAAAGATCTACAAAAGGGAAATTGTTAGCCCTGTGCTTTTGTCTTCTGCTAGAGCTGGAACCCCTGGGGTAGGTAAACATTAACACAAGGTTCCTTTGGGCTTTTTACTGGCAAAGGGTCATATCCTCTGCAGAGTGATAGTAAGCAGAAATTCCCATGTTTAACATCAGGAAGATCTGCTTTCAAACAGGACTAAAGCCCAACTATGAGTAAGAACGCAAGAAAAAAGTTTTCACCAGAATTCACTTTGTCCCTGTGTGTGTGATTTTCATAAGGTTCAGCTCCAGCATCTGTGTTGCTCTTAAAACGAAGGTGATTATATAAAAAAGCATTAGGGAGAGACTCCACCCCTTATCTGACCTTTGGGCTTTCTGCAATGCTTGAAAAGCGTTGTTCTTAGATTAAATCCCTTTCTTAATCCTTTGGCTACCCCACTAGAACTGGGTCTGCCCTGAACTTTGTAAGGCAGCCCCTGTCATCGCTGCATGAGCGTTGCTAATTGCTGTGTTGTTTCACCCCGGGCTGAATGGCTTCTTTCCAGGCAGGTGATTAATTCAGATAAATTAATGCTAGTTGGACACAGTGTTCTCTGACAGGAACCAAACCACTGCATTAAAACAAAGGAAAACAGGTTTATTTTTTCTCAGTTCCATGTATGGCCAACTATAAATTGGACAGCTGGTTTCTGTACCTTGAGACTTTTACTGCTAGGGTGATAATGACTTGCATCAATATTAAGATTCAAAAGACTCTATATGTATTCAGGTTTTGAACACAAATGACTAAAGAGGTGTTTCTACTACTGAGATTTCTGAGATTTGAAGAAAAACAAAAACAAAACCAACAAAAAAACTAAGCCAACAACCCAAACCATCGTCTTACACAATCCTACCACAAACCACAAAAAATCGCACTTGTCCTTATTTTGTTGTACTGTTTGACTTCATGCCTGGGTTGTTTTAAGTGCATTTGGTATCCAGCAGATGGACTTCTGACACTACATAGCTGAACAGAAAAAGGAGAGAAAAAACAACCCACTGTACGATTTATTTGGGGTCAAAAGCTCCAGATCTCCCTGTGGCGGGGCTGGGACTCTTCTCTGACCCCAGGCAGTGCGACAGTCCTGCCTGTCACAGCCCCTACGAACCAAGGGGAGGGGGATCACTTAGGAACAGTTGGGGTTTTTGCTTTTATTTTCGGTCTCCCGCTATCCGGTCTCACTCATTTATGTTGTGTGTTACTTCGTAGATCAGCTCCTCTCTCTCTTCCTCCTGAAAATACAGTTTTGTGGAGAAACTGCTGAAAGCAAAATATTCCCTTATACAGAATGTTAATACAGTGGCCTCTAACTCAAATTCTCCCAGAAGAGTCTTAGTGAAAGCCTAACGTCAAGGAAAAATTGATTTGGAAATGGATCCAGGTATAAATCTTTTAGTAGTGAGTGGGTTACATATAAAATCAGTGTGTACGTCCTCCTAAGGGGATCGTATGTACCTCGTAAGAAATTGGACATTTGGATGCTTCAGTTATTTATTATGTCCTCAGTTTAATGGACATGAAATGAATGAAATAATCAGGACGAAATCAGAACGTGGCTTTGCATGTTTACCTTTGTCCTAAAGGAACAGTTTGCCCCTTCTCGCCCCGCCCCCCTACAGATTTATATACGTGCTGATTCTGAAGGCGGCTGGTGGTGTGTGTGGCAAACTGACCTGTGTCTGAAGCTCAGCTGTGTGAGTCAAAGCATTTTAAAACCCCTTGTGGGAAGCCTCATTGTAGAGTTCGGTGGTTTCTTGTGGCACCAATCTAAAGTCAACCTACTCACGGCTGCAAGAACTGCACGTTTTTAAATAAATGAGTTGACTTGAGAGCTTTCCCTGATTTTTCTAATTTGCCTACAAGTCCCAGGTACAGACACACCCTCTGTTTGCCCTGGAGATGCCTCTCCCATGATCTCTGTCCCTGACAAACGCTCTTATTGTGAATGTTTGCCGAAACTCCCTCGTCAAAAAACAGGAGCTGAGCCTTTCTTGTGGTTCATTAACCATTTTCTCTTGCAGAACAAATGCCCCCCTGAAGTTCAGCAGAAAGAAAATGCTGCTGTTAAGAATCTCTGTAGGGAGGAAAGAAAACACTAATTATTGCTTCAGGACTGTGTTTGATTTATTCAAATACACTCATTTTCCTGGCCCAGGATCAGCCAGGTGAATAAACTGTCCATCATGAACAAGAAAGGATTGTAAATTCTCTATTTTTTATTTGTTTTTAAACAATTTTCATAGACTGTCCTGAGTTGGAAGGGACCCACAAGGATCATTGAATCCAACTCCTGTCCCTGCATGTGACAACCCCACAGTTCACACCGTGTCTGAGTGTGTTGTCCAGTCTCTTCTTGAACACTGTCAGGCTTGGGGCTGTGACACCTCCCTGGGCAGCCTGTTCAGTGTCCAGCACCTCTGGGTGAAGAACCTTTTTCTAAGGCGAGACATTAGGAATGTCTGTCACGGCGCGGCACCTCAGCACTACAACACCCACAATGCCCCGCGGAGCCCCTTCCTCCCCGCCCCGCCATCTCGTCTTTAATAGGCTACCCTTAGGGGGGGGCCCTCGGGATTGAACCAATCGGCTCGCGGGGCTGCCCGTAGCCGCGCCGGGTTGGGCAGTGCTCAGGCGCCGCGCAGGGCCGCCCGCCCGCCGCGATCCGCCGGGCCGGTGTCATTGCCGAAGAGGACGATGTCCGGCTGCAGCCGCGCCGCCGCCCGCCCGCTGGGCCGCTTCCTCCGCCGTGAGTACCGGGCCGCCGGCACCACCCCCGCGCCGGGCCGCGGGCGCTGCGGGGCCCTCTCCCCGCTGCCTGGCAACCGCGCTCCGCCGTGGCCTGCGCTCCCCGCTCTAGGCCGCGGGGCCTGGGGAGGCCGCTCTGCCGGCGCCCAGCCTGCGCCCGCCACGGGCCTGCGGCGGGGCAAGGTCACCCGGGGACGGGGCAGCTGTACCCCGGGGTATTGCGAGGCCTCTGGGGGACGCGAGCAAACCGCTCTGCCCGGCCTCGGCCTGCTGGCGGGGCTGGGGCCCGGTGCTGTTTTCCGGTATCGGTGGCTCCACTTCCACAGCGTGAGGTGGTACCGTAAACACGGCCGAGTGACAGACTCTTAACAGCCCGTTCTGAGATTCTGAGCCAGCACTGTGCCCTTGTGGCCAGGAAGGCCAATGGCATCCTGGGGTGTATTAGAAGGGGGTTGGTCAGGACATGAGAGAGGTTCTCCTGCCCCTCTTCTCTGCCCTGGTGAGACCACACCTGGAATATTGTGTCCAGTTGTGGCCCCTCAGTTCCAGAAGGACAGGGAACTGCTGGAGAGAGTCCAGCACAGGGCAACAAAGATGCTGAAGGGAGTGGAGCATCTCCCGTGTGAGGAAAGGCTGAGGGAGCTGGGGCTCTGGAGCTGGAGAAGAGGAGGCTGAGGGGTGACCTCATTAATGTTTACAGATATATAAAGGGAGAGTGTCATGAGGATGGAGCCAGGCTCTTCTCGGTGACAACCAATGACAGGACAAGGGGCAATGGGTTCAAACTGGAACACAGGAGGTTCCACTTAAGTTTGAAAAGAAACTTCTTCCCAGTGAGGATAACAGAACACTGGACCAGGCTGCCCAGGGAGGTTGTGGAGTCTCCTTCTCTGCAGACATTCAAACCCGCCTGGACACCTTCCTGTGTAACCTCATCTGGGTGTTCCTGCTCCATGGGGGGATTGCACTGGATGAGCTTTCCAGGTCCCTTCCAATCCCTGACATTCTGTGATTTTAAAAGTAGCATTTCATAATCAGTGCTGGGGCTGGACAGGGTTGTCTCTCCATAGGTCTGCCGCCAACCAGTTGGTCATACGTGGCTTGTATTGACAGAACCATCACATATTCATTACAGTTCTTGACAACCATGAACATATTCCACGCTTATTCTAACACAAGCTATCTGTTTATGTAATGCTAAGTAACATTCGCATGTTTCTCAGTTACTTCTCAGTTATCTGTTTTAAAATAATATGTTGTAAATCTATGTCAGTTTTAAGAATAGTGTATGATTACTAAGTACAAAGATTCTATGGTTACAAGGTTGGTTAATCTTTAAAGGTTGCTACCTTAATGTTCTCCTAAACTATGAGTTCTATAATTTCTTAAAATGCAGTCTAATAATTAGGAATACAGGTATCGCAGGGAAGATGGAAGCTCCTTTGGGAGGTGCACAGTGGTACAGGGCACATGTGGCTGCAAGGAAAACTATTTTTAAAAGTTAAACAAGATTAAGAAATTTCCTGGAGAGGAGAGGTTGAGAGGGGATCTCATCAATATTTAGAAATATCTCAAGGTGGGTGTCAAGAGGGTGGACCAGACTCCTTTCAGTGGTGCCCAGTGATAGGATGAGGGGCAATGGGCACAGACTGAAGCACAGGAGGTTCCATCTGAATATGAGGAGAAACGTCTTTACTGTGAGGTGCCAGAGCCCTGGACCAGGCTGCCCAGAGAGGCTGTGGAGTCTCCTTCTCTGGAGACATTCAAACCCGCCTGGACACCTTCCTGTGTGATCTGCTCTGGTGAACCTTCTTTAGCAGGTGGGTTGGACTGGATGATCTCCAGAGGTCCCTTCCAACCCCAACAAGTCTGGGATTTTGTGGTCAGACCCAGAAAAGTTGTTCTCTTCATTGTATCACTGGAAATACTCAAAACTTGACAAGACCTGGAAGAAGCTGATAGAGTTGGATTTCGTCACTTAGTGGTGGTTTGGACTGGAGACCTCTTGAGGCCCCTAAATTGTCCTGTGACTTCAACACGAGTTGCTAAAGTTGTTTTTGTTGTCAAGAATAATATTAGCCTTTAATTATGGTGAACACAGGCAGTCTAATACTTCAGCGTGAATCTCTTTATATGTGCTGTTCGGAAGACCATAAAAAAAAATAAAGTGCCTCTTTTTTACTTTTCAGTGTGTTTTTTTATGCAGTTAATGCTGCATCTTTTGCTGAGATCAGTATGGGTATGCCCGGGCATAAGAGCAGTTTCTTGGAAGCTAAACTGGGGAATTGGTCCATTAGTCTTTCTTCTTGCAGCTGAGGATGAATGGACAAACTTAAACCTACTTCATTTCACTGAATTTTTAGTCTCAGTGTGGTGGTAACTTGCAGGTCAGGATGTAATAATGTGACCCCACAACATTTTAAGCTGGTCTAAGTTGTTCCTGTGGCACACCTACCATCCCTCCAGGTATCCATTCTTACCTCGTGTTCCATAACCAGGAGCAGAAAACTCTGTATTTTTTCTGTACTGTTAAATTTATGCCAGTTCAGCTGTTTGAAGTGTCTCCCCTGAGCCCAATGAGAATTGGTTCTGATGGAGAGGAACAGATGGGACAGTAGCACCTCCACTTCAGGTTAATTTGTACTCCCGGCAAAGCTGCTCTTGGGTGCAGTTTTACATGTTAAAAACCCACATTGATCGCTTTACAAAGAGCAATAAGAGATTCAGCGAAGAGTGATTAAGATCATTTTGGTGTGTGGAGAAGAAGTGGTGTAAATGGCTCGAGAAATGTTCTGTTCTAAACAGTTCAGGAGGTCATTTAAAGAAAAATCCTGCAAGACAAAATAGTTCTTTATTGCAATTTCTTTGCTTGATTTGATGCTCTTTATAAAATGGTAAGACAGCTAAAACCTTAAATTTGGACTTTGCCTGTTTTCATAACAAATAATTAACATCTGCTTCTCTTAGTGGTGATTAAAAACCATGAGTTTCTAGTGTGTTCGTTGCACAAGCGATGCAATATCTGTTTTTTTCGGTGAAGCAAACACGCAGGATGTGGATCCCTAAGGTTCAGTTCAGGAGGTTGTGAAAACCTGGGATGAAATATGTCAATGAATGGTAAGTGCTTGCTCAGAGATCAGCTCAGAGCACCGTTTGTGTATGGACGCAGGTCAAGAAAGACCGATATCAGTGTGTACCACACTTTGAAGAGAGTCTGTTCTGTTCTGGGCATGTTAGAAGGCTTTGCAGAGCCCTTAGATGAAAAGATTATGGTAAATAATGTGAGTAACTTTAAAAAGAATTTCTGCAGAAATAAGAATCCAAACTGAAGAATTACGTAGTGGTTTTTATGTCAACAGTGTGGAGGCAGGAAAGCTCGCGCACCTTTATCTGTGCATGTTCTTAGTGGAGTTTACATGGGGAAAAAGAGTTTGTTGGCATACAAGAAATAGTTGATTTGGACTGAGAAGATTTGCTTGTTTCTTTTACATTTTCAATGCAATGTCAATATTGTAAATTCAATGAGATGCTTCACTTTGTTTCAGCCTCTTAAATTCAGGAGAAAGCTTTTCTTTAAATGCCATCATGTCTCCTGTGGTTCCCCATAGTGTAATGTCCATCACCATGAGTGGGGTTTTTTGATTAGGAAAGAGAGGTGTGTTGAAATAACTGCGATTATTATGGATGTCGTTTGCCCATTAGTCCTAGTTCTGGTTTAATTTGGTGGGTGTAGCTTGGTCATTGCATCTGTTCGTTACAGCCTGATTAATTTACTTAATTCCTTAAGTCCTGTGCCATCTTCATAGGTTGGGGTTTCCATAAATAAGAGGAATTTGGCAAGGGAAGGGGGAGAGAAGAGAGGCTGGGGAGTGATACCTAGAAATCCTCTGAGCCCATAATCCTCTTAAACAATGGAGTAAAATATTTTGAGCAATCCCTCAATAGCCTGGAAACTTCTTTATCGATAAGGATCATCTTCTACTAATGTAAGTGATATCTTTCAGGGTGAATTTGGGAGAAAATTTTCCAGTTCTGTGTGTGTGAATATATATGTGCGGCTTGATAACGAAGACTAAAACCTAATGAAGAACTAGGATGGGAAGCTGCATGTGGAGTATGGTAATGTTGAGCTTCTAGTCAGTAAACTCTGAAACTTATTGCACGGTTTCGGTCTTTGACAAACTTAAAATGTATATACTCCTCTATAATGTAAGAAGCTATCCAGAGCTGTTTCTGTTTTGTCCTCTTCAGGCCGTGCCTTTGTAGGCAGAGGAAGGAGATTGTATGTGTTTAATTTGCATTTTTATTACTAAATCTGGAAAGCATTTCTCAGAAACAAACTGAAGATCTGTAACTGACGGAAAATAAGGGAGAGGGGAATGTGCGTGTGTGGGAAAAACACTTAGTGTCTAAGTAGTGCTTTTTGTACCTCAGTGCTTCCTTGAGTTTCCCTGCACTGGCCTCCGCTTTCCCTATTTTTATTGTCACCCATATGATTTCTGAGGCTTTCTTCTTTCCTTATACAGATAACAGAAATAAAAAGGAGTATCTTTTTCATCTCCAAGTTCTCTGTCTATTTCAAGGAGTAATAGAGGAAGAATTTCACCTATTACTTGTCAGTGTTCTGGCAACATAGGTATCTGCTCAGGTCCTAGAGAGGAATCTGCTCTTTCACCTTGCTTTTATATTGTGCTCATTTTATGAGCATCCTCAGATGCTACCTTAACTACCAAACTCATCTTTTTTTGTCTGGGATAAATGTGGGTAAGAGAAAGGCACTTTGATTGGATTTCTTTCCATGGGCCTAGGAAATCTTGCAAGAAGTCCTGAAAATAACAACTTTTCAGCTTTTTAAAGTTTGAGTGAGGAAGAGATTTAGCCCTTAGTATCTGTCCTGTCAGCTGGCTTGCACAACCCAAATAAGCTGGGCAAATATAGCTTGGGTTGAGTCATTTTAAATGAGATTTGTGCTGGGAGGTGCTGCTCAAGAGGTGCCTGAAAGCTCAGTGCAAACAGTATTTACATTTGATGTGTGCTTTAAAATACCTTGCAAATGGGTCAGTTTTCTTTGTAACGTGTAAATTTGTGTTTGGACTTAATGAAATAAGTGTATTTTTCCAGGCGAGCTTTTTAGTTGTAATACCCAAGTGAGCTTAAAGGCTACAAATTGAGTTTTCTGTTGAGAAGTAAATGTAACTGACTTTGTTACTCAGACTGCAGTTGAGTTCTGAGCTCAGCTGGGCCCTTGTTCCATGGAAATGCAAGAATAACTCCCAGCAGCGTGTGTGTCGGAGGTAATTCTGTCCCTTTGTTTCTAGTAAAGTTTCTTGGCTGTAAAACAACTGATGGTTTATATACAGGCTTGTGCCCCTCTGCTCGATTTAGATCTTCCTTTTCAAGCCTACCCTGCAACAGCAGAGTTTTGGTATTTGAGTACTCTTCATGACTACTTGGTTGTCCTATACAATGGACAAAATAGCTTCTTGCCACAGTATGTTTCTTTAGCTACATAGATGCTAAAGTACTGGGAACCTCAAATAAATGCATCTTTTTATTTGCATAACTTTCTTTTTTTTAATCACGAAATACACAAAACAGGCCAGAGATAGGGCAGAAGTGAAAGGGATTGCCTGGGAAAGATTATGCAGTTTTTAATACTCTTTTCAAAAGGTCTATTATGTTATGTTAGACCTCTGATCATACAAAATAAAGCAGTTCACTGCGCTTTCAGTAAGATTTGGGTTTAATAAGACTTGTCCTTATGCTTTAGGGCTTCATCTGGACCTTTGTAACTTGGCTTGTACTTTAGACATGTGCATTAAAATAGCATCACCAATGAGTTTGGATTTTACTGATTCACAGCTGAATCCTGGTAACCAGAAGAGCAAATCATGTTGCTTTTTTTGGTTTTGTCCTGTCTTCTTGAGAATATACACTTATACTCAGCCACCCTGATTTGTTCTAGTAAAAGCAATTGCCTGAACCACGCTGGAAGTTGTGCAGCAGTAGCTGCTGGTGAATGAAGGTCCTGGGTGGAAATTGAGACTTGGATTCTATTTCTGGCTCTTACCTGCTGTGAACTTGGATGTGCCATTTTGATTTTCCACCTGTTTCCTTCTCATCTTATCTGTCTTAACTATTTAAACTGCCAGCTGTTTGCACCCAGGACTTTCTGGTTGTGCCACATGTAGTGGAACCTCATCTCAACCAATACTTCTGCTGCTCCTGCTGTGCTGATAACCAGGGGCAAACTTTTCTGCTTCAGACAAGGCCATAGGGAGAAATTTAGAGCTGCATTATATTAGAAACCCACCAAAGCTCATACTACTCCAGCTCAGAAAGTACAAGGTGATTTTTAAATTTTTTAATATATTTTTTCAAAATATATCTCTCCCCAGACATGTACCCATGTTAAACTGCTTCTCTTTGAAGACAGCAAACAGCTCAAGCCTATGGCTTCTTTGAACCAGCTGCATTTTCTCTGGACCAGGGCTCTTCAGTCATGTAAGAAGCACATACAGTTTCATGAGTAAATCTGTACAAAACTTGGAATTTAAGCTGGTTTGTAGTTATCAGCGAATAAAAATAAATATTGATAGCTCGGAAATGCTCAAAAGCTTCTTATCCTTGAAAAATATATCTATATAGCCTTCTCAAAACTGAGAATTGGCAAACCTAAGCTTTCAAAAACATTTTTGTGCAAGGGTATAAATATTTTTAAATACAGAACGGTGTTGAGTATTGATAAGTATCATGGCTGAAAACATTGTGACTAGTTCAGCCAGAAGAAGACACATTCAGAGCAGAGGGAACTGTGATCTACACATCAATGACGAGCTAAGGAGCCACAGATCAGGCCGGCTGACTGATCAGAGATGGAGGGCTGGAGGGCACATAGCCCCATCTCCTGATATCCAGCTTGGCAAACAAAGGGGAAAAGTTGAGACCCTTTATCATGGCCCAGGACTTGTCCAGACTTGTCCCTCTTTTGCAATCACCACTTTCCCCCCCCACCCCGACCAGACTTTACTCTGGGAGCTCTGAAAAGCCCACCAAAACCAGCATGGTTGCGGGGAATACCAGCTTGGCCTGACCAGAGTGGCCTACCAGTCTCACCAAAGGAAATACCAGCTTGGCCTCACCAAGAGAATACCAGCACCCTGAGGAACCAGGTTCACTCTGAACCAGACACTGGAGGACTCTGCGCTCCTGACCCCAGCATCCTCGCCATGGAACACCGAGGCTACACATCGTCGTACAAGTCCTGTCATCCACACTGTGGGGCCTTAAGAGACTGGATCCCTCAATCTTTTCTTTCTTCCTTTCTCTCTGCTCTTTCCTTCTCTCCTTTTTTCGATACCCCCATTTCTTTGCTTCTCCTTCTGTATGTGTATGTATATCTATCTATCTATCTGTCTATCTATCTATCTATATATATATCTTTCTCTCTCCCTTATACCTTAGTTTTCCTTCCTTCTCTACCACTCTCTTTCCCTTTTGAACATATAAGGATAATACCATCTTTAAGCTCTGCTGTTGATTTCTGGTTAAATCTCATATTATAGCTACTGATGGTTGTCAATACACCGCTCGTAGTAGGACTTTTGCTGTTAATGTGTTGGTAAGTTCTGTTATACTTTTGCCAAGTCACCATTCGCTGTATTTGCTGTAACCAATATTCCAACAAGTACTTTTAGTAAAACTCACAGTTGAATTGGACCCCGGAGGTGATTGTCTGTCATTCACTTCACATAACTGCGCAGAATTAACCCAGACTTAACTCGCACCTGGTCTCATCTGTTGAGCCAGGACACGTGTCGTGTTTAGAGTTAACTCATCCCTCATCCCATCTTTTGGGACGGGACAAACGGACAGCTGAACTGGAACTGCAGAATTGCCTTTTTGGTATAGAGAAAGACGTGACTATTTGTTAGAGTCGTGGTGTGAGGAGTTGTTCCGTTGGTTGTGGTTTTATTTTTACAAAATGCTAAAATTACGAAGTGCTGTGTGCCTGGCAAGCAGCCCTCTCATTTTGCAGGTGGACTGGTCGGTGTTGTAGCACAGACAATAGGTGTAGAACTTGGATTTGAGTTAGTTTGGTGTTGCCTGTTCATTCTTTCCCCTTGCAGGGCTTTCCAAACATTCTCCGGGAGGCGTCGCTGCTGGTAGGTCGTGATGGTAACAGCTTCTTCATGGGGGATCATCCTCAAAGACGATACTGCACTGACTTCTGTAGCTGTGGCACTGAACAGCAAGACTTTTTTCTACCTTTCCGCAGCCAGCCTCATAACCTGATTTATTAGAACTTAGTATTTTGGCCATTACTGCTTTGTATTTCTCCCTGATGTAACAAGTTTTGTAACAGTATTAGTGGATAAACTTGTGATATAGGTTAAAACCCTGCAGGTCAGTAAGCTGATATGCCCTTTTATCACTTTTGTAACAAGTTTGCTGCATGGAAGACTGTACCTTTCTTTTCTAAAAAGAGAGGAATTTGACTTGGTGTTGGTCAGAAGACGAGGTGCTGCCACAGCTCCCTGGAGAGCGCCAGGAGGTGGCTGAAGTTCCGTGATTCTGTATTACTGCCAGTGCTTTTTAAGAACAGAGAAAGGACCTTAGATTTAGCAATAACACTGTCTGTGGGCTTCTTCTGGCATGATTTTGCTTCTCACTTTTTTTTTGAATAGAAGTAAAGCATTAAAGTGGTGCATCGTTGGCAAAAGCACTGTGGAAGACTTCTATGTAGCTCTTTGTGGTAGAAATCTGTAAATTCATGGATCTTATTTTCTGCACTTTTTACTGCCTTATAGAAATTGTGTTATTACAAAGTGTCAATAATGCATCTCAATAAATTCTGTGCATTAACAGTTGATATTGAAGAATACAATTTTTTTACCCTTTTCCTATCAATAGCTGTTGCTTCTTTTCTCAGCAAATGAAAAGGAAAAAGATCTCTCTGTTTTGGGCATGCCTGAGAAACTATGTGGAACAATCCAGGGACTGTGATTCAGGATCTCCTGGTTTTATTTTGATTTTGCTTTTTATTTTCTCAAATCTTAAGTGGAAAAGTTTTAATAGAACTGAAGAGGTCTATAGTAACGTACTGATGCCACTTTCTGTACTAGAATTGTACCGTGCCATGTTCACTTTAAACACAAGATTTTAGATAAAACACTTGCAGGGAGTAGATTGGTTCCAATTGCATCAGAACTCTGATACTTCAAAAAGCTTATGGCAATGGGTGTAGGCAATGTACACATCCTTTTTTTATACCAGCACACCTCTTTGTCCTCATCTCAAGCTTTCTTGCATGATAATACTCTGTGCATTTTGTTTTCATCATTTGATATCAACATATCCTTCCCTTCAGCAGAGACTCGGTCGTTCTCCTTGGCTTTTGGATACAAGCATTGCGTTCTGCTGATTTTCTCTAGTTGTTCATATTTTTCAGGACCATTGTTGTGAGCACTAAACTGAAAACGCTTCTAGTGGAGTATCTGGAGAGCTATATTGCCTCACGAGCCCAAGTGCATTTCAAGCAGGGATGCCTGTGCTCCATAGTGAGGCATCTGTTGGAAAAGGTCTCACTATGTGTCTTGCTTGGCATTAGATTTCACCTGGGCTGAGGGACCCTCCACCTCTTCAGTGTCTTGTTGTTTAGTATGGGCTGTGCTATGCTCACAAAAGGTATTAATAATATGGTCTTAATATCTGGTATTAATACAACATAGTACCTATGTTGTAACAGCCTCTGGAATGTTGGGATTTTAGTTCTGCTTTGTCACTTTGCAGAATTTATTAGAAGACAGAGACACGTTCATTTGCAAATGATAATACTGGTCAACATGTTGTTTCTGTCTGTTAATCATTACTGCAGGTCTGATATTAAGTACCCAGTATGAGAAATACCCAGCCTGATTCCTGGCAAACTGAGTAATCGCGATGATAGACAGAGTGAACTACAGGTGTTTAATAACTTAGAATAACAAGTCCTAAGTACTTACAACTTTCAGAGCAGCCTTTTGAAAACATGAACACCTCGATCAACTAATCTTTTGATTTTAGTATTAATATATATACGCTTACTTGATAGGGCTTTTTTGACTTAGATTCTAACAAAGCAGTGGATTAAAGGTTTGTACTCTTTTCTTTTTGTCTCTAGTGCAACAGAATGGAGTCCGACACTGCTCCTACTCTGCGTCAAGGAAAAATCTGTATATTAGCAAAAATACAAAGGTTATCTGTCAGGGTTTTACAGGCAAACAGGTATGTAAATGAACTCTTTCTTCTGACAGCCTTTTAATTCAGAAAGTTAGTTGGTCAAAACCCATAATAATGTATAAAAGGGATTGTATGCTGGCTTTGCCTGTGTTGATAGGAAGCTGGACTTCATGATCAGGAAGGTCTCTTCAGCACTGTAGTTTTCTTTCTTTGGTCCAAATAGACTTTTTTTTTTTCCTTTCCTTATATTCAATAGACCAGATTTTTTTTTTTCTCTTGTAGACAAGCTTAAAACTTGGTTTTAAGTCATCTCTTTTGATTTTAAGCCTTTTTATTGTATACAAGTGAAAAGTTGGTGGTTGTTTCTTGTAAAGGGAGGTTTACGAACTACAAAAACCTTACCATCATGGATGAGAATGCTCATTTCTGCTGTTCCATTGTAGTGTTTGTCATCTGCCAGACTTGATGTGGAAAATAAAACATGGCTGCTATGCCTGCAGGTGTATTAGCAATACAAGACAAAATATCCTTTAGTGTGTAGTACTCTGATTTAAAAGGAAAAGCGTAGTGTATTCTGAAGCTATTTAAAACATGTTGATGCACTCTTCAAAATAGCTGGTTGTGTGTACATAGTGAAAACTTCTCATTGCGAATAAGTGCTGTAAATTGCCTTCAGAATTATAGGTAACGTTGAATTTATGTTTTAGTTAATTTATTTGCTATTACATGCCTTTTAACTTTCTCTCTCACAGGGCACCTTTCACAGCCAGCAGGCGTTGGACTATGGCACCAATCTAGTCGGGGGCATTTCTCCAGGAAAAGGAGGAAAAACTCATCTGGGTCTGCCTGTGTTTAATTCTGTGAAGGAGGTAATTTGCAGCAATGTCTGGGGGGCAGACAATTTAATGCTGTTGAAGGGCTCCTTATTTCATTGCTCACACCGAAGAGGCAAATGTTTGAGCCATGGATGTCAGTGTAAAACAGTTCAGTGTAGTCAGACATGAGTTTGGCTTCCAGTGTGAAGTTCAGAGTCTGGATACACTTTGTGTGCAGCTATTTTCTGATTGATTCTGGTGTGTATGATGAATATTTAGTAAACTGTTATCTAGGTGTATTTATGGTGGTGTTCCAAATGCAGATCCTTTCCAGACAGTGCTTAGTTCTCAGTTCCCTAGTTGCGCTGTGTGTGTCCCATCCTCAGTCAATTTAACACTTGCTTTGATCACAGTAAATTAATAAGTATCCATTTACTAAATTTATGCCTGTGAAGGGACATATTTTAAATGATTAGTTGTCAAACATCCTCTTTGGTCCCGCTAAACACTCAGTATCTTTTCTGTTATGTCAATTGTAGGCCAAAGAACAAACTGGTGCGTCTGCCACTGTTATATATGTACCTCCTCCGTTTGCTGCTGCCGCGATCAATGAAGCAATCGATGCAGAAATGCCCTTAGTTGTTTGCATTACTGAAGGTATTCCCCAGCAGGATATGGTTCGGGTTAAACACAGACTGGTTCGGCAGGATAAGACTCGACTAGTGGGCCCGAACTGCCCTGGAGTCATCAATGTAAGTGACTGCTGGATTTACTCCAAGGCTGAACCATTCTTAGTGATGGTTTGAATGTTCCATCTGACTTCTCCCACTCTTTCCTTAGCCTGGAGAATGTAAAATTGGTATCATGCCTGGTCACATTCACAAGAAGGGAAGAATTGGTGAGTTTTTGAATATTTATGCATCATCTAAACCTGAAGTTTGGTGCTCTGGTGTTCTTATTCGTGAGGCTTGTCACATGCTGCCCTGAAGGCAGTTGACACTCTGTGTATCAGCTTGTTCTCCCTCCGTTTATAAGTGAACTTCACAATTATCAATCCCAAAGGCCAAAATGATTCGGTAGCAGGCACTGAAAACTGACGGTAGAGGCAAAACAATTGGAAATTTCTGTAGATAATGTGATTGACTTAGTTTCCTTAACACCTCCATTTATCTCAGGATTTGAGAGCACCAAGCACTCCAACACTCTTCCTTCCAGCAGCTTGGCTCCTGGACTAGACCCTACACCTACAGTGAGCTCAGCATTATAGCAAAGAGATTACAGGCAAGTTTATAACGATAGTTTAGACAGCTACAGCATGGCGAGTGGAAGTGCCAAATATACCCACTTCTTAGACAGTGGAATTAAGGTCAGAAAGCCAGGTTATTTTAAAAATAATGCCATTCAGGAGCTATAGAGAAAATTCTTCCAAAATACACATTTGTACTTCAACAGAGCTTTGAAAATGTAGTCAGCATATGCTGCTGTTATCTGTCAGTGGGTTAACCAGTTTAATTTGAACACAGTACCCTTGCAACATAACCATTTCTTTTGAGGGAAAGTGTGTTTACTGTGGCAAAATCTGCTCAATGCTCTTAACTATGTGGACTTGGTGCAGTTTCTCTAACACAAGAAACTGTTGCTGCTGCTTAACCATTTCTGAATCAAAGCTCTGTTAAGATTTTTTTGAACATCTACAAGAAATGTTTAGTAGTCACAAGATATTAGAATTGGAATGCAAGGCACATCAAGTGCAAAAGAATATTTTAAATCCTGAGTCCAGTTGCCCCACCATTGCTGGAAATGTTTTCAATGGTGACCCAAGGATCAGGGAATAAAAATGTAACTTTGCCATCCTCCCAGCGTTGTTTAAGACTGTGACCTTTGGTAATATGCTCCTCAGCTTTCTATTACTGTGAGGTGTCCAAGAATCATTTGATAATCTTGGCATGCGAGCTATAAAAATAGCCACAGTCTTTGGACCTTTATCTGTCGTGTCTGTGAGCTAATTTGATCTTTATAGTAAACAGGAAGAAGCACTTTGCAAAAAAAAAAAAACCCCAACCAAACAAGCAAACAAAAAACCCCACAACTTTTGCCAGTAATCTGTGCTGTCCAACAGTGCAAGCGGTTGATAAAACTGAAGTTGTTAGTCTAGTGGTGTATTTTTTCCTCTGTTAATGAAATATACTCACTATATTCCTTGTTAGATGACTTGAAATAGGTGCAATATGTCTGTTTTTCCTGGAAATCTCCTCTCTTGTAGTATTATCAGAAGTCTTGACTTGGAAAAATGAACAAAAAAACATGGGAATGTTTTGCCCCTAATATAGGCTTTATAGTATCTTTCATCCTGAATTTAAAACTAGCGTTGTGATCTCTTGTAATGTTGTAGTGGAAATGCTGTATGTAGATAACTGTATGTGTATTGCAGAGCAATGAGCTGCAGCAACAAATATCCTAATAGGGATAACTTGCATTTGCACAGCATATTTGTGTTCTGGAGGATCTGTCTGTGCCTGGCCATACTGGAAAAGGGATAATACAGAATTCATTTGCTTAGTGTTGAGCTACAATTCTGTTTCAAGCTCGGTGCATCAGCTACTCGCATACAAGACAAGTATATTTTTATCCTTAATTTTCAGTTTTCTTTCCTGGTAAAGCTGCAGTGTGAGGAATGGCACCTCAGCCAGTGTTACTGACTTTCTAGGCAGGCTTAGTCCGTTGACAATTAAGTGTCAAAAAAAGCCAAGCAAGAAACAGTACAGATAGAATATTATATAGAGTTATCATGTTTTGGCGAGGACAGCTGGAAAACTTGGCATCTCATGTTCAATTTATTAAGGTGATTTTCATGAATATAAGAACAGCTGCCTCTAGTCATGCGCTTGGGTAGCTGTGTTAGTGTCAAGCTTATCTCCTTTTCTTTCCTAAAGGTATTGTGTCAAGATCTGGAACCCTGACATACGAAGCTGTTCATCAGACATCGCAGGTTGGACTGGGCCAGTCTCTCTGCATTGGTAGGTTTCCTCAGGAGCCGCCTGTTGCACCTTGATGGATCAGCTTTTTCTTTACAAGAAGAAATATAAAGTAATCTCTTTTTACAAGAAATTGATGAATGGCAATTGTGTTGAAGAATGAGATCCCTATGTGCTGCGAAAAATGTAACCCTTCTCTGTTCTCATTTTCATATCAGATTAACAAAATCCTAAAAAAATAGCTTTGAATGCAGATCTGCCAGCAAATATGTTAATCTGGAAACACATTTTCCCAATAAAATTAGTATTATAAAGGTACAGGGCATTCTTAGGCATGATGTAGTTGGGTATGTTCAGTAAACTCAGTTTTCTTAGAGCAAAATTATACAGAGCCTTTCTATAATGCACAATATTTTGCATATGGTTTGCAAGGTGGTTATTCAGATATCAAAACTTTCTGTAAATTTTGGAAGGGGAATATTTGGAACAGAAATGTGGCACACTGAATTTGGAAGAACCTTCTAAGCTGCTCCTCATATGAGCGTTTGGGAATACTCTTCATGCTGAAATTGAGTTGGAAACATTTGTTGTAAATGCAGTATCATTACCTTGAGTTAGTCTTTTTTGTGTGGTTTTAATTTTTTTTCAGGGATTGGAGGCGATCCCTTCAACGGAACTAATTTTATTGACTGCCTTGATGTCTTCCTGAAGGATCCTCATACTGAGGGGATCATATTGATTGGAGAAATCGGAGGAAATGCTGAAGAAGATGCAGCAGCATTCTTGAAAGAAAATAATTCTGTAAGTCTTAAACAGCTTGCTTCCAGATGCCTTGGTACTTAGCCAGCTTTTGCCATGTCAAGGAAAACTCAGTTCAGGGAAAGTGTAGAGTCGTGAATCTGGGTAGGAACAACCCCAGGTTCCAGTATAAGTTGGGGAATGACCTATTAGAGAGCAGCGTAGGGGAAAGGGACCTGGGGGTCCTGGTGGACAGCAGGATGACTGTGAGCCAGCACTGTGCCCTTGTGGCCAGGAAGGCCAATGGTACCTGGGATGTATTAGAATGGGGGTAGTTAGTAGTTCAGAGAGGTCCTCCTGCCCCTCTACTTTGCCCTGGTGAGACCACACCTGGAATATTGTGTCCATTTGTGGCCCCTCAGTTCCAGCAGGACAGGGAACTGCTGGAGAGAGTCCAGCGCAGGGCAACAAAGATGCTGAAGGGAGTGGAGCATCTCCCGTGTGAGGAGAGGCTGAGGGAGCTGGGGCTCTGGAGCTTGGAGAAGAGGAGACTGAGGGGTGACCTCATTAATGTTTACAGATATATAAAGGGAGAGTGTCAGGAGGATGGAGCCAGGCTCTTCTTGGTGACAGCCAGTGGTAGGACAAGGGGTAATGGGTTAAAACTGGAACACAGGAGGTTCCACTTAAATATGAGAAGAAACTTCTTCTCAGTGAGGATAACAGAGCCTGGCCCAGGCTGCCCAGGGAGGTTGTGGAGTCTCCTTCTCTGCAGACATTCAAACCCGCCTGGACACCTTCCTGTGTAACCTCATCTGGGTGTTCCTGCTCCATGGGGGGATTGGACTGGATGAGCTTTCAAGGTCCCTTCCAATCCCTGACATTCTGTGCTTTTAAAAGTAGCATTTCATAATCAGTGCTGGGGCTGGACAGGGTTGTCCCTTCATAGGTCTGCCGCCAACCAGTTTGTCATACATGGCTTGTATTGACAGAACCATCACATATTCATTACAATTCTGTAACGATTCTGTGATCTCTCATCTCTCTTGACGAAAAACCCCATCATATTTTTATTAAAGAGAAAGAATTGAAATTTGGATCTTTATCCACATTAAATCTAACTGGTGAGCAATGTCAACTTTAGATTTTTAGTCCTATAATGATATTTGTAGTGAACATTCTGGTTTTCGTAATATACATGGCTCCGTACAGAGGTGTTCTGAAGTTTGATTGCTTCTGGTTTATTGTGCTTATCAGGAGAGAAAGTATTCCAGACTCTTCAGATTCTTGGTTCTTTGTTGTGTGAGGTTTATAGCTGTTTAATATAGTTTCCTGGCTAGTTGTTATTAAAAAAAAAAATTGCTTTTCCTCTCACCCTCCCCCACGTAACACAGTGTTCTTGTCTTTTCTTCCAAGGGTCCAAATGCCAAGCCGGTGGTGTCGTTCATCGCTGGTCTGACTGCTCCTCCGGGCAGGCGGATGGGTCACGCTGGAGCAATCATTGCTGGGGGAAAAGGTGGAGCCAAGGAGAAGATCGCTGCTCTGCAGAACGCTGGCGTTGTTGTCAGCATGTCTCCTGCTCAGCTGGGTAGCACCATCTACAAGGTTTGTTGCTCAAAAATTGGTATACCTACTCATCCACAGCAAAAAGCGACTTTTGAGGGAATAGAAGTTGGGAGTACACCTTTTACCCAAATATTCTGTTGCTCTGAACTTGGTTAAACATAAGGACTCTATTGACTGAACAAGCTGCAGTTATTACTTACATGAAACCACGTGCACATATTATCTAATGTTGCTTTTATAAAAAAGTAAACATCACAAAATAGAGAAGAGATTACATTTTGCTTTCAAGCGTAGCAGCTTGTTGAATTATATTTGCTGGATGCAAAGAACCCAAATTAATTTAAAATATGAAAACATTATTTGAAAGTGTGGTATTTGAGGGAAGCAAGCCTTGGCATATATGTGTCTCTATTTCAAGTACTAATTCAGAATTATGATTGAATGCACACAGCTGAAAAACCTATGTATGGTGTAAGATTCTTTGTGTTTTTCTTAATTCATATCCAAAAAAAGGCATTGCTTTACAACTAGAGGAAATGCATAATTCAGCTGTTCCAGGTGCTTTTTTCCTTGGTGGCTCTATAGTATTGCATCATCACAGGCCGCTATGGGATTCTTCTGTTGTGTTTTTTCCTTTACTAAAGTGAAAATCTTTACTTCATTGCTTCCCTGGCTTGAATCCTTTACTGTGAGGATTCCGCTGCAGTTCTTAAGCAGAATTAGTGTATTTTCAAGCCTGTTATGCCATGCCTGGGAGCAAGTGGTTCTTTGACAGCATTGCAATCTGAGCGCAGTGCACTGACTGCAGTCGAGCATTGTAGGTTTTTCATAGCTAGTTTGTTAACGTGAGGTGGGCTAATACTTACCCTCCTTTCCTCTAACTCACATTATGCATTTTATATTTTAATTTTTTCTTCCAAAAATCAGATTTGCTAAGATAAATACAAAGTAATTTAAAATAAAATAGTAATAGAAGGCTTTTCTATTTTTTTCCCCCTACCTGTAATGTTTGTGTGCTGTTTGCAGGAGTTTGAGAAAAGGAAATTGCTGTAAGAGAAGCCACTTTGGAATACTGTCTCCAAAACATCAGCGCAGCACCTGGCCTCCGCTTATCTTTTGTCTGCTAATCTTCAGTTGCCCAAATGACTGACGCTGGTCTTTGAATTTGACTTTGGAAGCCATAAAACCTCCTGGCTAAACCCGTTTTGATGTCTCCTTGGTTCAGACATGATCACCTCATTGTAAATCACAGCAAATTAATAAATTACTACTAAATCCCATTCATCCTTTGAATTCTGAAGCAGAGCCGTTTCTTCAACCATCATAAACAAAATCATCAGCCTTGAAGGTCTGAATCTTTTGTAACTTAAGCACTACCCATTTTAAGGTAAAGTCGCTTATAGAGATATTTTTAAGGATCAAGGCACTGACTTTATGCACATATATGTCCCACTTCACTTTATTTTTTAAAAAATCCCATCTTACGTGTTTGTTGCTGGCAAGTATGTTTGTTTGAACCATAGGCCAAAGTTTCCGTCCATTAAACCAAAGCTGCTGGATCGGAAGGGCTTGGTTGTTGGTCCACGTAGTGGGATATGCCTGAAGTCCAGACTATCTTTTCAAGGCTGGTGAACCATGCACAGTGTGGTCCTCTACTGGCACGGGATTCTGTTTGTTGTGTGGGGAGATGGAATTTTGGTTTACAAAAACGAATCTGATTTCCCATTGCGAATATATATTAAAAATTGCCTGTAACTATGAAACTGAATTGGTCTTTAGCTTACATTACCTAAATTTCCTCTTTATTTTAACCAGGATTGCATTGCTTGTGTGTTCTGAAATCCTCATGACATTGGGACGTAATGGACAAGTATTATTCTGTGGAAAAGAATGTAATAAGGAATCTTGCTTGTTAACCACTCCCAGCACAGTAATGCAAAGCCCTTTTTTCTCTTTAGAAATAGCCCAAGCACTGTGCCTATAGATGAGCGTTACAACTTTTTATCAGGATGGACTAAACTCAAGATTGCTTTTGTTATAGAGAAGACTGAAAATTCATGTAACCTGGCCCTTGTCTAACGCTAACCTTTTGTCCCATAAAGGTGCTGTTACGAAAACTCGTCTCATTATTTGTTTAAAGCCGTTCTTAGTTTTGTTACTCAGGTGCCTGTGGAATTTCTCTTCCTAATGCGAGCGGTAGGCAGGTACCTTGATGCTGACACTTAGAATTCCTAGAGCTAAGCCCTGAAAAAATGCACAAAAGGAAGGATCATATATCCACTGCACTGAATTTGCATTAATATGCTTTGTATACAGTCAGGCATCAGATGGGTGATATTGGCTTTAGGACACAGAGATCAGATGCTGCATTATTCACCTTGGTGTGATTTACTAAAATTAACCTGACACCCTATCTCTAGACACTGAAAGCAGTATTGAGCAGTAAATCATTTGATAAAGCCTATGACTACAGATAGGAATTTTCTTACTAGATCTGCTCAGTTTTCTGGTGGTGCCCCATTTAATCTAGAGCAAAAAATCCCCCAAACAGTGCCCTTCAATGAGAGAAACAGCAGCGCTACCGTGTCTCGGTGTAAAAGTGCAATTCTTCACCAGTGAATGTCAGGATATCACAGCCTGTTGTCTTACGAGCCTGCTAGTCAAAGTAAGTTGTTCTAGCCGTGGGCTTCTCCACAACGTTAATTTAGGGTGGGTAATGCTCCTTGATGAGCTGCCTGGATTTCATCATACCACCAGTGTTACAGCAGGTGACTGTTCAGGACAGTGGACGTGCAGTAAGTTTCCTACCAGGGATTGCTCCATGGAAGCTCTTCTAGAGGCATCAGCTACTTTAGAAAACAGCCAGAAACTCCAATGACCGTTGTGCCCTGAGGTGTTTTCTTGTATCTTGAAATTTGAGTATGGGTTTACGAACGCGACCTTGATTGGGGTGTTTGCAGCGCTCACCTGGTCCTGTACCTGTACCTGCCTGTTCTATAAAGCCTGGGGAACGCGTCTGTGTGAGCTGGAACTGAGCATTGCCTGAGGATGGGGAAGAAGCCTCCCCTGGTCTGGTAGAAAGGTTTAGTTTTAGCAGTTTTCTCTTGCTGCCTAAAAAATGTGCACTTGACAAATGTCATCAGAGCCTCTAACATTGCTAATGACAATGTCTCTCTGGAAAACACATCCACATCCCTTTAATACCCTGTGTACTTGTGAATAAATACTTTGAGTAATCTGATCTGGAAAATGGTTCATTTTTTTTTAAGTTAGTGTTGAGCCTTAAGCCTGCTGCTACTTTATAACTTAGTAAGTAGTTTTTATTTGCAAGACAAGCATTGCCAGTGTTACTGTTTGAGTTCTCATTAAGTTTTATGGAATGGTCCGCCTTCGCGATGGCGTCTGTTGATAAATCACTTGCACTTTTGAGGGATAAATTCTAGATGTTCATTTTGGTCGCGGGAATCAATTGCCACGCTGATTTTCTCGAGCAAATAGAAGAGGACGTAGATCCACTAATACTCCCACTAGGAGGTGCTCCTTGGGTTTGGTGATGCTAGTGCTTGCTTTAGAGGTTGATGAGCGAAGTCTGTAAACCTAATAAATGCTATGCTTTTTGGGTTTATTTTCTTTTTTTTAGAATGTATTCATGCCTGATTTTTTCTTCTGTGTTTCTGCTGTTTTCCAGGGTGAATGTTTTGTTATTTAATAGTTTGGGGGGAAGACAGTGGTAAGTCACTCCCTGTACTTTTGTACTTAACTCGATGCTCTGATGTGAGATTCTAACAAGGGGATTTTTAAAGATTCGCTTTATTGAAGCTCACCAGTGAAAACCTAAGAAAACTAATGCCGATTAATTTGGTCAAATAAGGTCTTTTTTGTGCACTGGAGGTTGAGCGGGAAGCAGAGGTTGCTGAAAGGTGGCGAGCTCTCTGCTCCAGTGTCAAGATCTTCGTAATACTCTCTTGGGATTATCAGGATAGTGGATTTCTCAGTAGCTCTTGTCGTATTTTCTGAAGTTCACCGAAGTTCTTGAAGCTGTCCCATTTTTTGGGTATGTTCCTTTATCTTCTTGCTTACCTCCTTCCTTTTGTGGTGGGTTAAAACTCCACCAGGCTAATTAAAATCAGTCAGCTGCTGTATTGAGATGATTTAGTGGTTTTAATTGAAGATGCAACTTAATTCCTTGCGGTTCAAACAATAGCTTTCAAGTTTTAAGGTGAGAGGAGTGCTTACTAATGGGCCCCACTGGTGACAAGTGAATCTGGCCAAGGTCACTAATTAGGTAGACAGAAAGTACCTACAAAGTCACATCTTTCAGCCTGGGGTGGTGTTTGACCTCTGCTCACGTTTGGGCAGGTCTAGTGATGGGATCCCCTGGTAGCAGCCGAGTGAGGGGTGGGGGCAGAGCAAATTGGGCCAGAAAATGCTGGGATCTGAGCCCTGAGAGACACAGCAGTGGTTTAAGGAAGAGAACCTTGGGAGTTGACTTCTGTGCTGGTGGCTTCAAAGTGGTGGCAGCCCAAAGAACAACCTCTTAATTGTGTTAAAACTGTGGAATTAAATATTACCTGCACTAACATAATCATTTGCTCAGTTTACCATCACCTTTTCCCTCCCTTTTCCTGCTGGATGAGATTAAAGCTTTTCCTAAAAGGGCTAATCTTGAGGTTTGATCATTTGGGCAGGAACCTGCTGGCGATTTCTGAAGGAGGAATTGTGCTGCTGTGGACACCTGGAAGGCAGCGGATTTGGGGTGTTTTATCCAGCAGGTTGGTCCTTCTGGATCATCTGTACGGTGCTGAGGTGTCCCTGGCTTCGTGCTGACTACAAATAGCTGGTGAAGGGGGGAGGGTCCAGGTTTGACGTTTTTCACAGAAATTTTAACACCAAAATGACAAAAAGAGAACTCTCTTGCACATCAACTTGCAGTACCCTGCTAGCAATTAAATGGGATTTATGCTGCATGTCTTGGGTCGTATTGTTAAATAATTGGTCCCGAATTATTTAATGAAGAGTTAATCTGTATTTCTCTATCATAGATACATCATGGTGCTGGGTGGTGTATTTGTCTCCTGTAGTTAAGGTGTGCGAGTTGCTATAGGCAGCAGCACATATGGGAGTTGCTGTTTAATTTGCATCTAAACCTTCGCTCTGGGCAGCCCAAAGCACCGAGGACCCATCGCGGAGGGTGGATTGAGATGGGTGGTAGGGGAAGCTACATAAGGCAGTTACAATTAAAAGTAAGTGATGCACTATTCTGAATTTATAGCAATGGCTCATCTTCCTCTGTTCCTCCTGTCCTGCCTGGTCTGTATAATGATGCATGGGAGCCCTATGGCCAGGTATGTTATGGAAATGATGCGTACAGGAATTAAAACCTCATGGGTAGCACTTTTAGGGACAGATTACTTCGATATGTCCCCTTTCCTCTTACCTGTGAGAATATGCTTTAGTGTTGGATTGACCTGGAATCAAAGTTCACAATTTTGAAAAGTTTCTTGACTAAGAAATGCTGAAACACTTTGAGTTTTCAAAAGGAAATTGGCAACTTGTTCCATTTGAGTTTGAGATGCAAACAGGGCTATTTCCCTAAAAGTCAAAATCTGAGAGTTTTCTCCAGTTAAAAACCTCAGGAAACTTTCTCAGAAGTGCCCAGGGGTTGTGCCTGTATGTGTGTGTTTTGTTCTTCTTTCCTCCTTTATTTTAATGTGTCCTTAGCTGGATATTCGTCAGACCCGCTGAGCATCCATAGCTCACCAGCAGGACTCAGCCCCAGACGCTTTGTACCACTCAGAACACCCAAAACTTCTCATTAAAAAACGACTTGCTTCCTGCAACAGCTACGTGATCTCAACAGAAAAGGAAAGAGATTGCTCTCTGCTTACCCAAACTACATGAATTTATAGAACTGGGACGAAAAAAAGATGTTTTTCTGTCCTATAATCACTAAACCACACACAGCAATGTTTGTGCTGGGAGGAGGAGCAATAGCCTGTAACGATGTCTGTGCTGTGCAGATACATAATTAAGGGTCTCTTAAAATCTGTTTTGCTGCTGTAAAGGCACAGCAGATTTATAGTTTTCAGCACATCTGTAATGTTACAAGATAGTTGCTTTAAAAAACACCCAACAGCCTACAAACCTATTTCTTTTCAGTTGCGGTTTTGCTCTCTAGGTGGCAGGTTTTGACACCAAAACACAGGTTTGGTTCCTGCTCTGAACTCAGGGGCTCAAAATACACTGGAGAAATAGAAGATGAAGACAAAACACTGGTACTTTATTCTTTCTATTGATTTCATATCCCTTTATGCCAGTTGGAGAGAGGTGGTGAAGAACCATGCTGGTTTTCCTCCCTGTGTTCTCAGTACGCCCGATATGTTGAAATTTCGTCTTGTTTTTCAAGCTGGGATGAGTAATGTTGTCTGGACTGGGTGGCTTTGGCAGCCAAGTTGGATCTGCCTTAGAGAAATACCCATCGTCATTTGGAAATGATCAAGAAATGGCTTAGACACTACAAGGGCTTAGCAGTTCTGGCTTGTTTTTATTCAGTTGCCCAAGGCTGGAGGGCAGAAGAGGAGGAGAAGGGGCAGCGCTGTTAGGGAGGAAAGAAATGAATTGTCAACTCTAAAAGGATTTTGTTATTATTTATTTACAACAGAAAAACTACCAAACAAAACACAAAAGCAAAAACACCCTCCCCTCAACAACAGCTGAAACCCCACAACCAACCCAAAATAAAAACAAACAGACAAACCCAACCTATAAAATAAAAACCTATGAAATAGTCACCAACTGCTGACTCTGAAGGATTCACAGCCTGAAGGGCTGTGTCTTGCTCACGGTCATCGTCTCCTTTCTTGTTTTGCTTTCAAGCTGCAAGTCTTACTGTTACCTGTGGCTGCGAGGAGGAGAAGCGATAGCCAAGAGATTTAGTCTCTGGTCCTTTCAGTCATTTAACTGCATATGGTTTTATTTTTCTTTCTGTAGGGAACTGTTTGTTCAAGACAGGCACCAATTTCTTTTTTTTCCCATGGTGTAGATGGATTGGGAGTAAATCCAGCCTAAGCTTGATAGATATCGTCCTAGACTGTGGTTCAGCCCTGTCCTGAAACATGGAATTTGGGGCAAGATCCATGTGTATCTTCTGAAGTTTAGATACACGGCAGAATTTAACACATAGGAGAAACAAGGCAAGGACAGCAGCACCTCTGAAACAATCATGTAGACGTGCTTGATCATTGACCCATATTTGATTATTCATCTCTACTGATTATAAAAAAAACTTAGTGCACGCACTTTCACACCTGCATGGAGGCAGCTACCCCATGAGGTTGGTTCCATCTGGAGCTGTGGTACTCTTCTCCTTTGGCCAAGTGACTTACCCAAAGTCACCATGAGAGTTTCTGCCAGGCCAGAAAACAAACCAGCTCTCCTGAAGCCCTGTCCCACATCTCAAAAGTCACCTGAGTTTTCCTTCCAGTTTCAAGCTTACACCATTTTACTCGGTATGCACCGTGTTATCCTCATTTCTGATGTATTGAAGCACAGCAGCAAATCCATATTTTTCAATTTGTCCTGTTTATGGCGCAGCCCATTTCTCTTGCAAAACCACTGCTAATAGTTTATTTAATGTGTCTTTTGTAAATCATTTGAGAACGTTGAGATCTGATTCTTGTACAAGGAACGAAATCATACAGCATTAATCTACACTTACTTGCAATGATGGAAAACAATATAATTAGAAGCCATTCTTTCAGCCTGGAAATGGTAATTGGATTGTGAATTTTATAGCAGCAGCCTTCAAAAAATAAACAAGAATTAGTCAACTAGAGAAAATATGCTCAGCTTGTTTCCAGCAAGGACTGTGTTCTGTGGTTCTCTTTAGGGGTGCTTGTCATTGTGTTTTGTTTCTATTTTTTCTGGCAAATAAGGCATCCTTAGAGGCTGCAGACATGGGTTTGTTTGTTTGTTTGTTTTGTTTTGTTTGTTTGTTTTCTCTAGGGCAATTTTTCCTGCTGCGGTGCCCATCACTCAGCCTGAAGCAGGCACCTGCATCCTCCTGTCTTTGCTTTCCACCTTCAGGTTTGCTCTGGAGCATCTCTGGATGTTTTAGCGCTCCTGTGGATCACCTGGTGGAGAAGCCAGTGTACCAACAAATGGGCGTGATAGAACAATGTGCAAAAATGAAAGAAAAAAAGAAATCCTCATGAAATCACAGAATCACAGAATGTCAGGGATTGGAAGGGACCTCAAAAGATCATACAGCCCAACCCCTCTGCTGGAGCTGGAACACCTCCTTCCGAGTTCTCCCCACAGCCTCATTTTCTCCAGGCCTTTTCTCTTTGTAGCGGGGACTTATGTATTTCATTTGATTGACCAATTAACTTACATGTGGCTTTATATATGGGTTACTCCACTAGAAGACACCACCTTCCCCTGAAAAATGTGACTTTTTTGGGATCTGGATGCCACCACAGCACCCAGTGATCCCCTGAGTCCCTGGGGCCTGTTTGGAAACGCTGCTCCTCACCCTCACTGACCCCGCATAGAATGTCAGGAGTTGGAAAGGACCTCGAAAGCTCCTCCAGTGCAATCCCCCCATGGAACAGGAACACCCAGATGAGGTTACACAGGAAGGTGTCCAGGTGGGTTTGAATGTCTGCAGAGTAGGAGACTCCACAACCCCCCTGGGCAGCCTGGGCCAGGCTCTGGCACCCTCACTGAGAAGAAGTTTCTTCTCATATATAAGTGGAACCTCCTGTGTTCCAGTTTGTACCCATTGCCCCTTGTCCTATCACTGGTTGTGACTGAGAAGAGCCTGGCTCCATCCTCCTGACACTCACCCTTTATATATTTATAAACATTAATGAGGTCACCCCTCAGTCTCCTCTTCTCCAAAATGGGGTGTTGTTCCTCAGGACTCCACCCTCCTCCTCTTAACCTTGCCCTCATGGTCCCCAAAGGTTTCCAGAGCTGTCAGGAAAGAATCTCCAAACAACTAAATACTACATTGTCATCTTACACAGCAAGGCCTCATTTGAATTATTTTGTCAGACGATGAAACTGAGGTTTGTCAACCACACATATTCTTATAGAGACTTAGCTACCTTTTGTTTATGGTTAAAATAAAAGCAGTAAGAACACAGTCTCTTGAAAATGCCCATATCCATAAATTTGAGGTCCCCCTGTCCTTCCCCCAGCCCACTGGGTGTTTCAGTGCTCATCGCTATATCACCGTCCCGCAGACAGACCCTCCCCTGACAGCTTTATGGCTGATGTCTGGAGAACGAACTGTTACTCCCTGCAAATTATTTTCTAGATTGCCACAAAAACATACATCATCGTGAGACGGGATGGCAACTGTATTAAATCTGGTTAGATAGTTAGGGTGGGCTGCTGTCATAAATCAACCTCTGCCTGCCTTGTTGTGGTGGAAATATAATCAACAGTTGTTGCAATGGTTTATATAGTTAAAAGTGTTTCCTTTTGCAAATCGGATTTTTAATACTTCTCCAATTCATTAACATCCTGCCTATCTATTGCTTTGAAAGAAATCAAACACATTATCCTCTTGGAAATCTGCATTGTCACTTCAGTAATGCACCAATACGAACATTTGGAAGTTGTTAAAAAGGGGAATTATTTCATCATGATAAAAAAAAAAAGACGAATGAGAACAGCTCAGTTGCAAAGATTGCTTTGTCAGTTCTGATTTAATGTGTGAATAATGCTAGCAGGATGGGGAGAACATCTTCTCCTGGATAGATTGTTTTTGAGGTTTTAGAGTCTGTGTGCTGGGATTTACAGCTTGAAGCTATTTTTTTTTCATAGGATAGCTGTAATGAGCTGGAGTTGGTTTCATTTCTCTTGACTACAAGAATCACCTGAACATCAGTCACACCGAAGCTTGAAGATGGCTTGTATTAGAGGAAGTCAGCATAAAGTTTGGCCCAAAAGTCGTATTGCCATCTCTCAAGTTCGTGTCGTGTGCCTTGTCATTTAATTCTGCTCCTCAAATGCCCATCTCTGGGAGCCAAGCGTCCCCATGAGGCTGCCAGCCTATTGCAAGGACGGTGTCTTCATCGGGGTGGAACTTCGGTAGCTCTCACCCCAGGGCTGTGGTGAGAAGCTTGAAAACCTGACTTGCCTGTGACCTGGTTCTTCACCCAGAGGTGCTGGACACTGGAACAGGCTCCCCAGGGAGGTGTCACAGCCCCAAGCCTGACAGTGTTCAAGAAGAGACTGGACAACCTCCTCAGACACACGGTGTGAACTGTGGGGTTGTCACATGCGGGGACAGGAGTTGGACTCGATGATCCTTGTGGGTCCCTTCCAACTCGGGATATTCTATGATTCTGTACTCTGAAGGAGAGTGTAGACATAAAATCCCTTTGATGAGTTCCTTTTTGCAAAAGCATTAGCAAGAAAACAAATTTTTTAAAGGATTAAAGAGGTTTAAGGACCCCTCTAACCTTTGCAGCAGTTTCCTGTCTTTAAAGCCATTAAGCATCCTGGCCAAAGTTCCCAGAGAGTATCTGATCATGGAAGAAACAGAAAGGTTATTTTCCTGACCGAACCTCTTCAGTAGATGTGGGTCACCTGCCTCGGGTCTGGGTGGCAAGGGGTGGCTTCCATGTGGTCCATAGGAGGACGGTGGAGCACTGCACCCTGTTGCTTTCTAACCGGCTTTTGTGCCTGCACCATGACAGAGGAAAGCGACAGCCCACAGGGAGAGCATCGCAAGTTTAAAAGCTTTTCTTCTCACCCAGTAATTCCCCCGCATCATTCTTTTGCAAAGAGGATGCTTAGCTGGAAATTTCCTGGGGAGGGCATTGTGATGTGGGGTAGGGCAGGTTCTTCTTGGCCATGAGCCTGTGTGGAAAGCACATCCAAGTGTCTGTCACCCTTCAGGCCCATAGAACACCCCGTTCCCATGTGGCTGCAGAAGTACCAGCACTATGTATCCTGAGAGGTTGGGTTTGTGGAGATTTTGCAAAGGCAGTGCAGCCTGGACTCTTTCCAGCCAGAGCATTGTTTGACTTCATTAAACAAAGCCGGTGATTAAAGAGAGGGTGAGATTAGCAGCTTGTTGGCATTTTGATTTGTGAATATTTTTATCCTCTTCACTTATTTGTGTTATGTGTCTTTTTTCCTGATTAGAGAAGTGAATTCCAGGCTTAGGATTTGAAAACGGTGTTCTCCACAGATGTGGCTCTGAAGAACAGCTAATAAATGCCAATTATGTCAGGTAGCAGAAGGTTCCTCAAGGGCAGAAGGCTACAAAGTCTGATGATTCATTTGAGCCATCCACGACCCCTGGTTCACCTGCTGTTTGCATCAAGCCATTCCTGTTCTCTTTCTTATCGCCTGGCGAAGCCCTCCTGTACAAAATATTAAAGAAGCAGACCCAGATTTGAACAACTACTTCCACAGATGGGGCAGCTTAAATCCCGCTTGTTAGGAATAAGGATATTGGTATCCTGGTTATTAATGACTTATCTAGTGATTTGTTTTTTCCCTTCCCCATAAGGAGCCTGAAAAGTGTTTAGAAACGAGAACAAACTAGCAAATGATTCCTCAGATGGGATTTTAGGAGACAAACAGATGGAGCTGAAGGGGAAGAAAATGGTTTTCCTCAGCTCCAGATTCAGGCACTTAAATCCAGCTCCTGCCAAATGTAGGAGTGGGATTCAGCTTCCCACATGGAGATGGTGAATATGATGCAGCAACTATGGAAGACTTGTGGGCTAAAGGAGAGCAGATGGAGGCCAGGGAGGGCAGCTCAGTGTTCAGCTATTGATATATTTATTCAACTGGCAAAACATTAGAAGTGTTTTCAAATTCATCCTGAGCCTGTGATGTAAAGGTTACGTTTTGTCACTTTTCATCATTGAGAGGTTTAAGAAGTTATTTGAGTCTGGGCCAATTCGATGTGAACATCAGACCCAGGCTTAATAGCAGGTGAGCCCTGTGGAGAAGAAAAGGTTTTTCCTCAGGTCCTAAATGGTCTCTGTGGCTTCCTTTTTCCTTTTGTGGTTAATAAGCAAGCACCTGGGTCTGCAGAAGGGTTACAATGCCTCTTTGCTACACTGGCAAGCTCCTAAGGGGTTAAGATCTTACAGTATCTCAACTTCTGAAAGTGTTTGCAATGCTTCTGCATTTATGAGCAAAGCGATCATTGCAAAGAAGTGTTTTTCTGCACATCATTGGCTAAAACGCTTTGGCCCGTGTGTTCAGGAGGTCACACTCAATGGCCATGGCGGTTCTTTCTGGCTTTCAACACCCGCACACCTGTTCTATCATTTCTCTCTGCAGACTTGGATGTATCATCCCAGGGCTCCCTCCTGATGTGTGCTCTGTTTTGTTTGAGCCTGCAAAGCACGCAAAATAGTGGTCTGGATTTGTAACACGGATAACTGTTCTTGGAGGGCTTTAACCAGAGTCTGCTAACACTTTATCCCAGAGAAACTGAAGCTGAATACACAACCCGGATGGCAGGAGGTGAGACACTGGGGGATCATAGGATAACAGCAGTTGGGAAGGGACCTCAGGAGGCTTCCAGCTTAATCTCCTGCTCAAAGCAGGGTCAGCTACAAGGTCATTGCAGCAAACGCAGGCTGGCAGCAGCAGTTGTTTCAGAAAGTTGCTGTTTGGAGCAGGGAAGATTTGCCCACAGGCCAATATAAATGAAACTTGTACGGCGAGTGGATTCTGGTACCTACTGTTTAAATCCCAGCTACATTGTAAAGACAAATATTTGGTATTAGATAAAGGGACCAAAGAGCACAGGTGGGATAAAGATTTATTCAGCAGTTGCAGAGAAGGACCAGCCCTCTCAAAACCCAAATGCTATGGCACAGGAGGAGCTACAGGAGCATCTGGGTTGATGGCAGTATCTGGCCAGGCCATGAGCATAATGCAAGAATAAAGAGGACACTAATGTTCCCAAGCTGTACTTCCAGGACAGGGACCATAAATGCTCTTGTAAACGGTATGGTGAGTCCTTATAATAGAATCATAGAATCATTTTTGCTGGAAAAGACCATCAAGATCATCGAGTCCAACTGTTAACCTAGCACTGCCAAGGCTACCTCTAAACCATGTCCCTAAGAACCTCATCTTCACTTCATTTAAACCCTTCAGGGATGGTGACTCCTGTTCCAATGCCCAACAACCCTTTCTGTGAAGAATTTTTTCCCAATATCCAATCTAAACCTCCCCTGGCGCAGCCTGAGGCCATTTCCTCTCATCCTATCACTAGTTACTTGGGAGAAGAGATCAACACCCTCCATGCTACAACCTCCTTTCAGGCAGTTGCAGACAGCAATAAGGTCTCCCCTCAACCTCCTTTTCTCCAGGTTGAACAGCCCCAGTTCCCTCAGCTGCTCCTCACAAGACTTGCGCTACAGGCCCCTCAACAGCTTCATTGCCCATCTCTGAACTCCCTCAAGGTCTTTCCTATAGTGAGGGGCCCAAAACTGAACACAGGATTTGAGGTGCAGTCTGACTCAAGTATGTAACTCATGCTCAGAAGGAGATTATATTAAACTGGAAAACATATAGAGAATGTCACCTATGATGGCTCCAAGAAAGAAGAATAAGATTGTCTGCAAGGTGGCCAAAAGAGTTTGCTTTGGAACAGTGAGTGTTTGAGAGAGGATGTGATGTTTGAGAGCTGTCACCTAGGGAAGAGCTTTCAAAATGCTGGTCCAGAGCAGAGCACAAAACCTGCAGAATTACTAACAGCAACATCCACGGAGTTTTCCATTCCAGGTGTGAGGATGGAAGTGAATGGTTGTCTGTGAGAAGAGCCCTCATCTTGACTATGAGGTCCTGGAGATCATTGACAGGGATGGAGAAGAAAGGAAAAGACCTTCTGAAGTGATAGTAATGATGGAAAAACAGGTGAATAGAGGCTGGATGTGGTTATACCAAAACTAGAAATATGAACAAATCATTCATGTCCTGGCTCACTCTACGCTGGGAAATGAGAAAGAAGGGACAAGAAGCCAAAGCAATGTGATGTAGAAAGGTAGCATGAAGCACAGCTTGGTGTCCTCAAAGGGTCCTTGACTCCTATGCTCCACCTTCCTGGGACCAATTCACCACTTTTGCTGTTGCAAACTATTTCAGAATTTTCTGTAGACAACCTGCACATTTGGGGCCGTATTTATAATTCTGAGAGTAGAAACAAGAGAGGTGGGCAGACAAAGGAGACAGCGCAGAAATTCCTTTGTGTTTTCTTTCCTTTTAGTTATCTCTTTCTTCTTTTATCCCTCCTTTTTTCCCTTCCTTTGATGTGTTCCTGGCAGTCCCTGCACAAGATGAATCATTTGAACAGAAGAAGTGCCACTTGGAGGTAATTGTGAAGGATGACATCCATGATCATTGCAAAAGAGCTGAGGTGTTAAATTTTAAAATGCTGATTTACTGGGTTACGTGATCTGGGGAGATCCATTCCTGCCACCCACATGGAGTGATGGACTCTACAGCAGCAGCCGCCATGCAGGGGAAAATCCTCTGCCCTCATTTTTGTCAGTTCTGTGAAAAACCTTTGCTTAGTGGGCAATGAAGGGCCCCAAAGCAAGCAAGAAGGTAGATTACATCAAGAACAAATTTGTGAATATCACAGCATTGTGTCAGTTCGAGACCCACACCATGAGGCGGTGTAACTCTGATCACCTTGTTGGCAAAGCACAGGGTAGCAATAAGAAGAGCTTAGAGAAGGGAAATTAATCAGTTCTATGAAAAAGCCTCTGTTAAAAAAAAATAATACCCTGTTTCCCCCAAAATAAGACAGGGTCTTATATCAATTTTTGCTCCAAAATATGCCTTTTTTAACATGTATAGCTGCCCGGACACTGTTTAAATTGACTTTTTAATGAACTGTAGCTAGGGCTTATTTTTGGAGTATGGCTTATATTTTGAGCATCCTCAAAATAATGAAAAATCATGCTAGGGCTTATTTTCAGGGTAGGTCTTATTTTTCAATGAAATAGGGTAGAAGGTGATGCTGCAAAAGGTGAGTCTGTCACTCGGGCTTTTCTAGTCATACTAGAGCAGGGACTCTCCTAATGAAACACATTTTAAAGTGATGAAAGCAAACACCTCTGAACAAATATAGAAGAACTTCAGCCAGCAGATTTTCTTGAGAAAAGCACAGTGAATTAAAGGAACCAATGCTTTTAAGAACAACAAAATACCAGTGGTTTCTCTGGCCTGAAAATGTAAGTAGGGAGCATGTTTCCAAATGCATAGTCATGTTGTGGCAAGGACACAGCCACAAAGGTGGACCCAGTAAAGATCTCCTCTTTGAGGTGGGGAAGGATTTAATGAGCCCAATAATATTTTTTTAGGTGGTTTAACACCTTGTTATTTTAAATTAGACCGAACTGCCTCCAGCTGAGCCCTGCCTGAAAGGCAGATGAATCTTTGTGCTTTGTCTTCTAAGTTGTGTGAGCAACAGTGTGTGACTGCCAACTGTGGAGGTTGTCTGCCTTCATCCTTGGTGCTGTTAGGGCTGTGTATTAGAGAGATGATTGCCTGGCTCTATTTTGGCAACCCCTGTGGAGCAATCACTCCTCTGACTACATGGACACTGATGTAGCTTGGCTCAGATTAACCTCACACAAAGGTTAAGGCCACTTTGTACTTTTCTAACCAAACATCAGGCAGGAGTGCAAAGTGGCTTAGGAATGGCTGACATTGGCCTGACAAGGGTAGTTTTTGTCCTTAAGGATCCAAAACTTGTTATGGACAATGCAGCAAGAAGATAAAAATATTCCTGATTGCTTTCCTCAGCATGTGTACTTTGAATGATCCTACCTGGATCATTGCTCTCTCTCCTTGGAGAACCATGGTACTAGACTGGTGGATGGTGTTTCATGTGGAAACCTTCCCCATCTGCCATCCAGTCTGCTCCAAGCCAAGCACTTTCTAGAACATCATGTCCTGACTTTGTAGGTTTTCCCTATGCATGGATCAATATATCTACCAGATCCATTTGCCTTTGAGGTTCCCTGCACCACCTCTGCTCCACCTGGCCATTCATTCAGTCTCTGACCAAGCTCGATGGGGAGGGAGGTGCAAAGCAGTTTTATAAACCTTATTATTTTATCTCATTCTGAAGCTCTGGAGCTTTTGAAGAATTTCATAAGAACAATTCCTTATACAACTCCATCTGAGGCTCTTTCTACCCATTTATTTTGGTCTCTCTCTTAAGATTTCCTTATATTTCCATTCCTTTAATCCCATTTTATCTTTCTCTCAATGCTCTACCATGTGCTGACATGGCAAGTTTTTTGTTTTCCACTGAGAAATGACTCATTTATTACAGTAGGGGTTCCAGCTCTTCACCAACTACTTACAGATGCCTTTTGAATTGAGTATTGAATGGGCTTCATGAATAGTAATACAAAAATAACCCAGTGATGTGATTTGACTTTGGCTCTTGGAATCTCATAAATCATCTTAAGCGCCACCAGTTTAAAAAGTTCACTGTGGAGAAGAGCATGCATTTGCCAAGCCAGAAATAGGCTCTGTGCAACCTGCTTACGAGACTTATAAATCCAGACAAGTGGGGAAAGTAGGTCATTTTGGTCACATGTAGAGACTTGGACAGGGCGTCCATTGCTTTGAGACATCCATATCAACACCATGAAGATGTCATAGTCCAGATGGCTTATGCCCAGCCAGGAATGGCACGGCTCAGAGGGTGTTGATGAATACCAGTCAGTCTGGGTTCAGGCTCCAGACATCTTGCTCAGTGTGTAAGAGGGTCACTGCAGGCTCACATGAGAGGCAGACATTTAGAGCACCATGACATGATGAGCGCTTTGGCTTCAAGATCTCAGGTTAGACATGAGAAATTTTTTACACTGAGGGTGGTGAAGCACCGGCCCATGTTGCCCAGAGAGGTGGTGGATGTCCCATCCCTGGAGACATCCCAGGCCAGGCTGGACGGGGCTCTGAGCAACCTGATCTGGTGAAGATGTCCCTGCTCATGGCAGGGGTGGCACTGGATGAGTTTGCAGGTCCCTTCCAACCCAAACTATTCTATGATTCTTTGATCTCTTCCATGTCAGGAAGTGGGTGCAAGTAGATGGAGAAAACCAGCAATGGTTGATCAGTCAGGCCCAGTGGAGTAACCAAGCAAAGAATAGTTATGTACAAGATCTGTTCTGTCCAATGCAGCCATGTTGTGCCTTTACATGCAGCTTATTTGTAAGGAACACGTTAGTCTCACTGGGCACATCCTCATGAACGCTTTGGGGTTAATTTTTCCTCTACCCTGTTATCCATCAGTGCCTGCCAAACAAGGGACCAATTCTAATGTATTTTCATGTTTTTTCTTTGATTTCCCTTTCTGTTTCTCTCCTTTCAACCATTTAGGATTTTTTTTTTTTCAGGGAGAGCTGGGAATGTTTATTTTCATGACATGTTTTTGTTTGTTTGTTTGTTTTTTGAGAATTGTCCATTTATATTTATCTAACACCTATAATTCCACTAGTACCTTTCAGGCTGGAAGAGTCCAGTGTTAGGGTGGGCTAAGACACACACAGTGACACTGGTGTTACAGCAAGATGTGCCAGATTGCTTTTATTCCTCTCTGATGACTTGATCTTAAATGCGTCTGAAGCTGGTGGTGATGCTGAATGAAGCTCAGAGAAGCAGATGGAAAGAGGGGAGGGGAATTGCACACCCCAGTCAGCTGCGAGGTGCAATTAGGAAGACTCAGGAGGAACATGTAGCTCAGAGGGGAGGACCCCCTTACCTCTGTGTTAGTGGTCACAGGTGCAATTACAGCCCAAGCAACACCTGCCTCTCAATAGGAAGTTTTAGCTCCATCTGCTTCACCTGTGCCAGTCTTTTAGTCTGCACCTGAGGCTGATCCTGAAGAGGCTCTGATTTGCTGGTGAGCTGATTTAAGAGTCTGAGCCCTCAACAGTTATTCTGTCACCCACTAATATTTCTCAAATATTCTGTGTCTTCCAGCAGCCCTACTCTAAAATGTCACATTGGTGTCACAGAGACAGAGCTGAAAGAAGAGTGCTTCTTGATGTTTAAAGGTATTTTTTTCTTATTTTTTTTGGTGTTTAGTGGCTGTTTGTTCTGCTAGTGGGGAATGGTGTACATAGCAGCGCAGTGTCTCACCGGTAGAAAGCTGCCTTGCTCTGGAGCTGGTTGCTGTTGCTTTGGCAGCATCTTTGGGAGCTGAATATACAGGTGGTCTGGCACTACTGGAGCACGTTACTGCAAAACTTGATCTCTTTGGCCCAAAAGTGCTCATTCTTAGGAACTTTACTGGCTCTGCATGTGTGAAACAGGACAGTAAAATTTGCTGAGTGAACTAGGCTTGAACCATCATCGCTGTGGATTTAAGGATCACTTATAGTCCTTTCCTTCATGGCCTGGTGAACACAGCAGTGTTTGATAGAGACTAGATAAATTATGATGGATACAGCTGTACGATAATGGGCTGGTTGCATCTCTGCCAATGTCATAGATCAAATTTGGTTCAGTGTTTCAACTAAACTGATACCCTGAAATATTGTGTCTGCTAATTGTGACTTAAATGCTTGAACTCAGTGGAAACTTGGCAGCTGACTGTGATTAATTGTTATATTTTAGTACTGTTGATGCGGCGGACCATAAAGTTTGTTTCAACAAAATGCCAGCTAAAGGGAAAGTTAAATGTATTAAAAGGCAGAATGGTAAAACTGTCCGGGCAGAACACCAAGCTTGGGACTGGCTTTTTTTTTCCTTGCTCTGCTGCTGAGTAACTATAAAGAAATTTCCTGGGTGTTTCTTTTCCTGCTTTATCTATACCCAATTCAGGAAAGTGAATGTCTCTTCAAACCCATCTCTGTGGTGCCTTGAGAAATGGGACTGGAAATACTGCAGTGTGTCTACATGCTCTTTTAGTAGAAGTAATGGTAATTCACTCTCCCCACAAACATGTCTAAAATATGGTTATATCTTTGAGCACAAACTACTGAGGTGAGGGAAAAGCCAGCTGGGGAAGGTCATGGATAAGACTCGGAGAGATATGGGGGATTTTAATGGTGAGCTGGGAGCCAAACTAGACGGTGAGGGTGGTGGGACTGGTCACTGCCTGAAACACAACGAAGTTCTCCCTTCCCTACTTGAAGCAGTTTTAAGAGGTTTTCAAGGTAGTTGAGACAGGCTCTCCCTCGCTGTGCTTTTTTTTTTTTTAAAAGGATACAAGTTCCTAATTTGAATGTAATCTCACCACTTCAGTGCTGAGCAGGATGCCATTAAGTACGTCAGAGGCGCATTTGAGCTGCAGGAAGTCCTTAGCACAACATCTTAGGCAGTGTGACCACTTAAGCAATTTCTGAATGCCCCATATATCTATTTCTATTGTTACTCTGTTTTTCTTCTGGTTGTTTTTACAGGAGATTTTCAGGAGGAAATTGGCAATTAATTACAATAACAATAATGGTTGTTATTAGCTGTAATAAGAATAATGATAGAACAGAGTTTACCATCCACGTAAAACGCCACCAAGCCTGTAAGAATCAAATCACTACGGAGAATGTATGGGTATTAAATTCATAAAGTAATTTCCTCCAGTGTTGTTATCATATCTCCTAGTGTAATCCAAGAAAATAGATGCTCACAATGTAGCTATAAATATTCATCTGCGGAAACGAGCTTTCAGTCTCTCATCTCCCACTATTGGTTTTTCATTGTCAGTAATGGCGTTGCGTGATTTCCTTCAAAGCCAAGCGTGCGAAGTCATCAGGTGCACAATAGTGAACTTGGAGATAACACTTACAAAATTAAATTCGCTCCTGTTGAATCCTGATAAACATTTCTTATCTCCAGAGCCATTCTGGATGAAGAAATATTTTTTTACAGTCTATTTGGTCATTAAAAGGAATAAAAGGGCTCCTGGGCCCAGTTTCATCCTGGAATAAAGGATGTGGACATGTGCAATGCCCTGCGTGAGGTGCCCCAGATCCTGCCTGCTGGCTCCTCGCTCCTGAGCTAATGCAAGCAATATTATGTTCCCTAAAGGAGTTTTATGGTTAGGAAGAGTTATATGATAATAAGAGTTATATAGGTGCAATACACCTGGGGTACATAAAAATGCTTAAATTGCAACCCTTTCAAAGAACTTATCATCCTTGGACGTGGCTATAAACATATGTGAGCAGGAACCGAGGACTGAAAGCAAAAAGAAAGTCAGTTGAAGTTTTCTATTTGAGTTTTCCCTGCCCTCTCCTATGAAATTTGAAGTTATATCAAAACCTATTGAAGTAACTCAGAGCCGTGTTTGATGGAGCAATACCATCTTATGAGAAACCATAATCCTGGTAAGAGGCCATAACCATACAAATAACCCTCCTCTCTCTCAAAATAAATGGCGGTAAGAAAAAAATATCTATCAATGCAGCTCTACACACACAACTGTATTTCATTTTTCTTTTTAAGAAATATGTCAGGAATCCTACTGATGTTGTTTTAATTCATTTTATTATATAGCTATTTATTTTCTAACCCCCTGAGGAAAATAATAAAGCAAAACAACATATACTTTTAATTTATTTTTTTAAAAAAGTTTCTGTTCCAATTCTGCTTTCGCTTTGTAATCTATTATTTGGAAAAAACAAAGTAGATTCAAATATTTGCTTTATTTGGAAATTTCCTGCTGACAAAAGGATTTAAAGGTTGCTACAAAAAAGATTTAATTGTAGAATATACATTACTTTTGACAAAAATCTCTTTTCCAGCAGAAACAAACAGATGTATAAACATCACAGTGAAGTTGCATAATCTTTCATATAAAGTCGATTTCAGAGATGAATTTTCTCAACCATTCCAGAAGAATTAACATGGTAAGACCTTCACAAAAACCCAAGACAAGATTTTCATGGAAACTCCCAGGCAAGCACAAACCCACCACTTCTTTTAAGACCCAGGTGCATACAAATCTCAATCTACACAAACAAGAGCTGGAAAAATCTCCTTAATGAAAGGCGCAGAGATGATAGTTGTGAAAAGATGTTTTTTCCTCCTGTGTAACATATCTGAGTTGTTTCAATTTATTTTTTAAAATCAAAACTAATTTGAAACAACATATCACAATTATCTCCCTTTAAGATAGGTTTTTGCATCATACTTTCTAACACTTTCAAGGCACATGGTATTGGTGAGTTATCATGGCATCTGACTTCTTACCTCTTCTTATCTTTCTTAACCCTGTAGCGTATATGGAAGATTGTTTCCAAAGACATAGGGGCCTCTGGGAGGTGTTTTTACCAAGCAACAAGAGGGAAGGCAGCTGCAAGTCTAAGGCAATACCACTTGCAAAACTGTGTGTGTGCATATAGGCGCTAATTAATATGAGTAACTTTGGTATAAATAAAAAGTTAAAAAATAAAGTAACCTGCTTTTTGAGGAGCAAGTAGATTCCATTTATCTCATGAAGTTAAAAACATGTTTGCTAGGCTGGTATTTTTGAAAGGCTCATCCCTTTAAATTGAGACATGTGAAATTATTCTAGGGGAGTTGTGCTTGTGCAGCAACAAAACAAGCAAAATTCAAGCTACCAATTTTTATTGCTAAAATCAAAGTCTGTTTCAACACACTCAAAAGCCTGGCAGCATGGGTGGAAGACGAATGACGGCCGTTGTGATGCAGCCTTGGGGAACAGCTCCAGAGCCTTGTTCTTAACAACCCTTTTACCTCTAAACCAGGTAAAGCAATATCCATGAATTAGCTATTTATGCTGTGACTCTGCAGTAAATTTGGGCTACCACATTCTATTGATTTTAGCATAACTGCAGCCACATTTATAGCACAAAAACATTGAGTTATAATGTCATATTTAACCCTGCACTTTAGTTTCTAACAGTATCAAGTTGAAACACATTGTCTTATGAACCAGCTAAGAGTTGTGGATGTCAGATAGTTTCCTTGATAAAAACTTGTTCCAAACTTAACTAATAAATACATCTCAAGGCTTTTTACCCTTCTGCCTTATTAACAAAAGCCCAAATAATATTTGTTGAAGGCAAATCATCCATACATTGTTATCCATACTTACCACCAAAGCTTGTTTCTCATTTGGCCTCTAATAAAACTCCTCAAATGAAGGCTCTTTCATGCAGGCAACATACCAATCTAAAATATGTTGGAGTTGAAAGAGATCCATCTCTATTGGCTTTGGGAAGAAGGTGGAGGGCATAGAGCAAGAGAAATATGTGTGCTGTATTCAAGAAGAGACTGAACAATGTGCTCAGACACATGGTGTGAATTTTGGGGTTGTCACATGCAGGGACATGAGTTGGACTTGATGATCCCTGTGGGTCCCTTCCAGCTCAGGACATTCTATGATTCTATGAACCTCTTGGCTCTGGCTGGAGCACTCCAGGTACTGCAGGAACACTGACAGCAGTTGTGGGGTTGTGAAATGCTCCTCAAATTATAAGTCTGCCAGAAATGTGATGCTGGGGTGAGCATTTTGGTGGGGTTTATCTGGGGCAAAACAAGTTGCTGTCTGTAAGGTCAAGGAGGGATCATGCCAGGAATGGTCCTTGGTGTTCCTGACTCTGCCTTTGCTTCCTGAGCTGAAGCTTTTTCATTTGAACTTCTCAGGGGTCTTGGTGGAAGACTGAGAGGGGATGTATTTATTTATTTTTGGGGGCCTTGGGGAAGCAGGCTCTCACCCCCTCTTTGCTCCCTGTAGCCAGCCCACTTTTGTTCTCAGAAGCAGCAGTAACAATTGACCTGGGATGGCCGTGTCACCTGTTAAAACTGAAAATTTGATTTATTTTTTTTTAGTTTTGTAACCTGGTGTTTGGTCACTGAGTACTTCATGTGTTAGTCAAGGGCATTGTTACAGAACTACCAAAAACATAAATAAAGCTGCCTGTATGGGGGCAAGAGAAGCTGCTCTTCCTTGCAGTTATTTATCTCCCTGTCTCAAGAAACTGAGTTGTTTTGCAGAAGCTTCTTTCAGTGCTTTGGAAAAATCCATCCTGCTTGCTCTTACAGCCAGGAGAGGATTAGTGAGCTTGTGTTGTAGTGGTGCTTAAAGATATAAATTGATGGCAAGATCCCCTTGCAGCAGCCAAGTCTGGGACATCTAGTGCTGGCCCTGCTCGGAAGACCTGTGATACAAAGGCACAGAGTGATGGCACAAGGAACAGAAGAGTTGCTCTTGGTCACACAGTCTCTGAGCAGATGGGAAACAGGAACCAGCTCTCTGGCCTCCCTGGCTCACATTTCTCAATAGGAAAGACATCTGTGTAATGAGCTGCTTGAGCTCAGCTGCAGGGTCAGGCTTGGGGCTTTCGTCCCCTCTGCATCTTCTGCCAGGGCTTCCCAGCGATGTCTCTGTAGCTCCTCACCAGCTGCAGTAACTCCACCCAAGAAGCAGTAAGGGAAGGAGTTACCTGGGAAGAAGGAGGATGCATATCTATAGAAAGGCAAAGCTTCCAGGAGCGAAACTTTAACTTTTTTCTCCCTCTGCCCATGTAGCTTGTGAGCTGGTTGAGCTTGGAGGAAGATCCACCTCGCAACAAATTCAATGTGGCAAAGAGGCAGATCTTGGCCTCCTCTTTTTCTAATGAAGAGCAAACCTATAAAGGATGGGTAGGGAAATGTGAAAGTTCCTGGTTTTGTGTTTGCTTGTATGCAAGTTTCTTCTTCTGTTTCTAAATTGCACCTGATATATTTTTATTGGACCACGATGTAAAAGCTAAATTCGATTGCAGTCAGGATTTCTGACCTGCTAAGTGTTACTGAGAATTATCTCTTGAGGCAGAGTAACTACTTAATACTGCATATCCCTTGTGTTCAGTCACAAAAGCTGCCTAGAGGGCCTAGCATTTCTAAAGTAAGTGATTACCTAGTGCTAATTGCACTCTGTAGACAGACACGGGGAACAGACATATGGTTAGAAGAATGGCTCCATTTTTTTTCTCCTTCCTTTGCTTTGGCTGCTAATGACAGCACTTCAGCTGTTTCCAGGCCCTGAAAAATGTTGTAAAATCTGAAGGAGTCAGGGAAACAAAAAATTGCAAACAGCAGCTTCCCTTGGAAGAAACATTGTTCCCCATGTTATTTCAAGGTGCTTTTATACCACGCAGCCAAGCTCGGTAGTGAAGTCATTAAAATCAGCCTGAACAAAGAACTGGAAAATACATGTTGGGGAAAATCTTGCACTGGCCCTGAGATAGATTTAATGACCTAATCAGTCTTTTAATGCAGTGGCAGTAGCTGCAGAAAGAGCATTTGTCTTGCAGCAAGGAGATCAATCTCTGCAGGAGTGCTGGGCATGAGTGGGGGTTTTAAAAAATGCTGTAGCAACCTGCTCGTGGAAAGGGCTGGAATGTTGTAGCTGCTGGTGGGCATGTGGTGTGGGAAGGGATTGCCTGAGCTGTAATGCCAGCTCTCTGCTTTCACAGCCATGTGAACCACTAATTCCCTTCAGAAACCCACCAATGTCTGAATTCCACCTTGTTATTTTCCTCCACTGGCACTATTAGGTGCTGTTATCTGACTGCACCTCATTTCCAGTATAAATCTATACATGAAGCAAGGTATATGCCTTGACCTTTGCACCTTTAGCTTAGGTTACTCTTTTCATTTGCTGGGTCTTGCATTTTGTCACCTTGTAAATAGGAATACAGCCTTTATACCTCGAGAAATCCCAGTGTGTTTATAATAACTCTGATTTCAGTGAAACTCAGAGCATTTCCCTTGCAGGACAGGTATCCCATAAGGTGACAATGTGTGGATATTGAAAGCAGGTTAATAACGCTATGAATGATTTAAGCATGCAGCCATAGAAAGCAAGGCTAGGAAAATGCTTGAGAGATCATTTTCATCTTCACTGCTTCAAGATTGGGCTGACAGCACCTCAGACTTTGCAGAGATGTTGATTTTTGGGAATTTGGGTAGGGAACATACTTAGGCCAGGCTGGGATAGGGTAGGTTTGTTCTCATGGTATGTGTCTGCACCGAGGATGTTTGCTGAGCTACCCCTACCTGAACCTGTGGAGAGAAACAGGAGTGTTAAAATGGTGGGTAATTAATGAGATCTCTTTGGGACATCAGTGTCAGGAGGAATAGACCCAGACCTGAAGTGCTTTATCTCCACTGCTGATGAAGAGCCTGGCAAGGTGGGCTGAGATGAAGATGCCTTTGCTGTAGGCATCTGTGTTTAGTGTATGTTTGTTATCTACTAATGTGGGGTCCTGAGGCATGATAGAAATATGTACAGTAGCAGCATGTCTGATCCCAGCCATGGTTATTATAGAGTGAGAACTGGTGCAGCACAGCTGACCATGGTGAAGAGTGTTGGCAAAAGCTGTTGTATGAAAGGGTAAAGCTTCAAGTCTATGGTCCTTATATGTGGAATCATACACAGAATCACAGACTGGTTGGGATTGGGAGGGACCTCTGGAGATCATCCAGTCCAACCCTCACCAGAGCAGATCACACAGGAATGTGTCCAGGCAGGTTTGAATGTCTGCAGAGAAGGAGACTCCACAGCCTCTCTGGGCAGCCTGGGCCAGCACTAAGAAGACTACAGACAGCTCCTGTAGGCTTTCCCAAGAGTTTGGCTACAAGGAAATTTGCAAATTCCCTGCTAATTAGCAATGCTGAGGTACTTTTCAGTGTCTATGGTGATTTTACTTTGAGGTCTAAGTACTTTCATGGCCTAATTTAATGCACAGAAAATCTGGAACTAATATGCATGTGAGTCTACAAAGTCAGTGCCTGAAGCCTTGCACCCATAGAATGTATTGTAGCTGTAGTAACTTCATAGCTACTGCTAGAGCAAGTGTTTTGTGGCATCATCAACTCTGCTCCCTGTGGGCAAGATTATGGCAGTCCCTTGAAGTTTAAGTCATCTTCTGAAGTTGTCACTGGAGCAATGCAGTAAAGGATGACAAAACAGAAAGGTTAATCAGCGAGGATAAGGATGTTGCATTTAGTCCCTCAGCAAGGGAAAGTTATTTTTCTCCCAAATATAGTTAGCTTGGCTGGAGATGTACACAACTATATAGGTGTACAAAGAAGCAGGATCTGAATAAAGTTCTGTGAACTGCTGGTTGTCCATGAAACCTTGGAAAGCTGCGTGCTGCTGTTCAGTGACATGGCATATGGCTTCATGCCCAAAAGGGACCTTAACAGAGAATGAGGAACCACTTAAACTATCATTGCAGTGGCCCTTCCCTCCACCAGATCTTGCAGAACAGCTGCTTCTCCCTACATGACACCCAACCTGTGTCAGGGCTTATTTCTCCAAGGTGACCTTTAAGCCAAGGATATGCTTTTATAGAAAGACCAATGAAGACCTGTTTGTCTAGTTGATTTTTGGTACAACAGTGTTTGGCATGTAGATACAAATTAAAGGATTAGACACAGGTCTTCAGATTGGCGAAAGTTTTTTAGTTATGAAGAATATACTTGCTGACTGGTGGTTCTGAAGTTAAATGGGTCTGTCATAATGATCCTGAGCTCTATAAATCAGAAACACATAAACATTTAACATTAGTTAGAAATAGTACAAAGACATATGCTAATACTGAAGCATAATGACATGTTCACAGACTGCACAGCTGGAAAGAATTGTGAGTTTTTGAGAAATCCCACCCCATCTAAAATTACTTCTCTGGGAAAACCCCAGTGTGACAGATTTCCATGGATAGCAACTGCTCTGCAAAAATTGGTGAGACTTTCCCAGTGTTACTTGGCCTGTTGACAGAGTAGGCGGGTTAGGTGCAAAACTGAACCATAAGGGTCCAAGAACTGAGCTCTGTGCCTTGAAGCAGATGATCCAAAATGTTACTGCTTCTGTCTGTCCACCCCATCCCTTTGGCAGAGGATCAGAGAACAGTGGAATGGTACCTTCTGAAACCGCCACAGATGGCTGCCTGGAGCCTCTGAGCCCTGCAAAAAGCCTCAGCAGCTGCTCATTCCTCCAACGCATCAGGTATCTGAGACACATTAGGTCTCCCTCCTCCTGACTCTGCATGACCTTGGCAGTGCTGGTGCTTTTGATACTCCTTTCCCATTTGTTCTTGTTCCAAAGGGCGAAGTGGTTGTTTCTCCTGGGTTGTTCGGGCAGTTGCCCTGTCTCCAGAATCAGCATTTAGCTCACAGCCTGGCCAAGCTGCCATCTGTCAGCATGTGGCTTACAAGGTTGTGTGGTGGAACTGAAGGGAGAAAGGAAAAGAGGAGACAGCTGAAGGTAGGACAAGGATGTGGGCTTGAGCAGGAAGGGGGAGCTTGTAGGAAGCCACAGAACTTTGATGTGAATTAGCACCTAATAAACCACGGGTGACCTACTGCTACTGTAACCAGCAGAACTACCCTGGGACAGAACTGAACTGATCTTTCCTTCTGGTCCATTTGTCACACTCCTGCCCATGTGTCTTCAAAGGGTTTCTGTGCAGATCTTGTAAGTCCTGGCCCTCTGTGTTTGCACTTGGTGACCTTGAGATGCCTGGGTTTCCCTGTAGTGATTCCAACCTTGTTCCTTTTAGCCAAGTTCTTTGGGTAGCTCTCTTGCCTCAGTCCTGAGACATGCTCTACTATGAACATGTCTCCATGGAGGAAAAGGAGGCTTGGGGAGACCTTATTGCTCTCCACAACTATTAATACCTGAATGGAGGTTGTAGCATGGAGGGTATTGGTCTCTTCTCCCAAGTAGTAAGTGATAGGATCAGAGGAAGTGGCCTCAAGTTGCACCACAGAAAGTTCAGATCAGATAGTAGGAAAAATTCCTTCATAGAAAGGGCTGACAGGCATTGGAACAGGCTGCCCAGGGAAATGGTTGAGCTGCCATCCCTGGAGGTCTTTAAAAGACATATAGATGAGGTTCTTAGGGACATGGTTTAGTGTCAGAGTTAGGTTATGGTTGGACTTGATCTTGAGGGTCTGTTCCAACCAAAATGATTGATTCTATGACGGGAAGGAAATAATCATCTAGGTTTTGATATCCAGGAAGATCTCAAAGTGGTGGTGGAAGGAAAGGTGGAATACATGGACATGTGCCTCTGGAACTAATCCTCCAACTGAAATTCAATCACCCAATTTAGAAAAAAAAACACAAAACATAAATCCTGGCAGCTGAAGTGCAAATGACTAATGATTTACCTTTTAATCACTCCAAAGTGCACTTTTCTCCAAAGAGCTTTGCTGGGGTGGATTTAGCAGCAAAAAAGGTGGTCACAGCCCCTCCTCTGGAGTCAGCTCAGTGTCTGAACAGCAGAATCAGTCAGTGGTGACTCACAGCTCACCTGTAAGGAAAAGCAGCAGCACCTGAATTATATGGACTTAAAAAAAAGAGTAGAGTAATCGCGCTGGGACTGAGCTAAAGGATTTCATGGAGAGTGGGAAGGCTGGGAAGGGTTGTGAGCCTTCCTGGGCTCTCACCAGGGTAAATAGTTGAAATAGTTTGAGTATTTCCTTGAACAGGACGGACAAACATTGCTACAGCCAGCTTGTTTATAGGACCTCTGCAGACCTGCTGAGAGCTTGCATCTTGTTTCTCCCTTTACAGACAGATTTTCTAGCACAGGAGCTTGTGGCTTGGATGGCTGAGGATGACAGAGCTGGTGCAGCTGAATCTGTATTTCTTCTCAGGCAGCACAACACAAGACACAATCAATACAACATCACCAGTGAATCTGAGCAGCCTGATTTATGTTGTGGTTTGTCTCCAGGTTAGGTAGGCTGATGACTTTATGGTATCGCTTTATTCCTACGTGTATATCTTGTTGTTGTGATCTACCAGAGTTGACCTGATTCAGCCCCACTGTCTCTGCCTCTAAAACAAGCACTTTTATATTGTCTGAGTCTCCTTCAAATTCATCCCCACAACATGTCATTTTCCTCCCTGGCAGTCTTGTATAGTTAAAAGTTAAGGACCAAAAGGAAACAAGCACCTAGTGAAGACAAATAAATGAACAGCACACATGAAAACGGCTTGCCTTGAAATTTAAATTGCTTGTTAACTTTCTTCTAGTTTTGGCAGAGAAACAGATGATTTCCAGTCCCCCAGCCTCAGGAGCTTGGTTGCCTTTTTTCAATATCTGTTGAGGGATCCAATGTTGCAAATTTTGTCTTTAGCACCTGCAAAGCTAATAAGTAACTGAAGTTTCAAGGTAGAGTTTGATGTCGCTAGGTTTGTTAATTTATTGTTTTATCCTGATTTCCTAAGGAAACAAAGTTTGCTAGCTCTGTGTGTCTTGCCACTAAATTTTAAACCAAAAATTGACTAGGAATGGTACCTGAAGAAACATAAGTGTCCAGTTAGAGATGAGAACTTATTTCTAGTCTCTAGAAGGGAAGAAAATCAGCAAGGTGAGGACTTCTTTGAGCATTCTCAGGCAAATCCACGTAGAGCACATAGAGGCATATTGCCCAAATGCTCCAACATGCCAAGGAGCCTCCACTCTGATCTTGCACCATCTCTTAAGGTATTTTAAGCTTTTTCTTTTTCTTTTTTTTCCTGAGCCATTTCAGACTGCATACTGCGAACTTCTCATGTCTCCTGTGGGGAGCATGGATCATCCTCCTTTATGTTCATTGCACCGAAGCCCTGGTCTCCATTACACCTGGGGTCAAAAGTCTTTGGCAGCATGTTAGGAAGACTTTGGTTCTCCCCAGAAGATAGACAAAATGACCCGGGGAAGTATTTTTCCAGTGCTTTTCTATAGGTTTCCTCAGTTCTCGTTTACTCTGTGATGCTGCTGCTGTTCCTCAGAGAAGCTCAAGTGCCTCCAGTGAAGGCTGAGAGCCAAGATTTACTTTAAAACTTCCCTCTTGTTCTGTAGCTCATAATTTCTGATCTGTGTATTGTATTTGACACCTGCTGAGTAACTAAAACAAATATTTTTGCCTGTTTTGTCACATGCATTAAGCAATTTTATCTTGTAAGAGGAAGAGATGGTTATGTAAAAGAATGACACTATAACCAATTAGACACCGACTTGCAATCTTCCTCCCTCTTGCAACAAAAAATCCTTGTAAAACCGTCAATATTGCACTAAGAAGAAATCAGTTCCTACAAGCGATACCAGACACTCAGTTCACCAGGGACTTTGCAGTTTCTATTCACATTATGTACAAGGTGTTGGGCTGTTACGCACAAATTAGGATAAAACAGTTGGATTGAATGAAAGTTGATTACAACCAGTTCAAGAAATTTAAAAGGGAATATCTCACAAGTTCTTCTGAGCAGGGTCACACAAAGAATAGTTATTCAGTTGCTTTTATTCTTGTGAACATGATCCTGAATCAACAAAGACTTATGTATGTACCTGGCTTTGCAAACAGAATAAATTTCCACTGCCTGTGTGTTTAAAGCACATTTGCCTTCAAGGGGACTTTGCCCAGAGCACAAAATTAATCACACGTCACTGAAGCTTTGCGAAAATAGATCTAACTAAGGGTGGCTGCAATAGCCAAGAGGAAATAAAATTGGAGAGATGGTATCTCTGAATGTGTTGAGCTGAAGTCCACCCCCCCCCACCTCCTTCAGCTTCTTCTGGGTCAGCTCTTCTGTGTTTTTGGGGAAATTTCTGAGTGTTGTTAGAGAAGCAGAAGAGTGTATCTCACCTTCTGGCATGGCTGTCCAGTCCAACAAGTGCTATTTTTCTCCTTCCATTAAAGAGATGCCAGGAAAATACTTTTCTGGGAATTGATTCCAGATCTGTGGTGGGAGGTAAAGCAGTAAGAAAGAAGGTTATTAAGTTTTTATGGGTCTCAAAAACCAGAAACATCTACTAGAGAACAGTTTAATGTACTGAACCAAGCAAGTTCCCTCAGTCTTTGTGTGATCTGTGCTGATGTAGTTTGGAGCAATGACTATAGAGGGACTTAGCAATCAAAAGATGTTGAAACACTGATTTCATCCTCTGTATTACCAGTAGCATCCTTGCAGGTAGATTGGAGGGCTAGACTCAGCTTTGGGGTTTATTTTTATTCCTTCTCATCCCTGCCAAAAGCTTGTGGATGGTTCCTGAGAGGCAGGAGGGTTTGGTGCCTTTTGGTTCATTAGGGAAGATGGGAAAACAATTCTAGCAGTTAATTTCCACAGAAATATCCATTTGCTGGCAGCTGCTCCGACTGGGGAATTTTTAGGTGAGAGGAGGCTGATGTGGAGTTCCCTGCAGGTCCTAACACAGAGGTGATGTGCGAGTGAGCTCTCCTTCATCACTGAGAATGAGCAGGAAGGGACCTGGGAAAAATGTGTCTCTGTGCCTTGTCTTAGACAAATGTAATCAAGTAAATCTGTGAGGGTGTGATCCACAGCTACCGGTTGTCTTTAAAATACCATCACTTTGCTATTTTCTGTAATGAAGCTGATGAAGCAAGTTGTGTGTTGTTTGTGGTATGTGGTTTTTCTTTTATAGTTAATGAGATGAGCTTCAATTCCTATACTGTAACAAAAGGGGTGGGCTGACTGAACAACTGCTTTGGAAACACATTTTGCAAGTGTTGCTGTTCGTTGATCCATCAGGCTCCCAGTAAAACTCTGCTGCAGAAAGTCTTTGACCTCAATTTCTGTGCAGAACAAATTCTGGTTCAGTGTAGATACAGGAATAATAATTAAAAAAACCCTCAAAGTTCAGATAGAATCCAAATATGCCTTTTAGATAAATCCAATTATCATGAACAGACATGCCACTACTTCCTTTAGATTGCAGTAATTAATAAGTCAGACCCTTTGATTTTAATGCCAGGATTAACACTAACACCAGGTATCTCCTGAGCTCAGAAGCACAGGAATATTGACACTGCACTGCAATTAGCATGTATGAGCAGCAGAGGGTAGTGTATTACACAGAAAAAGCTTCTATTAGAGTAGCACAAGCTATTTTTGAGAGTGGGTTTTTTTTTAAAAACAGATTGACGGCAAGCATTTAAATTGAAAGCAGGCTTGGCCTCTGCCTGCTGCAGTCTGTGTGTGGCAGGGCTTGCTGTGTGTGAGCATTAGCTGCTGCGTTGTTTAAAGACAATTTAATAGTGATATTTGGGTGCAGAAGTAGTGGTTAAATGCTCAAAACTTCTGTGCAGCACTGAGGTGTGATGCTGTACTTGAAGTCTGATTTCCAGGGGTCCAGGCAAAGCACATGCTGTCAGACCAAGGTTTTTCAGGATCCTGCCTCTTCATACTGGAAAAAGGTTTAAATATGCCCCATCCTCCTCTCATACATATGATGCTAATTACTTTGGAAGGATACGACAGCCCGTTTGGGGGATCCCCAGGAACCAGGCTGTAGGGCTCACCCAAAATTGCAGCTGTAAAAATTGCAGTGTAAAAGGAGCTTTAAACAGGTCAGTCATGGGAGGGTTCAGAAAACACATCTGGCCAGATATAATCTGGGTTAAATACTATGAGGACTATCAATTTACCCTCTTCATCCCTACTGAGATGACTTACTCCAGCACTGCAGAGCAAATCTGTACTTTCCCAAGCTAGTCTCGCTTTATCAAGAGTGGTTGAATAATTGAAGAAGTGTGTAAGCATCCTCTGTGCTGCTGTTTCACCAATGCACTTTTCACAGCTCAGGATAAATAGTAGCAGTCCCAGAACATCTCATTTTGTCATCTCAATGGGTCTGGAAAGGAGAGGTCTAAATGTCTCATTTGGTGATTATAAAACATCTCTTATAACTCAAGAAAATGAAACTTGGTAGCTGCTGCTGAGGAAGCTTTTGGAGAACAGCTGTGCCATTTGAGATAATACATGTATATTTGCACATTAATATTTACAGATATTCTGAAGTGTGAGAATTCTATATTTGCTTTTTTTGCAAGGAAGGTCTTGCATAACAAACACTAAGTGTACTGTAATAATATAGGCAAGATCATACAGGACTTTTTAAGGATACTGGGGAGACCCCTTATCACCTGTTTTCTCCCTTTGATTGGTACATCACACTAAATCTCACACTGGGAGACGTGCATGAGTAGGATGGTCTTTCTTGCATCTGCTTTTGGATGAATTAAGTCAACAAACGAGCTGTTCTTGAGCTTTCTGGCTACTTTACTTCGCTTTCACCTTGTGCTGACGCATCACTGACTGTGTCTCCTAATGAAAGTGCCTGTTAGTAATAGCACCTCCATTTATCTGAGCCATAAATTCTTGAACAAAGTGAGTAAACTTCATCTGGTAGGCATCTGAAACATAGCCCAGAGATGGGGAGAGAGGCAGCTGTACTCTTCTGTGTTTGGTCTATGGTGATTTCAGTGACGAACAACTATGTGAGAGGGGTTTTTTTTGGTACCATAGGTGGTTTTTTTGAAGACTGAAGCAGAGTCTGGACGACTCTTGTGCTAAAGACTTGCCTTTTGATACATTCACCACTGGATTACTTTACAAGTAGATGTGTTTCGTGTAGAACTGTGTAGCTGGGTAGAAAAGTCACATAAAATAACTAGGAGCAGTGAATGAGGACCGGGGCCTGCACTCTGCACAGATTCATGTCAACATGGGTTGAGTGCCCTGAGTTGTCATTGTCACCAAGAGCTACTTATGCGTATCCAGCTGGGGAGTTGTGGGATAAATGTGCAAGTTACTGATTTGGGCAGAAGGAGGCCAAGGTATTTGTGTCAGTTGAAATACTTTCTTTTGGTCACTCCGGAAAAAAAAAAAAATCTTAATTTTCAACCGTTATCTTATATTCTTAATTTTTAGTAATCAGAAATAACATTTCTGAAGAAAATACTGTTTTGAATAGGAAAACTCATATTAATTTTAAAAATCTCGGAAAAAATATTGAGAATTGTCTCTGTCTCCCTTACACAGACACATCTCGAATTTGGACAAACTGGCATTTTGCAACACTGTTTAATTAGAAATTCCTTGCCAATTTCTGCTGGTGGGTGACAATGTCCTTACAAGTCATCAAAAGGAAAATGAAGTAAAAAAAGGCACGCAATGCTAATGCAGCCATGTAGGATGGGGAGTACAAGGATTTGAACCCTTCTGAGCAATCAGGTGGTGCCTGGATGGTTTGTGTTCACTTAAAGCCATGGTCCTCTCTGCTGCTGACTTTCCTTCTGACACATTGTGTTCAAAGCAACTTGATCTTTTTGACTCAATAAATTGGATTTGTCGCTCCTGTTTCCTAATGAACTTCCTGAACGCTCGCCAAGATGCTTGTAACAAGAAATGTTATGAAAGCTATTTCCTAAATGGTTTGGGGTTTAATTTGGTCCTTATGGCCCTGGATAAGTTAAAGACTTTTGATCTGCTTAATCACAGCTATTTGCTTTACAGTCTGAGGCCTTTGGGTCCTGTGGCAGTCGTTCATCCATTTGTTACACTAAGACACTACTTTGTCCTTAATTGTCGTCTTGATGATAAAGGTGAGGTATGACAGCTACAATCTCTTAGGTACACCGCACCCTCCATCAAGCCAACCATTAATTCTAGCACAGCAAAGTTATCTGCCAAACTGGTTTGGAGGCCCTGAGATGCATGTATCTCCCCTTAGATAAATGAAGTCAATTAAATCTCACATTAAGATCTTCTAGCTTCCACAGATGGTCTGTCTTTTTCTCATGTGATAATCATATTAAAATTGCATGCAGAGCCATTTGTATATTTTCACATCAGTGTTTGCTGCTCCAAATCAGCTGGGGGAAGAGGGAGTTGTCACAGTTTTCATCAGCCTCTTCTGCTGTCATTGTAATCCTTCCAGAGGGGGCCACTGCAGCCTGAGTTATTATCAGCTAAAATGCGTTTGCATGAGCAGGTGAAAAAAATAAAACGGATGATCCAGGACTTTCCTGGGAGTCTGTTGTAAAGTAGAAACATGTTTTCTGAGAAATTATTTCAGAAGAAATGAGTAGGGCCAGGGGATGCTGTGCCCAGCTGGCATTTTTCTTGATTCTGTTGAGCCAATACTTTCAGCCACTGAGAAAAGCAGATTTGAGCCTTAGAGCTCTCTGCTGTATGGGGATCTGGGACCGGTCAGTGCTGAGCACCCTCTATTTGCACTTGTAATGATGAAAACAGTGACAGTATTGGAGAACACAGTGGCATGAGGTTGGAAGGGGTCTCATAGGTCAAGTTGCACCTCATACCCTTCTGTCAGACAGTGTGCTCTGGCTTAAAGAGTTGGCTTTTCTCTCTGCTTTAAGCTCCAGCTGGGATTGGATTTAATGAAATTTGTTTCTAATTGCCAGTTTAAATATATTAATGGCCAGTTCTACACCAATTTTTCTTTTTGTCGGTGTTTTCCTTCAGCTTCAGGGTACTTTTCTCTGTCTCTTGGTACAAATTGAATCAGATCCCCTCAGCACTCTCTTTATCAGGTAGGGCAAGACTTATTTCTGAAGAAGGGTTCTCCATCCACATTTTGCCCTCAGAACAGTTTTCTACCACTTTTCCGATTTCAGCCTTACCCCCTTGTAGAAGTGTAATAATAATTTTGTTCCTTTTTACAATAGCTTCATATCTTTTCCTCTGCCTGGAACTCCATGTATGTCTGCCTTAGGATAAAAGAATGCTCATTCTTACCGAAGAGTCTACTGGTGGATCTTGCAGTAGAGTACAGATTGTCTAACTTCAGGTATGCAATAGCTATGCCTCCAGTCTCAGGTTTGTCTAGTTATTAAAGGGAAATGGGTATCACCCAAGAATGACAGAAGGTATCTTCTAAAGACACCTACATTTGATGGAGTATGAACAGATGAAGTTCATTATGGAAGTACCTGTCTGTTTTATTGCCCACGAGGAACTTGGGTGACCACCCTTGCCATGGTGTCTAGCTTTTAGGTAGCTAAAGGTAAAGATGAAATTTTGGAGTGGATGTCAGACACAAGCTACTGAGTACTTGGGCACAGCTCTTCCTGCTGCCAACCCTCCTGACGGTACTGTCCACGTGATTTCGTCCTTGCACAGGTGTCATGGTTTAACCCCAGCCAGCGCTTGTATTTGCTGCCCAGCCAAATCCAGTTTATATACTGAGCACAATGTTTTATGGTAAGGAATACCCCTTTGGCCAGCTTAGGTCAGCTGTCCTGGCTTTGCTGTCTCCCAGCTTCTTGTGCACCTGCAGCCTTCTCAATGAAAAGTCCTTGACTTGATAGAAATATTGCTTGGCAACAACCGAAACAACAATGCATTATGAACATTCTTCTCATCCTAAATCCGAAACGTAGCACCATACCAGCTACTATGAAGAAAATTAATTCTACCCTGGCCAAAACCAGGACAGCATGCAAGGCCATCTGTGGGTTCCTGAACTTGACAGTCTGGGAAGAGATAAAACAAATTCAGCTCTGACTCACACCCACACTCCTCAGTGATTTCAGTAGAGGGCCATGAGAGACCAGAAGAACCTCCAAGACAGTCAGTGGAGTGGGTGGCCTCCATGGAGATTAGCATGGTAACAATAGGATACACAAGAACATATTGCATCTGTGGTATACTGTATACATCTCTTAACCATCAGGCCTTGTTTTACTAGTGGCTTTCTATAAGAGGAGTGCTATGGATTTACAGCTCAAGGACAGAGTCTTCATCAAAACTTAATGAAGAATTATTTTTGATTCTCATTTATGTTACTTTACAACATTTGCAGACAATGAGCTTTACCGCTTTAATGAAATATTTCTTTTTATAGGCCTGTCAACTCTTCTACAAAAAGAACATGGATTATTTTTGCTGTGCATGGCAAGGGGATTTGATTAATTTTTTGTGATCACTTACTCTGCAGTTTGTCACAGTTTTCAAAGCAGCTAAACCAGAGGCTATTCCTTTTACACTGGCCCAATTGCAGCAAAAATGTCCATGCGGTAAGAATACATTAATATCAACTTCACTGTCCCCTTTTGGTGGTGGGGCAGGAGGTACTCAGTGCTCAATAACTGTCGTTAGTGAAATACCAGTCTAAGTATGGGATTAAAACAAGGGATCTCTGTTGTTGTTTGGGGCAAAGGGTTTCAGAGCTCTGAGTCACCTTCCTCAGTTGTGAGTGAAGAGCACAATGGAAATGCAGTAACGTGCAAGTAAACTTTTGGCTTCAAAATTTTTATGCCTGAAACTGAGCAATGCGTAGACAATACTTCAGCCACTTCTGAAGCAGTTCCCGCTAAAAAATGTGCAGCAGAAATTTGGTGAAGTCTAATTCCAAATAATAAGGCATGACTGTGCAGCAGTTTGGGGCAGAGAGTGAAGAGGGGTTCAGAAGACAGCTTGGTACCTACTTCCTGTGTATAGTGAATAGGGAAAATGATGCACTGGGAAATGATGCTCATAAGCACCTGTCAGGCCACGACAGGTAATGGGAAATGTCCAAGTCCAGCTGAGCCCCTATGTATCTTCCTGGCTTTAGTGTGCACCTGTGATTGTTGGTCAGGTGAGTCTTCGAAGGTAGATTTGCTGGACAAAATTGTACCTTCCATCTAGGCTTTTAATTTTTTAATTTTTTTTTTTTTAAGCACGGAAAACTGGCCATTTTTTTTCTTTAAAAAGACAACAGGTGTCAGTGATGTCTGCCTACTGCGTGAGAATGTAATAAGAGTATTTGGTCCAGAAGTAGCATATCTGTTGTCATTTTCTCTTCAGCCTTAGGGTTCTAAAGTTGCATGGCTCTTCTTCCTAAGCTGTATACTGTTGAAGACCACTGCTGTGTCACCCTGTGGGCAAGAATCCAATGCATGGACTGGAGTGGGAGGGCAAATAATTTTCTACCCTGGCACCTAAGCACTGGGCTAAGTGAGCAGTGAGAGCTGTGGCTTGCTGTCCCAGCTCTGTTTTCTATCTAGCAGCAGTCTCCTACAGAGAAGAGCCAACAGCTCAGGAAGGTGAGCCCAATGTACACCTTTTGGGAGAGGGATTTTGAACTACCCTACCAACAACCATGTTGTAGCTGTGTCATCTGAGCCCTGGTGCACCAGAGGAGATGGGCTGGTCAGTTCCCAGGTTGGCTGGGCCCTTCCTCTTCTTCATAGGACTAAACGAAATGGCCTCAAGTTGCACCAGGGGAGGTTTAGACTGGATATTAGGAAAAAAAATTATTCACAGAAGAGGTTGTCAGGCATTGGAACAGGCCACCCAGGGAAGCGGTGGAGTCACCATCCCTGTAGGAGTTTAAAAGATAAGTAGATGAGGTTCTTAGGTACATGGCTTAGTGCCAGTGTCTGGTTAACTGCTGGACCAGATGATTTTGAGGGTATTTTCCAACCAAACTGATTCTATGATTCTATATCCTGGAACCTGGACCTGGTGCATGGCTGACAGGTGCAGTAGAAGATGCTGTGAGACCTTCTATTGGCTTCAGATGTTCTTCAGATGGAGTCTGTTAAGAGAAACAGAGTCTCTGACCTGACTGACAGAGTAAACTCTGGAAGATGTCTCAAGTCAGTCCGTGAACTGTAAGTTTAAAACCACTCTTCACAGTTTTGTTACAGAAGAGTGACTCTAATGCATCCCACGGCTCTTTTCTGCCTTTGATCCGCACAAGCTAAAAATCTCAGAAATGGCTTTTGATTTGAGACTTGGAGCTGAAGAATCGATACGAGTTAGGGCTAAACATTGCAGTGCAATTGACTGGGCTCCTGGGTGCTTGCAAAATGCTGCTACTGTGATGACAAATAATAATAATAATGACAGCCATCATCGTTATGGCTTTTGGTGGAAAGATTTAATGGATACAGTTGGAGAACTTAAATGTCGATAAACCTAAGGCAGTTTCATAAATGCTGAAGTTCTGCCTTCCAAAGGAAAAGCGTCCAGTGTTAATTTGTATATCAGCATTAAAATGAGCTTAGAGGTGAGGATAGTCTTCTGCAGCTGTCGGAGTGGATCTCATGTGGTTTCGTGCCCCGCATCTCAGCTGCTATCTTTACAGGGAGTTTGCCCAGGCAGTGTTGTATTCTTCTGACTTCCTTCCCTCCACACTGTGCCTTACTGCTGTGTGTATCCTGTTACACACTGAGTATGCCAGGCTAATGCTGTAAATTACACTATTGTGTAATTGTTCCTAAAAGGCCCATCAAGCCACATGTCCCTGCAAATGACACCAGAATTCCTGCTCAAGCGACACATAAGTCAATGGTGACCGTCAGGTCCAAACTAAAATCTCAGTGGATAGCAAAAACATTTATTGGTATTTAAAATCTTACCTCCAGACCTTATTGTTTCCATGTCTTATTTCCAGAGCAAGTAGAGGACAATTACCAGTGCTTTCATGTGGCTGTAAGCTGAGAGTTATTATCCACTGTTTCTAGTGCTGCACCACTCAGCTTGGCTATTCCTTTTCATTTGAAAATTAGATAAAAACAAAAAAACAACCACCCCCACAAAAAACAACCAACCAAACAAAACAAAACAAAAAAAAAAAAAAAAAAAACAAAACACAAAAAAACCCCAAGACCAAAAACCAAACTAAAAAACCAACAAACAAAAAAAGAGGAAAACTAACTTGAAAACAGGAACCATTTGGATAGGATGAGTTCTCTGTCCTACTACTGCCGTTTTTCTTTAGGTAAACTCTTAGAGGCAGGAGGAATCTCAAAACAGGGAATTGCTCCTTTATAAGGTAAATTATGGCTGGAAGTGCTGCTGGTTTTTCCTTACCTGAGGCTGTGCTGGTTAATAGAAAGCAGGGATTGCGTCAGGCCCAAAAGAGGGGAGAAATATTGTCTGTGGTGAAGAAAATGCTGTGTACTGGAGCACAGCTCGTCAAGGTGTGAAGACATTTGGAAACAGATCTGCACTCAGATCCTCATGTGATCAGATTAGCTTTGTCCAGCTGATCAATGATTTGCCTTTTTCCATATACAAACGTTGTGAATACCTGTCCCAGAAAGTCCAGGTGAGAGAAATGGGAATGATCTGATGTCTTGGAAATGGAATCAAACCTGAATCTGTGGGATGTTAACTTTCTAGGTAGACACATTTTTGCCTGGAAAGCAGCTTTATGCAGTTTAGCTTAGGCTAATATGTCTGTAAATCACCCTGGTTTAATCCAATGCATTTAAATTCTCAGCTGGAGGTGGGGGACCATGGTGGTCATTGCGATGCAGCTCACAGCTGGTGCTTTGGTGGGGACAGAACAGCAACACAGCTGCACATTGCCCTGTGAGCATGCAGATGTGCATCTGCATCTGGACACAACTTTGCTACCTGGGGAAGTAACCTTCTCCCTCCTTCCTCTCCTCCTTACCTATTTCAGTCTGGAATGAATCAGGAGAGCAGGAGTCGCTTATTCAAAATGATTTAGCTAGACTGAGAAGCTTGTTTTGGTGAGGAGTTGGGACATCCTGGTGATTTCCAAATTTGTAGTTCCCACCTTGGCTTCCTTCGCAATATCTTCCTCCTGTGGCTAAAATCTTGCAAATACTGTCACTCCCATGCTCAAAAAACAGACTTCCACTGGGTTGTGGCAGTTTATTTCAAATATACCCAGTGTCAGGAGGTTTCCTCAAGGATTTTGTCCTTTTGAGGAGAGTGGATGGTCTGAGCGTGGAGAGGCAGGGTGAAAAATAAAAGTAGTCAGAATATTTCAATTTCGTAAAGCTTGCCATCTGATGAAGTTGGGCAAAGCAAACTAGTGTTCTCTCCATTAAAGGGGTAGGAAAGGGTGGTGGAGCTAGGTGGCGCCATCCCCGTATTCCCCAACGCTGCCAGGAACGGAGTTCCCAGGGCTCCCATCAACGTTACCTTAGACATTCTGCGTCTCTCCTGATTATGAAAGAAATGTGTGGGTATGATGGAAACAGTAAGTTTATTGTCATGCCCTAAACTTCAGTGATGACACAGGGCTGCTTGCAGGGACGCTGAACAAACCCGATAGTATGATTTGCTCCCCCTTTCTTCCTTTTCACCCTCATTCCCTTCCAAGTAATCAACTCCTACCTAATCACCTTTTTTTTGCATTGATGACAATTTTGCCATGTCCATATTCAAAGTTGCTGTTTCTGATATAATTATTTCCTATTTCTGATATGTAGGCAATTGCATCTTTACGCAGTATTGCTGATGTAATTCCCTAGGTACTGCTGCTGGCCTTGCTAGGCTTGGCTCACCAAAAAGTCCCTAGTGCTCCTGTCTATTTACTTGTCTAATTTGTCTGTGCCTCACAGTGCTATCTGTAACTTCATTGGTTTCTTGCATTGTTATTTAATACATCCAGCACTTTCTTGTGTTGTTTGTGGTAGTTTTCCACATCCTGTTCAGTTATCTAGATTTCAGCTAGAGCTTTGTCATCTGACTGCGGCCCCAGCACTCCCAGCAAGGACCCAGTAGGCATGGAGAAAGTATTGCATTACTCCATTTATTTCAATACTGGTTAATCTAGTCTCTTCAGGCTTTCTCTATTACAAAAGTTAACTCTTCTAGCTTATATTCTATTAAAATATAGCCTTTTGGGGTTGAAAAGCCGTTTTGATCTCTTCAAGGAGAGCACAGGCAAGATGTCTAGGCACATCACTATTAATCCTTGTCACAAACATTGTTGCTTACTGTTCAGGATCAAATTTCTCTAAAATTTTTCTTACTTCTGGAGACTATTTAAGGCTTATGTCTCGGTGCTCACTCAGATCTCTCCCTGGAAAACATTTATGACAGAAGCAACTTGTCTTAAACTCTTCTAACAAAAGCTGTTCTTTTGGAAACCACGTCTGCATTTGGAAGTATCCACCCAACAGAGTCTGGTCAGATTACTTGCCCTTCATTGCTGTCCAGGATAATGCTTTGCAGCTCAGCCTCATTAATTCTTACGTGAGACTGAGTAATTCTGTAGAAGGATGCTTAGCTTGATCTGCCAATGCCTTGTTCTCCAGCAACATATCTACTGTCTTAGATGTGAACAACAGAAGAGAACCTAGTAATTCTTCACTGACTGCTTACTTTAGTAGAGATACATATATTGAAAATGAGCAATTGTTGAGTCATTACTTGCATATATTATTCAGCTCTTGTTTAGGGCTGAGAATTTTGCTGAAGGAAGGAGTGAAGGAATATCTTGCAAAATGTAAATTACTTGTTTTTTTTCCTCCTTATTTGATACAAATGTCTCTGTGACCTTCCTAGGGGCTACTTGCCTCAGTCGGGAATACCTGCATGTGGCAAATATTTAGGGATGGAAAGAAAGCCAAAACAAAACCCCACAAAACCAAACAATGATGACCAAAACGCTCAAACCAATGAAAGAAAGAAACAAAACCAACAAAACCACAAAATAAAAGAGCAACAAACCCCTCCAAAAACACCACCAAAAGAGCCAAAGCAACCAAAAACCCCAAAGTGTGTCTTGGCTGTTGAGTTCAATGAGAATGCATCAGGAGGGAAAACTTAAAAGAATACAGTTTTTTCCCATGTCAAAAATAAATAAGTGAAGGAAGGGGGATTCCCCAAATCAGAGTGATTAGGCATTAATTCTATGAACTGAGGTTACCCCATACATTGAGCTTCGGTGAAAATATAGCACAGTAATGGATTGATATGTGCCAAATGGTGGCTCCCTGTTGGTAAGAGCTGTTACAATTAGCCTATGGAAAGACATAATGCTTGACTATCCATAAGTGCACCTGGAAAGCATCCATTATCATTACTTATATCGTGCAGGCTCACTAACATTCAGCTCACAGAAGCTAATGACTAAAAAAATCAATGTTGCTGGTTAAGGAGAGTGGGAAATAAAGCGTGGTTTTGTTTTGTTTTGTTTTCTTTCGACTGTTTGCAGAAGAGCTGTTTCTACCTTGAAATGTTGTCCAAAGGGGTGAAAAATAAATAGGGGGGAAAGAAGGCAAAGAGGGGAAAAGAAGTAAATTCCTAGTGTAAGATGTGAACAGCAGGCTGTGAAATGCTGTTCTGGCCTGTTTTATCACACACAAAAGGCTTGCAATGGAAAAAAAGTGGAAAAAGCTTTCTCCAACCTTTTGGTTAGCAAGAAATTAATATTGTAGAATAGCTGGCCCAGTATGAGCTACACAGAGCATGTCCCAGATGGTAGCAGAGGTTTAACAGTCACAGCTATGTGATATGTTTTCTGGCTAAGCTGTTGTTTTCTCTTTCTTTTCCTTTTCCAAGTCTCTTTGGCAACCCTTACCCAGCTTGTTTCACATATTCCTTGGAGCAGGGTAGCACTAAAAGATCTCTTCTGGATTTAGGGCCAATAGTTCCCAGAGTTGAAGAACATGTACAAGAAAGAAAGGCAGAAAACTGACCACTGGTTTGCATCAGGTTTAAAAGCCAAAGCCCCAAAAGACCCAGGATCTGTTTAAACTGGGGTTTGCTTGTGGAGAAGCAGAGCTGTTTACTGGGGATTGACCCACCCCAGACACCGGTGACAAGGATGCCATGAAGTTGCGAGGGGTTTGGACATTGTTGTGCAGACCTGGTGAGGCAATGGTGCTTCGGTCTGCAATAACACCTTGTAGAATTTAATTTAACATCTTAGTGAAAACATATTATTGACAGAAAGCTGTATCTTCCTTAATGATGGGGAGAGATCAGCACCTCTGTAGAACGATCTATTATATCTCTTATTATGGTGTGGATTCTCCTCTTGATTACAAGCCCAGTTAACACATCTAACTTTTAGCTGTTTAAAATTAGTGGTGATATTCTGGTTTTATGTCACTTGCAACGCTTAAAAAGGCTGAGACAAAAAATGCAAGTTCTTGTTGTTTATTCAGGGAGTAAGGATTCTTATAACTCATTAACAGGACATAGTGTCTTAGAGAAACAATGTGGTTTACTTGGGATCTTCAAGCTTTTGTGCAACGTATTTTTCTTCAAAGTCCCAAACTTCTCTGAGAGTAACTTTTCTGCCACATTTTTCATGAAGAAGAGCCAAAAAGAAGGAAATGGTTTTGTAGCCATAATCATGAAGGTCAGGAAAAGAAATGAAAACAAGGTGTGCAGGATTTATACTCACTTGTTCTTCTGACTGTTTTCCAAGTAATTTGTGAGGAATTTGGTTTCAGGTATTATAAATATGCTGTGATGACTAATGTCGCAATTTAAACATCATCAGTGCAACCTAGAGATGGGTTCAGAGATCACATACAGGCTGCTGAATGGCAGAAACAGAGCTAATTAACATTCTGATGTGTTTTCTGCATGGGTCAATGCAAGATTGAGATGGTAGGTGTTTGAATATCTGCACACCTTTTAATTTATAGATAATGTAATTGTATTCTCAGTTCAACTCACCTATAAATAGAACTCAAATTTGCACTAAAGATATCTTTACCCCTTTTCTGCTAATCATTGCTCAGTGAAGTATTTAACACAAGAGGTTTGTTATCTTTGATAGCACTAAAATTACTTAATTATTTGCATAATTTTAAACTCTACAGAGGTTATTAAAATATTCTCATGGCAATTGTAAAGAAATATGAAAATAAGTAAAGACTAAATTGTATTTTGTCTCAAAAAATCATTTGTCCAGCACGTTTGGTCTTTAATTTCTGAATAGGCAGCTCTACTTGCTGAACTGCAAACTCTTCTATGTTTGACCTTCCACATTCCAACATTAAAGGTGGGTCTGTTCTTAAAATAACCATTTCGACTTCAGGACAGACAAACAAACAAAAAACCCCATGTATTGAGAAATATCCCTGCCTGGCCACCTAAAGATTATATCCTTGGACAGAAATGGACCTGAGCTTTGAAAATCTACTATGAAGTCTTTTCTTACTTCAGTACAAAGTATCAGGAACTAACTAATTAAAAGAAACTTGATGTCACATCCTGCACGTGGCTTTGATTATTTCTCTTTCTCTTTAGGCAGATATTTCTTATAGTACCCAGTGCCATAGGTCAGCTGTGGAAGAACTTTCCACTACTGATGTTTATTAACTGTGGGTCTAGGATCCCACCAGCAAGGGGGGAATTATGCAGGAATCTGTGGAATCCTCAGAAAATCTTGTTGTTGAAAGCCCCAGAAAATGATGCAGTTTGGTAAGATGATCTCATTGCTACTCTTGATGCATCCCTTATACTTGTGCGCTTAAGATTTCTACCTTCCGCATCAACACACTAGGGCAATGTGGAGCGGAAGCTGCCGTGGCTTTTTATATAACAATGATGTTAAAGGAAATTGGCATAGTTCTAATTAAGGGATGAAAGGAACAATTCATTTAGAGAGTTTTGACTTCTGTGCCAGAGAGGTTACCCCAGCAAACCTCCTGGTGCAGGGCAGGAACATGTTCAAAACACAATGCTACAGCATGACAATAGCATCAGTGAACATGAAAGCCAAATTAATTGAAATAATGGGAAAGCTAGAGCAATTATGTTACCATTTCATTTATTTTTACATACACGCATACATGGCGCATTTACATACACACATACATGGCGCATTTGTAATATCTGCTGCAATTAATAATCTCCTCTTGCTGCATGGTTGTCATTAAACCAAGTTGTTTCTTGTACTATTTTTCCTCCATTGAAGAGCCAAGTACTAGAAAAGTTGGAGACGACATTTCCTGACCTCATGCAAAGTCCAAGGTTAGGTGGCAGTTTAGTCATGACATGGTGTTTTTCTCCTGTAAAGCTGTGACTTGAAATCAATTACAATCACAGTGGAAGAGCTGAAAGTTGCTGATTCAAGCAGCCGTTTTCTTGCAATTTTGCACTTCATATTTCTTTCCCTCCCACCTCCACAGATAAAAACTGGAATTGGAGATGAAAACTTCCTCAAGTTGTTAAGACTCTGGCACCTGCAAAGCCAAGAGTTCAGAAACCATGTCAAAATCATTACCTGCAATTGAATGAGAAGCATTTGTTTTTATTCGTGGTCATACAGTTTTTCTATCATTTTCATAAGGTCTCACAGAGTTTGAGGCTATAGGAGGTGATTAGATCATCTGATCTGACTTGCAGTGAATGGCAAGTCATTGCATTGTACTTAGATTTTACCAGGTGACTTTGAACTCAAGCACTTATCTCCTCAGGCAACTGAACTGTTGGGAAATAGAAGCAAGAGAAACAGAAAAAAAATAATGTCTGAGGCTTCTGTGATGTCAAGGAACTCATAATGCTGGATATAACCAGCTAAAGGTCTGATTATTTGTCCCGGTGCTTCAGACGAAGCCAAAATCCAAATGAACAAATCAATCAAAAAGACATGAAAATCTGGGACTGTACAACTGAGGGGAGTTCTCTCCCAGGCGTCAATCTGTTTAAACTTATCAGTGAGCTCTGATCTGAGCTCTGCTGGTCATGTTGGTCAGTAATAAAAAGCAAGAAAGCCTGAGCATACTTAGGTTAGCACTGGGTCAGAGTGCCCAAAGCTAGTTTGAATCCTACCTTCTCCAAAGATATCATTTATCAGCGTGGTGACACCACCTTGCCCTCTTGATCTCGCTGTAAGGAAACACCAGCCCTTATTTCTAAGCTGAACTAATCTAACGTAGTCTTGTTACCAGCTCCGATTTTCACTCCACCTCTCCAAGTTAAGGGTGAGTTGGAGTCTAGCACCCCACAATTATACCATTTTTAGGGTGCCTCATGTGCCCTACAGCAGCTGTTCCAGGAGAACCGAGGTCTCTTGTAGGTTCTGTTAGGTATCTGTCGGCGCTGAGATACCTGAGAGCATCTCAGGTACCTGTGTCTGAAGTAATTAGTTAGACAAATGAATCCTGCTCTGGGCTTCATACTATAAGACCTATATTATAGATGCATCATGTAAAAGGAGGGAGTTTTCCAGTTTTTATAATAAATAGCACATAACATGTAGTATATTGTTTTATATAAAATATTAGATATGTAAGTGCAGGTCCAGAGGACTAAAATAATTAAATTAGGGTATAATTAGTCTCCATTCCAGAATTCAGACAAAACCTGCACATGAACTTGTGCGACTATTGTAAGCCTAATGAAGGTAGTGCTATGCACTTATTAAATAACACACATTAAAAAGGCAAAAAATGGTATTGAGCATATACAGTCTTTCTAGTGTGGCTGTAATAAAGGCTTCATTTTTTTTCAGAGAGGTAGAATAATTGAAAACATGGAGAAAAATGGAGCAAAACGAAAACAAGGATTTATTACATATAATTCACTGCTATATAATTTATCAGCTTAGATTTTTTTTTTTTTAAACATTGGAAGGATAACATCTTTAATGTGTTTAGACTTCAATGAACATTTGTAACTACCACATGGGGAAGCTGGGGATTAGTACAGAAATCATATAGGACATAAGGAATTGCATAGAGGAGAAATAACAGTGTGGTTGAAAACTGAACTATGAAGCAGGAGGGATGTAACTGCTTGAGCTCTCCAAAGCCAAATCTTTAGATCAAGGGTATTAACTTTCAATCACTGTCCCTAGTATAAAAAGCGATATGATGGGGGTGAAACTTGCTGATGACTTTGAGCAAGGAGGAGGGACAAGATAAAGTGAGGGAAGACCTGGGTGACAGCAAAGAGCAGAGCAACAGCAGCTGAATGAAATTTCAGTGCTACAAAATGCAATATCATCAGTTCAGAAATGCAAAACAAGAATTCCTGCTGTAGGCATGGAAGGCGCCAATACAGAAGGAGGAAGACACGGTTGTGCTTGTTGATCTTAGGATGGTTATGGGCCTTCAAGATAATAGAGAGAAAAGAAAATGGAATATAAGGGGTATCACACAGAAGGTATTTCCAGCAGAAACTGGGAAATACATGGTGCTATAAGGTCTCATTTAGAATGATAACATACACTCCTGTTCACACATATATTCAAAAAAGATGAACTTAAACTTGAAATAGATGATGGAGAATGTACTTTAGTAGAGAAAAAAAAAAAACAAAAACAACTCAAAATGGAATAGCTTTGCTTTTTTAACATAGAAAGCTGTAATTTGAGGGGAATGAGACCACATTGACACAATGATATGGAAGAGACTATCCTGAGGGAAGTGCAAATAGCTTTATAAGGACCATGGCTACATTTCACCAGGGTGTCTTCAGGAAGTTAACCTGCGGAGGGTTGTAGTTCTGGAACAACTTTTCAGTACAGACAATAGGAACAAAAACATAGCTTAATATGGAGCCTAATGCATTTGGAGTTGCAGAATGCAGTTGCCTATATCATTTGGGGAACAGACAGATTAAGAGGAAAAGCTTTGTCTCAGTTTTATGTCCTACATTCAAAAGCATAATTTTCTGTCTCTGGTCTAACTAACCTGTAGTTTGTTTGGCTTTATGTCCTACATTCAAAAGCATAATTTTCTGTCTCTGGTCTAACTAACCTGTAGTTTGTTTGGCTTTTTTTTTTTTTCCAATATCTTTTCATTCCACAACACATATGGGCCAGAATTATTTGGTCTTTTCTATTTATATTCCTGGAGTTGATGACAATTGATGTTCTTTCATTTAGGTTTCAAAGGCATGAACCACATGATCAATTTATGCCTTGCCACAACTCACCTCAGGATACGATATATACCTGGCATCTAGTTCCTGGGTAACAGATCTTTAAGACAGCTTAATGACTGATGCAGCTGTGCAAGTGGTGATGATGAAAAGAAAATCCATATTTCAGCTTTTGCTCAAAATAGGGGACATTCAATCAGTAATTCTGAGGGAGGACAAAGGCAGAAATGTGAAAGATTCTGGCCTCTGCTCATTTTTATAGCTGTCAATAGAAATAATTTATGTTGACTCCTAGATTTACCCAAAGACACAGGGCAGATAGCATGTTTGTCATTAGAAGAGCATTTTAATGCAGGCATGATGAGGTCTTTTGGAAACACCACAAAACATCACTGACCTTTCTTTATGAAAGTTTGATCACAGATCAAACGAAGACGAAACAAAGAAAGGAAAACTGGGAAATTAAGAGAAGCAACTTTGAGGTTAATGGCGCCAGTTCGTGAGGCTTTATGCACATTTCTGACTTCATGTCAATGAGATACGTGGATGTACACAAAATGAATCAACTGTCTAAACTGGCCCCATTTTTAATCTCTTTCTGGGATGAGATGCAAAAAGGATAAATACAGTAATTGTGTAGAAATAAAAGTAAAATTTTCAAAACTTGCTGTTATTCACTGACATTATGAAATGTCAGCAGAGGGCTCAGTTCTGCATGGAGTTCAGTTCACTGGCCTCTCTGACTTGCTCATTTTGTGTTCAGGAAGCAATGGTCATGCTGAGCCAAGAAAGGCAGAGAAGTGGATTAATTATTGTTTGCAAACCCATAATTTATTCAATTCTGTAATAGAAATACTACTAGACTTCTGGGAAGGAGGACAGGGAAAAATGTTAGAAGTCTGCTGAAGGTGCAATCTGCCTTGGTATGCAACAAGGAAACTCTCATTAGATGTCAAGTTCCAGGTAAATGGTAAATTAGGGCTTGCTTTGGACTCATGCAGCCAGGTTTTGCTCTGTCTCTCTGGCCGTGCTTGGTTCCATTTTGCTGTGTAGAAGAGAGCTGGGAGGTGCAACTGAGAGAAAAGCCCGTATGAAAGAGTTTTGGGCAATAAGGTATAAGGAGAGAATGAGAAGGGAGATACCTCACACAAATAGTACTGATTGAGAGTGGTGGTAAAAACAAAGTTATATTAATCTGTAACTTGGTTTGAAATGTGGAGAGATTTCATTTGTCTTTAAGGCAGCAAAGTTCAGAGCAGCAATGTTCTGGTGCACAAAATGGTGCAAACTTGGGCAGGTACTGGAGTAACATGAGATAAATTGGCTTTTAGCTGCTTCCCTGGGCATGTTGCTCTGAGGAGATCTGCCACCATACCTGGTCTCACAGGTGCTGTTGGTGGTCCCATAGTGACCTTCAGGGAGCAGGAGAAAGCAAATGAGTGTTTCACTTACCACAGCCCATGGCAATTAGCACCTCTGTGGAGCTGTGGGTGGTCAAAAAGTTGATGTTTCCGTGCTCTCCAGCACACAATATTCAACCACTACACCCCCTGGGCAGGTAATTGGACACTGATGCCTTTTCTTTGAACTGTTTGCTGGAGCACTGGAGGATTTTGTTAGATGTTTTGGCTTTTATGTATCATTCACATCATTTTGGCAGTTCTCCCGACATAGCAGTGATGTTTTTTGAATGTATTTCTGATTTTTTTTTTTTTTTTTTTTTTTTTAAGAGAGCATATACTGCTGGAACTGGATTAGGAACAGCTCTTCCTTTAAGCTACTTAGAGATGAATGTTAAGGGGTAGAAAGGGAAGGAGAGGAAAGAGTTATACCTGACTTTGTCAAAAAAAATAGTCTCCCCCCAGGCAGAGATCACTGGCTGCTGCTACCAAGAAAGGAAAATTACAATACTGCCCTTTACTTTGTCTCACAAAGAGATGTGGTAGGTGGGAAGGAAAAGATAGAAGAATTGTTCTTGTATATTTCTTAAAAAGAAATATCATTCTGCAAAGAAGAAAGGAAAGAAAGAAGAGAAACTCTTGCTGTTTGCAGGCAAAGGAGCTGAAAAGGTAAACTTTTTACTAAACCTTTGGAGTAAGAAGTATAAAGGCTGCTTCATCCTCCCAGGAGATGCATCTCCATGGGACAAGCCCATGGCTCTGAAAGCTCACTGGGTAGCTCAGTCTCACAGATGATTCGGGCTGCTGGGTGCTGAGGTACTTTCATTTCAGGAATCACTATGAAATGAGGCTTTATATCGCAGCATTGAAATGCTCAGGAGGAAAAGAAATTTTTTAAGGCAGAGCTAATTCAGCTGCAGGGCTGGGTCAGCAGGCAGCACAGCAAGGAGAGCAGGAGACTCTAATTTACACAACTATCTACCACAAGCAAGTGCACCGGGGTGACATTTAAATGGTCTCTTTACTCTTACTGTGTTACCAAAACCAGCAGCATTAAAAAAGTAATTTGTGGATGATACTACACTAGGGGGGAGAGTCTGGTGTGACAAATGACAAAGTGGCCACCCGGGGGACCTGAGTTAATTTGAAGATGGGGCTAAAAGAAGCCCCATGAGGTTTGGCAAGGGGAAGCACAAAGCTCTGTTCTTGGGGTAGAGAAACCAGCTGAGTGCCCAAGAAGCAGCCCCACTGGAGAGTACCTGGAGGTAACAGGGGATGCGAGGTAAAATAAGATCCAGAAATGCATTCTTGCTGTGAGAGGTCATGTCCTGCATGAACAGAAGAATCACAAAATCACAGAACGTCAGGGGTTGGAAGTGACCTTGAAAGATCATCCAGTCCAATCCCCCTGCGCGAGCAGGAACACCCAGATGAGGTTACACAGGAATGTGTCTAGGTGGGATTTGAATGTTTCCAGAGTAGGAGACTCCACAACCTCCCTGGGCAGCCTGTTCCAGGCTCTGGCACCCTCACTGAGAAGAAGTTTCCTCTTAAATTTAAGGAACCTCTTGTGTTCCAGTTTGAACCCATTACCCCTTGTCCTACCGTTGGCTGTCACCAAGAAGAGCCTGGCTCCATCCTCCTGACACTCACCCTTTATGTATTTGTAAACATTAATGAGGTCACCCCTCAGTATCCTCTTCTCCAGGCTCAAGAGCCCCAGCTCCCTCAGCCTTTCCTCACACGGGAGATGCTCCACTCCCTTCAGCATCTTTGTTGCCCTGCGCTGGACTCTCTCCAGCAGTTCCCTGTCCTGCTGGAACTGAGGGGCCAGAACTGGACACAATATTCCAGGTGTGGTCTCACCAGGGCAGAGTTAGAGGGGCAGGAGAACCTCTCTGACCTACTGATCACCCCCTTCTAATCCACCCCAGGTACCATTGGCCTTCCTGGCCACAAGGGCCCAGTGCTGGCTCATGGTCATCCTGCTGTCCCCAGGACCCCCAGGTCCCTTTCCCCTATGCTGCTCTCTAATAGGTCATTCCCCAGCTTATACTGGAACCTGGGGTTGTTCCTACCCAGATGCAACACTCTACACTTGCTCTTGTTATAGTTCATTAAATTTTTCCCTGCCCAGCTCTCCAGCCTGTCCAGGTCACTGGATGGCAGCACAGCTTCTAGTGTCACCACTCCTCCAAGCTTGGGGGTATTTGTTCTCCATGGCTGGTGCTCCTGAGGCTGTACTTGGAAAACTCTGTCCATAGAAAGAGAGGGGCATGGAGAGGATCAAATGAAGGGCCACCATCCAGCCAGGGCTGGAGCAGGTGGGCTGCAGGGGTGGTTGAGGGAGCTGGGCTTGCCAGGGCTGGTAACCCAACAGCAGCCTGCAGCAACTTCAAAAAGAACTGCAAAGATGAGAGAGCTGAGGTTTTTTTCAGCATTGAGGTGTCAGGTGTAAAAGCTGCTGGTTGGGTTTTAACTAGACCGACCTTGACCAGGCAGGTGGTGCGGCCCTGGGAAAAGTGCCTAGAGTTGCAGTGAAATCTATCTGAGAAGGTTTCAAGACTCTGCTAGATGAAGACATGGTTGAGCAGATCTGTTACTGATGGTCCTGCTTTGAGCATGAAGCTGGAATAGAGATCTCCAGAGATCTCCTCCGGCTGGTATTTCCATGACATTATGAAGAAACTAGAAGAGTAATTTGTAAGTTTTATCCTTTGAGTGACACCACGAAGTGTTACACTAACAATTTTTTCTATTTAAGCAGTAATGCCAAGGCCCAGGGCTTTTTTTTTTCTGGGAATTAATGATTGACTGGGAGAACTGATTGCTTGAAGCAAGACTGCAGGGCATTAAGACAGTTTGCCATCAGTTTCATAGAAAAGGCCCAAGGGTGAGGCTGTTCCTGCAGTTGGAAGAGCGTGTTTTAGAGGGTACAAAGTTATGGGGGTTGTTGTCATTTTTTATTTACTTTGTTGCGAAATAATTTCTGAGCAAAAGGAAGAAGTACCAAACCAATTTCTTAAAGGTGGCAGGAAGCAGAGCAGGGAAGTAGAAATGCCTCAAATGGTTAATACTAGAGATGGTTGAAAGTGATTTGATATGGATTTCAGGAGTTTTCTGCATGCTCGCTGCAGGAGATCATCTAATATGAATGATGCTGAAGCAAAATTTTTAAGGGTTGGACAAATGTAGCCATTAGCAACTTCAACCAACCTTGAAAAGTTATTTGCAGGAATTTATCTCAAGTTTTCTGTGTTTATTTGTAAGCAGATTTTGCCTTTTTATAATAGTTTTTCTCACAGTTCAAAATTATTTGGTGATGTTTTCTGTGAGACATTTTTCTGTTGTGCACGGAAGTTCTCTGCAATAATGGTTTTCAAGACTTGCTCTTCTGAATTTCCCATTTATGTTTTGCCTTTTCCTTGAGCGCTCCTGTGTGTGGCCATGAGCCTAGGAGGAAATCTGCAGAAAAATCACTAACTAGCTTTGTATTATAGAACCTGTCCAGTGGATTTGTGCTTTTCATTTTAGCAAATGTTTGGGAAGACTTGGCAAGTTCAGAAAGTAGACAGCTTAGATGAAGAGAGACAAATAAGATGGTTATAGCCCCTATTATCTTTGTCTGGTACAATGGTTATTTTCTGGTTCAGGGGCTACATGGCCACATGTTCTTTTTTCTGTCCACCTGCCCTCCATCCCTCATTTCTGGGACAAGATTGCATCTGGCCTTGTATGAAATGTTTATTTAGGAGTAATAGGAGATGTCAATATCTTTCCAACCTCACTTACCTAAATTACAGTGGAGCTTTACTCGGTGTGCCAAATGCCGTCTTTTGGTGGATCATATTGGATTTGTCTGTGAGCTGTCTGTCTCTGGAGTCATTCAAATATGTGCTTTGTAGTTATATGCTCATGCTGGCTTTCCAGGGAGTGGACCTGAGTTTGAAAGGATGATCCAGCTTCCCAGAGCTGTGGCCTAAGGAGGTGCAAGTGTGAGATCCTGAGACTAAAGCAAATGTAGGAATTTGGGTCTGATTTTGGGAACTCAAGCACAGCAGAGTAGCAAGTGTTTGGTTTGCAGTTGCATTGGCTGGTGATGGAGCCCAGTAGATGTTTCTTTCTGGCCATGTGTGCCATGAGAGAAACCAGTAATGATAAAAGCTGCTTCATCAGAAAGATGGAGAAGCCCTTCCCAGCATCATAGCTTGGTGTGGTGCTGTATTCACTGAAAAGGGGCTCGGGCAGTGCAGCAGGGCGAGCAGAAGCTGCTACTAGTTATTGCTAATGGTTTTCAAACTAGCTGGGCTAAACTAAACTCATGTTCAACACTGGTCTCCCCTTCTGCCTCAGTAAATGGGACCTGGACTCTAGTGCTGTCAGTCATGGCAGAGTCTGCACACCCCTGTGTGGCTTTCCTCCCAATTATGGCTTTTCAGCATCACCAGATACATGGTGAGGCTATTATTTTTTTTTTTCCCCTTTCTTTTGCAACATCAGGTGCTGATCACTTTAGTAGGCAAAGTCCTAACTTGATGGACTGGTGATAAGATATAATCTGACAAAACCTTCCCCACCATTATTTCTGCCTGATGATATTTCTCTGATAGAAATAAATCATTTGTCATTTTTTGAAAATCTATGCATTTGTCCCAAGACATTTGAAGCTTGCAGCTGTCTCAAAGTGCTCCTTTATGTTGCTGGTGGAATTTCATTTTTGCTACTAAGCTAAACTTCAAGAAAATGAAACTTTCTTCTTTCTTTCTTTCCTTTTAATTCCCCAGGACACATACAGCTACAAAAAATTGTCTCATCCTGCTTTGTCATTTTGCTATTACCTTGTGCAAGATGAACATCCCAATAGGTACATAGTGTTTGCTGTAACAAGTCAGTGTATTTGCTTATCCAGTTCCCAAAAGAATATGAAACCTTTTGAAGTGTTCATCCTTTTCAGTACTTCAATATGAGAGTCAAGAATAGAGTTCACGTCACTATGATCTGTGGTGGGTATGTAAACAGGACAGTAAATCTTAAATAGTCTGTGAAGCCTCCCATGGAAAATCTGATCTCCTATATCATAGGAACCACCTTAGACTAATCAGAGTAATAATATACAATGCCCAGAAGGGAGGGACAGGATGTGTCCCTCTGTCTGCTGCAGCACAGGACTCTGTGCTCTATCTCCGTGAAGCGTGTTGTGTCACCTCCATACAGGGATAACTATTTCCGTAATCACTGTGCTCCAGGGATGCCTTTTGCCTTGTTTATCATTAGTCTTGTACGAAGCTCCTTGTACCATATTCCCTTTGCCTTCAGGATTTTATTCAGCGGTTTTCACTGGATATCAATGTCTTTCATGCTGATCCCACTACCTATGGGAAATCAAACACGTCACTGTTCTTCCACATTGCACACGGGAAAAAAGTCAGACCTCTGTTTGGTGCCACTATATTGCCAGTACATCTATAACAGAAGTATATTGTAACTATGACAGCTTGTCTCTTACTAGAGCTCTGCATCCATCTTTCCCTCTTCTTATGGATTTTTCTTGCAGACTTCCTTCCCAACCATCTTTGAATGCTCCCTCTTGTCTTTGTTCATAGTCTCTTATAATATGAATACTGTGAAACACCAAATGACATATCAGATGACAACAATAGGTAGTGTCTCTCCATAAAATACAGTGTTAAACCATGGAGGCCATTGTCTGATCTTGGATGTTTTGGGTACCAAACTTTCTGATGGGTTCAAAGAACAATTGGACAACATTACCAAAAAAAAGTCCATTGAAGACTCTAAGGTGTACAAGGACATCTCTGCAAAACAGAAAACCATGAGGTCTTTGGAGATGGAAGAGCATTGCTGCAGCAGGATCACTGCCTACCTACCTTGCTCTTATATTGACTTGAAATATCCATTTTTGCCACTGTCAGGAGTCAGGATGCAGGACCAGAGGAGTTAACCTTGTGCTCTGATCCCTTACCTTATTCTTTGAACAGCTTCCCCCTGCTTGAATTTCAGAAGACATCAGTCCTACCTTTCTATTTGCTTCCTGAATTGTTGTTCTGCAAAATTTCAAGCTGGACTATTATCTGTCATAGCAGCACTTCTCCTATTAAGACAAGCTGACAGAGGTAGGGTTATTCAATCCGGAGAAGAGAAAGCTCCAGGGAGATCTTATAGCAGCCTTGCAATACCTAAAGGACCTACAAGAAAGCTGGAGATTTTTTTTTTTTCACAAGGGCACATAGTGATAGGACAAGGAGTAACAGTTTTAAACTAAAAGAGGGTAGATTTATATCAGATATAAGGAAGAATTTCTTCATTATTAGGGTGGTGAGGCACTGGACCAGGTTGCTCAGAGAAGTTGTGGTCAAGGCCAGGTTGGATGGGCCTTTGAGCAACCTGGTCTAGTGGAAGGGGTCTCTGCCCGTGGCATGGGGTTGTAACTAGATGGTCTTTAAGGTCCCTTCCAAGCCATTCTATGATCTTTGGCTATTGAGCTAAAATTGGGCTAAAATAGAAATTCCACCTGCTGTTAACCAATATGTGGATTTTCACTTTGGTAACAGTACATGACAAGTAACATAAAAATAAAACAAACATATACAGGCACACCCACAAATATAGCACCTTGATTCTACTCAAATTACCATATCTTATTCTGTTTATTTTTGGAAAGAAGGGGGGCCTGTGGGCAGATTTTAAATGGGTTAGTGTTGTGTTTCTGCTTGTATAACAAGCTGGACTGCCCATCTTGGATGTTCTCTTTTCAACATGGATCTTGTCTACCTGCTTCATGTATTTGCCTGTGATAGTCAATGTTGTGGATATTACATATTTCACTCGCAGGAGAAAATGACTGCTTTGAAAAAACCTAGAGAGAAAGTAAGATCCTGTCAGCATGGGTAGTGCTGGTACTGAATTTTCAAAGTCTTGTCTGTCCTTTTGAGCAGCCCCTTGGTTGGAAGCAGAGGTCCTCTTCACAAAGGCAGGGGGAAACACTTCATCCTACTAGATACTCTCCTTAATATCCCTGAATACATCTTTTTTAATGACAACAGAAGAATACAGTACTTACGTGTTTAAGGACTCCATTTTCACTCTCTTTACATCTTCTTAAAGTGTTTTCTAGACAGTCCTAGGTGACAGAGAAGAAAATAGGAGAGGTCAAACCACCATGGCTCTATCAGCCGAATGAGCTGAGGTTTTGTTCAAAGCACTCCTTTTTGCTCTGTGTTAGTAATTTCATTTATTACAGCTGAATGGGGAACAGAGATCTGGCCGATTATTACAGTTTAAGGACAGGGAGTGAAGCACATTGATGTGGGGCTCCATGCACAGATTGCATGCACATACAGATACACTCATGTTTTGTTGATGAAAAATCCACCCACTGACTAAAAAAAAAACACCTGACGAGTTGATGGCTTTACTTTCTCTTTCCAAAATTATTATGTCAAGTTGTAAGAAGTCATATGAAAGACAGACATGGAAAAGTACCCTTCATACAAGCCTAGAGTAACAAATTAATGAGCTATAAACAGCAAAATAATAATGTTGGCTGTATCTGAGACTGGAAGCCTGGCTCTTTGCATCCAAAACCACTCGCCTGAAGCTCTTGGGCTAATGACAAATCTCTCTGATGTGTTGCAGCAGCAGGTCTCTTCTCCTTGCCGATCAGCCACATCATGCTCGAGGGAAATATCAAGTTAGAAGTCAGGAACTCTCATAAAGTTTCAAAGGCAGTGTAAACCCTGCTGCCTGGATGCATAAAGCATGATGTGAGGATAGTCACCCTAATGAAATACGGGTTGGGAGACCAGCAACCTGCAGATCTCTGGAGTCTCTTCTCTGCTTCAGCTGCCTGTGGTGGAAAGGGGTGAGTTTTTCTACCCCGTGGGGCTCTTGTGAGCACAATGCACTACAGGCCGTGAGAAACTCATTGCCCAAGGCGCCGGAGGGACATATAGATGTACTGACAGTGAACCTCTAGATATTGTCAAGAAAGGTGAGACATCCCCAGGGAATGGCAGACATCCCAGTGCCTGTGGTTGTAATTACCTCTAAAGTGACCCAGACTTGATCCAGTTACAGTGGTCACGTTAAACTAGTTGGACCGCTGACAGGATGCTTTAGGACGCCTTTCTGTGCTTTAGGAGGTCATTTGATCAGTCTCCCCCTGTTGCTGCTCTGTATTTACCTCAGAGGCAATCAGCTGGTGTAATTAATTCATGTTTGCTCAGGAGTCTGAATAGGGAGTGGGCTATAATTCTGGTTGATTCTGATCCATTAAGCTGAGTTTTAAAATTAAGTTGTGTGTGTTTTGTTTTTTTTTTTTTTTTCCTAAAGTTGTCAGTGCAAATAGAATTGTGTTTCATGTCAACTCTCTGTATGGATGTGCAAAGGAGGCACTAAAAATTCAGTTTGTCTCAAAAGCCAGCGGCTGAGGTTTGGATATTCTCAGAAAAATATGCACATTTTCAATCAAGGCATTCACAAAAGCAATAGGGTAGCCAGGTTAAAAGACACAGCACTAGTTTTATCCCACGCAGGCAGTGTCACTGAACATTATTAGTCTCAACCATGCCTGAAAATACAACTGTAACCTCACGGAAGAGAGCAAACAGTATTCTCAGCCCCAGATGCCTCAGTGAAGAGCCTGGGTTGAGAGAGATTTTTCGGTATGGTGCCCTGGGAGCCTCAGTCTGGCCTGGTAGGAATTTACCTTCTGGATCTTCCTCAGATTAGAAGGATGTTACTTTAATTGACAGGATCAAAAGCACGGCTTAGGCTGGCAGTCCGCCAGTCATTTCTTTCTCTCCCTGCAGTCACCTCCCTGTTCGTGGCAGTGGTGGTGGTCAGGGCACTTGCTCGACTAAAATGAACATTTCTCTATTTAATGCCTACCACGAAGGCTTCCTCAAAGCTGCTGATTTTAATCAGAAAGCACAACGCAGCTCCTTGGAAAGCTAAAACGTTTGGCACAATCTTGCGTAGTGGGAAGGATCATTTCTGAGGCCACGGTGTGAAAACTCAGATGTTTAAACCCTCTCATTGCCATCTGCAAAGAACTCATTCTTTGGTTTCCTTTCCCCCACTTTGCTCAGGCATTGTTGTCAGGAGACTCTGCAAATGTCAAAACCATTATCAGTCACAGGCAAGCAGGCTCTTAATTGAACTTTTATTCTCCTAACTTACCGCACTCCAAAGAAAAGGCTGCATTGCTGGCATGGAAATGGCCTTTTGAAAGTCACTGACTGTTAAAGCTAAATTATCAAAAACTGATCTATGTGCATATATCTTTTTCCCCATTCTAATATTTCTTTGGTTTTTATACATACACATACAAATAAACATGTAGATTTTTATACATTCATAATACCTGTGTGTATTTACTTACATATATAAAAATAAAAGATGGGTCCAAGTGTTCAGATACACCTTCCACATTGCAACTTCACTCAGGCATAAAGCATCTCCCAGCTCATGAAGCACACTGCCTTGTGACAGGAGCCCATAGAAAATAAATAAAAAAGGAGGAAAAAAGTGTGAAATAACAGTCTTGTTTGCTGCCTTGTGCTGTCTCCATCCTTCTTTTTTATCCTTTGTTCACATTGTTTCCCTTTTCCATTTATTTTGATCAAGACATGACAGGTAGACCTGATATTCAGCTGCCTTAGTCCATAAATGTCTCTTTGGATGATGCTATGCTCCAAACAGAATTCAGGGCAATTGGAACAAATATCCTGAGCCCATTATTAGTTCTTCTGCTTTATTAGGACATTTTTTTTCCCTTTTATGCCTCCCAAAGTGGTTAGCTAAGGTCTTGTCAGATCTGCTTTGGCTTTAGGGGTCTACTGGATTCTATGGGATGGCAAATGCTGGTTTTGCCATTAATCACACAAAGGACTCCGAGCCATTAGAGCTTCTTCTGATTTATTTCTGCCATACAGTCTGACTGACTGTCCAGGCTCTGTGCTTTTGTATTGTGTCTTTCCTTCCACAGGAATCCAAAATACCTTACAAAGAAATAACCTAATCCTGAGCATTTAGGAACTGAACCCTGAACCCAAGTTTTTTTTTACGTCTCTCTGTGTATAGCCTCCCTTTCACTTCCATACAATGTAACCTGTGCTGAACTCATTTTTAATAGCACACAACGCCTTCACAACTAAGTAGAAAGAGCTTGTGAAATAGATCTCATTTTAGCCCTATTCAGTCTTAAGGCCATGTCTGTAAAAAGGCTGTTTTGGGGTATTCAGCTTCAAGCAGTCTCTGGTTTGTATTGTATTTGTATGGAACAGAGATATTTACAGTTTACAGAAATAGGACAAGGCAGAGTTGTCAACTGAACGTGTGTTTTGGATGGTGTGTGCAACAAAGAGGCTGAGTCTTGTAAAGCTCTCTTGCAGAACTGACCTTACTGCAGGTTTTAATCCCAATCAGATGTACCAGACATGAGCTATTGCTATAGCAGAGAGTAGGTCTATTAATCTGTGGTTTTGCCATGCTTGGTCCCAGCTTATTCTCCTACACCTTCTTTGAGATCAGTGGACTCACCGTTGGTTTAACCCCTCAGCATCCTTTGCATGAGATCACAGTATTTCCAGTCCAGACCCTACAGATTTACAGTAGCAAGAAGCACAGCAAAAAAACAGGCTGAAGATCTGCTGTTAATCAGGTTTAAGAGGAGAAAGAAGACTTTTAAGGCAAAGATCCTTTATGCTACTCCATGAAAACTGCTTTTCTGTGTGTGTGCAGTGAGGTGGCGTGTTAGGAGTTAGCAATTTTCCTTCCCTGTCACTGGCAAATGCCAAAGTCGTTGTGGAGGTTGGACAGTCCATGTCAGGTAGCTCTGGTGGATGCTGTTTTGGAGTCACAGAGGGAAGAGCAGGCTGGGCAGCGAAGTGCAAAGAGAGGGGCTGCAGTACAGGCACCATCTTTGTGGGAAAGGTCCCTGAGAGTTGCCTTTCCTCAGTGAAGTCAAGACAAAAGCAAAAACTCTCTACAACCATGCCAGAAAACCATCCCAGATGCAGTTCCTAGCGTTCCTTTGGTTTCATCTTGATGTCCTGCAGTTTTAAAATGATTGCTTTAAGTGTAATCTATTCTAGATCAAGTTATAGAATCCTAGAATAGTTTAGGTTGGAAGAGACCATCAAAGGTCATCTAGTCCAACTGCTGCCATGAGCAGGGACATCGTCACCCCGCTCAGGTTGCTCAAAGCCCCGTCCAGCCTGGACAGGGATGTCTCCAGGGATGGGGCATTGACCACCTATCTGGGCAACCTGGGACAGTGTTTCACCAGCCTCTTAATAATAATTTTCTGCCTTATAACTAATCTGAATCTCCTCTCTTTTAGTTTAAAAGCATTACTCCTTGTCCTGTTGCTACAGGCCCTACTAAGAAGTCTGTCCCCACCTTCACTATAAGCCCTCTTTAAGTACTGAAAGGCTGCATCAGGCTGTTCTTTAGCTTTTCCCCCTTTATTTTGCCCATATTTTGTAGTGGAAAGTCACTAGCAAGCAGCCAAGGAAAGGAAAATGGCAGACAGAAGGTTCCTGAGCTGTAATAGCTTTCTTTGCTGGTAGCAACAAGTAGTTTCATTGCTCCCCACATGTTATGCGAGGCAAGAGTTAAGAGAGGTCATACATGGTATTTTTTTTTTTCATCTGTGCTACTCACAAACAATCTTGATATGAACTTTAATTAGGCTTCTTGCCTTTTCTCAGGTTGCAGTTCGTGAAGAGGTTTTTGGTTTCCCATGGGTAATCGTGGATAGTATGCATGGGGAAGAGGCAGGAAGGAATATTAAATATGCCTCGGTTCTATGTAAGAGCTCTGTAGCTACTGTAACTTAGACTTCTTTTTTTTAAGATATCTTCACTAAAAAGTCTATCACTTGATGGCAGTAGAGCTATAATATAAACTTATAGATAGGGATGCTGCATGGATGCATCAAAAGAAAAAAAGTCCTCATATTTATGTTTGTCCATATATTTTTCTATGGGTTCTGTTTTGTATTGTAAGTTTTAAAAAGACATAAGGCATAGGAGAGCCTTGTACTTCCAGAGGGGATTAATGCAGAGGATATTTCATTCATTTGCAGCTGTCGTAAATAACAGTTGGTATAACCAAACGCCCCCTAAATTTCTTCAGCTGTAGCTCCCAACTCTGCAAAAGTAAAATCAACTTTCTTATTGCACTTTTAACTTCTGTGCACATTTGCTTTCTGTTGTTAGTGCTGTGGTAAAAGCAGAAGCTCCTGCAGTTATGAGCCTGTGAGCTTTCACACTACTGGCAATGCTACTGCTTGCTCTTTTACAGTCAAAATGCATATATTAAATGCAGAAATACTGAGATGAAGTTACTCTCAGCTCTCACTTTTTGAAACTCATATAAGTCCCTGAGAAATATTAAGACTTTGCTATATAACCAGCAACTGCCAGAGCCTCTTTGTAGTGGTGGTCCTACAATCCAGCTGAAAATAATCTTGGATGAAATCAAAACCACCTCCTAAAGACCCTTTCTACCTCACCCTGGAAGGTATAGCAGGGTATATCTTTACTCCTGTTATAATAAAATTCCGGCTTTAACCCCTAGAGGCAAACCTGCAATCCAGGTCACGCTTAACACTTCACTGACGATGCAACAGCGTGAACTAATTGCCAAAAAGGAACACACCAAACTATCAGCTAATTGCCTTGCTTGTCTTTCTACCCAAGTGACTGGCATGTGTTAGTGACTCTATTACTTGTGGTACTGAATCCAGAGTCCACCCTGCCAGAACCAAGCCTTTATTTTGCTGTCAGGATGCTCTGCGAGCTCCAAAACACTTCCTTGCTTGGAGATATGAGCATACAATTTCATGGGCTGTCCAAGCCTCCTTGCACAAAAATGGCTCTGCCTTCTAGAGCAAAAACACCTCTCTATCCCAATGCTGATCATTCTTGGGCACTTTGATATTTTTACCACGCTTTGATGCTTCGGTCAGATCAAGCTGTTTTTTTTTCTCCCTCTCTTTTATTAATTTCCAGTCCTAAAATGCTTTGCAAAAGTATCTGGCAGTTGCACAGCTGCAAGATATCACTGCAGAGGACACTCCATTTCAGAGAGCCCCAGCCAGAAGCAGAGTAGCCCTGCAGAAAGCAGGCAGCATTTCATGGGAACCTCTGTCCACAAGCCTGAGAGCTGTGCCGATCAGCATCCCCTCCTGCCTTTGAGCATTTTCCCCAGACACAACAGTTTCACAGCTTCTCCCCACTGCTAGGTGGCAAAACGTCTGCTCTGCTCACCCTTGCAGATGTTATTTTTGCAGGGGTGTACCCAAGCGCTTTGCTGCAGAAGCGGGGATGTGGATCCAGGTCTGCTTCTGCAGACAAGGCATCACCAGCGCCTGCGAGCCCTCCTGCACCCTTTCCCCGTGAAGCTATTCCAGACAGCACTCCTTATGCTTCTCTCTCTCTCTCTCTCTGACAGGTCTCTCTGTTTCAATTAATGTTTAATTCTTACACTCACTGGGACAACCTGAACTGGGGAGATGAAGGAACTCTTGTTCCAGGCTGCGTCGGCAGCCTGTCGAACAGTTACCGGGGGAGGTGGAAGACACAGAGTCATTTCTGCCTTCTAAATCAGTCAGAGATGGACTTGAAAATATCTCCCATTGCAGACTTGTCTTAGATACAAATGGATTTAGGATTTTGTTTTCTTTCCTCCACCTCCACAATTCAGAGAGAAAGGAGACTGGTGACTTCTGCTGTCCTAGCTGGTAGATGGTGAGCACCACCTTCTAAACCTTATCCTGAGCTGAAAAATGCTTTAGCTGGGCCCTTTACAGATCTAAACCTGCAGTTTTCCCTTGGGGACGCGAGTTCATTCAGGGGACAGAGCCAAAGCACGTACACCACAGCACCCACCTCTACAGCTTCTCTCTGAGCTGCTTGTTCTGTTTCTGGGCTGTAAGCAAGCCTCACTTAGCAGGAACTATCCTTTATTATTCCCTATTACTTTCTTCAATTCACAGTTAAGTGAGGCAAGCAAGGAAAAACAGCCCCTCTTGATATCAGATAAACTGCTGTTATTTCACTCCAAGGTATTTTGACATTAATAATGTTGGCAACATTCAAATAATGGTGCCAAGGGAATGGAGCAATATTTAACTTTCATTTTACCTTGATCTCATTACTTGCTAGAAAGCCGATTACAGAACAACTGTTTTCTTGTTTATGAAAGAAAAAGAGGAAAAATAACCACAATTTTGAAACCTCATATGGGCTAAACACAACACAGAGATTATTTACCCCAAAACAACAATCTCAGCTTTAGCTACAGTAACCTTATAGGATGTGCTGCAGCTTTTCAGTTTACTGCATTTCATGATTGGTGAGGACTGTTACCATAAATTCAGACATTTGCAATTCCTTTATCTGTCGTAAGAAAGTGCTTGGTAAATGAGCGAAGTGCTCCAGTTCTGAGAGATGTTATGATCCAACATCTGCTGAAGTCTATGGAAAAACTCCTGTTGATTTCTGCCAGTTCTAAACCACGCACTTTTTCAAAAGATGGAAAAGGCAGAATATTTTTGCCTCTTTATCATCTAGCACTAAGACAGCTGTTAGTCTGAAGCCCCTTTCCTGTGCCAATGTGATTCCACTGAACTCACATCCTCACTGAAATGGAGTTAGACCGAGAAATATTAGGGCTAGATATCTGGGTAATGAATTCTGTTTGTCCTCAGGAAAAGAACTTCCGTGATGTGCTTCAAATACCTGCAGCCTGTGGGAGCCAGTCTCTCCAAAACATTGCTTTATAGATGGCTCTGCTGGTTCCAGTCCCTCCAGTAGGACTGATCTTCCTGCACCAAGCTCAGACACTACCCAAATGTGCTTTAAAAATGTATTACTGAGATTGTCTTTTTTTTCCTCCTTTCCTCCCCTTTCCACAGAAAAGCATTACCCTTCTTTGTTTAAATGCCTCCTGAAATAATCGGTGCTCTGACAAGCCCACGCGTCTCCTCGGAGAGTCCCCTGCTGCCATTTGCCATCAGCGCTATTTCTGGGGAACCGCTGCTGAGCTGCAGGAAGAGTCGGTCTCAGGGCTGATTTCTTCCCTGTGGCATTGTAAAAATACTCTCGGTGTCTGCATAAGCAAGTCTGACAGGAATCCACCAGCTGCCTCTGCTGAGGATAATATCATTAAACAACTAATTTCTTCTGAGGTCTTCCATGGAGAAAAAAAATCAACCATTCTATCTTATTTCCTTCTGAAAGAGATAGCAAATGGTCCAGGATGGTGCCAATCACCCTTCTCCATTAGTTCCACTCTTCCCTCATTTTCAACACTGAAGTTTAGGTTTAAGCTGAAGTAATTTTCACCACTTCTTGTCCCAGCCCCATTTTTTTCTTGTATCAACTTACTCTTCAGCTCTTTTATAGTGGTGCCATCTGTTAGGATGGAGCTAACTCACTGCACGTAGAGTATCTAACCCTGACTAGATCCAGCCTGAATGTCCTCAAGCTGTCTTACAACAACCCCAGGCTATTAAGAAATACCTTATGCTGCTTCATCCTTGAGCATATGTCCTTGTGAGGATCTTTTTTTTTTAGGGCAGACACCTCTAAATCAATCCTAAATTTCAAATGCTGAGATTAATAGTGCCTATTTCAGTGTCCAGGCTTCTTTCATGATTTCCAGTACTGTCTTCTAGTGCCCTTCCCCCTGGAAATTACTACAGAAGTGTCAGTTTTCCAGGAAAAATGGCTAAAGTGTTCTTATTTTCTCCTTTTTTCTTTTTGAAATCCTCATAGCCAACTAGATTTCCTAGAAAATGAAATGGTTTTGGCTAAGAAGAGTGAAAGGATGACACACAGACCTTGGGAGGCCTGGAGCTGGTAGACCAAAGCCTTTCTGTGAGGATGAGGCAGAGGGCTTAAAGTGCCTTTCAATAGGGAAAGGATTTAGGGGCCAAGAGAAAGAAAGTTCAAGGAAATTGCTCTGCATATTTTGTGTGTGCTTTGGTGAGATGTGTGTCTACAGACTTGAGTCCCTGTGTAGGATGCTGAAGCCTGGCGTGGTCACCAAGTTTTCATTGATAATGGAGCAATCTCTGAACCAGCATCTGGACGTATCTGCAAAAAAATACAGACTATAAACTGTTGCAGTTTAACTGCTTGGTTATCCCAACTCACATCACTAAATTTAATCTGCTCAGTTATCTAATAGACTGCTACACCAGTTGCTAGTTATGTGCCTATGGCAAGACCCATGAGACTTTCAGTCTGGGGGATGAGGAGAGGGATTTGCATCTCTGGACTCCGAATATCTCTGTGATCTCTCAGGAGCCCTCTTTGCTGATACCGAAGTTCCCGGCCTCTGCTTGTTCACATAAGACTCTTTAAAACACTTTTGTACTTTTTTGCTGGCTTCAAAAAGCAGGCATGCATTGACTTTAGAAGGAGAAGCTGAAAGCCTTTATAGCAGTATCATTGCTATTCTGGTGATGTCTCTTCTATGTCTCCATGGACTTAGCAGGCAGAAGGTCTTCTGACAGGCTGAGATCTGCCTCTGGTTCAGAGTGAGCAGCTCCTTACATAAAATCCAGTGAGAAGGGGGAAAACTCAGGAGAAAAAGTCTGTCTTTTTTTCTTGTTAAATGATTGGCCTATTTCTATCTGGTTTCCTGCCACACTAATAAAGCCTATCCTTTCACACCAACCTTTCCATAGACCTGAAGAGGGACACATTGTAATCTTTGCCCTCCATCACTCCCAACTGGAGCTATTGCAATTACAAGGGTGATTTTATGTTCAGGAGGGAGCTTGCTGGTTCTAGCTGGGCCAAACCCCAGGATTATGAAACAAACTGAAGGGGGTTGTCTGGTTTAGTTTTTTGGGTTACACGCAATCTGAAGCAGTGGCTTTGCACAGCTCTGATATCTATGTTCTACTGTGCCCTGAAAATCTCTGTTCTTGCTTTTGGGATCCATTTCACCTCATTATAGACTCTGAATGTTTAATTGTTCAAGCTCAAACAGTCCGGCCTTTCTCTGTAGTCGTTAAAGTGTTTCCAGAGAGGGATTTATCTTATCTGCTGCAGGATGCTGTTTTACAGTGTCCTTAATACATCAGACTCAGGTGTTGCAGAAGGTAACACCTGTTCTTCCCTTCCCCTTGGCTCTATGATAGGTCTTGAACACAAGCCCTATGGGGAGAGGCTGAGCGAGCTGGGCTTGTTTAGTCTGGAGAAGAGGAGGCTTAGAGGTGAGCTCAGCACTCTCTAGAACTACCTGAAGGGAAGTTCTAGCCAGGTGGGGATTGGTCTCTTCTCCCAGGCAGTCCGCAATAGCACAAGGGGGCATGGGCTTCAACTCTGCCAGGGGAAATTTAGGCTGGAGATTAGAAAGAAATTCTTTACGGAGAAAGTGGTCAGGCATTGTAATGGCTGCCCAGGGAGGTGCTGGACTCACCGTCCCTGGAGGTTTTTAAATTGAGATTGGACATGGCACTTAGTGCCATGATCTAGTCAATGGACTGGAGTTGGACCAAGGGTTGGGCTTGATGATCTCTGAGGTCTTTTCCAACCCAGTAAATTCTGTGATTCTGTGTGATCCCGCCCGCTCCCTTGTGCTAAAGCTCATTTTCATCGGGAACCTGGACAAGGAATTGAGCTGGCAGAGATTTACCCCAGTGTTTTTTCTTGTTTGTTTGTTTGTTTGGTATTTTTTAAGGTTTTCTAGTTTTTATTAGTTTGGTTCCAGCCAGCTCAGTTTCTTGGACACCGAGCAAAGAAAATCTCGTAATAACTGAAAAAAGAGAAAGGAATAGCTGGCTGAGGTTGAGGGCTCTTGAAACAACTCTTTCCCCAGCACCTCGGGAGAAATAAAGCAACTGTGGAATTGCACCCTTAAAGAAGACAAATCTCTCTTTGGGGGTATGTCTCTCATACACTGAATGAGTTTAGAAGATCTTCACTTATGACAAGACTGACTTCCCTTTAGTGCAAAACCCAGCCTGAAAAGGCAGTTTATACACACCTCTTGCTCCAAAGGAGTAGTGATAACTGCTCTGGATATAAGTGCTGCATCTATCTGGCACGTCTGGGAATACTTTGCTGTTTGTCCACAGTGGTTTGTCTCTTTTTTTGCTCTGGTGGCAGCAGGCACAAGGCACTGCCAGCATTGTGGTCGAGTCAGATGTGGCGGACAGGCAGAGGCAGCACCCCATTCACAAACCATTTTCTTTAAAATGTAGATCCTCTGCTGTTGCACATCAATTTACTTCCATTAAAGTCAGCAGTAGTGAAGATCAGAGCTGTTTCTTGGTGGAATAAGGAACAGGTCCATTAAAACTGATAAGAATTTCTATTATGTTAACAGGCTTTGGATGGGGCACTACATTATTAGTGAAGAATGTGCAATTTGTGCATTTCCCTGCACTGTACAGACAAGAGAACAGGAATGGATGAAAAGCAGGCAAGATTTAGAACCCTCGCTCTCCCATCAGCTTTGGGAGAGCAAGGTGCAGATGACACAGGAATGCAGATGTGATGAGGGATTTCTGTGGTAGCTGAAGTTCACTGGAAAAAGTTCAGCAGAAGGTAATCCTGGTAAAGAAATTGCTGCAGGGAACTGCAACAAATAAGGATTACAATAAAGAACCAATGACAAGAAAGTACAAATGACAGTTTTTTTCTGGAAGCATTTTGTGATTTATCTCCAACCAGAGTCTCTCTGAGTGAGCATATTAGAGCTTAGACTACATTGTGAAGAAAGAAGGAAACTAGCTTAAAATACAGGCATCTTTGCTCACTGAATGATACTGGTTGCTGAAAGATACTCAAATAAGCTAATAGCCTTGAAGCACAAGATAACCAGATGAACAAAATTGTTTTGATGTACTGCCACAGATATGCTGGCTCCGAGTAATATACATATGCTAAGAGTACTGAATATAAATAATTGCAGGACCATACGGTTTTCTCTCTTCTCTGTCTCCTGACTGCAGTATATTGACTGAAATAGTAATTAAGAATGAGCATAACATCCTGTGACTGCCACACACACAGTGTAGACACAGATCACATCAGTTTGGCTCAACTGCTATCCCAGCACAGCCTTGTTCCCTCTCCATAAACACCATCCTGTAATATCCTGGGGCGGGAGCATGCAATCTTGGCTGACGCAATGCTACAGCAACCCCATTGTGAACCCACTCTTCCAGTTATTTTGGGCACTTTGAGATGAAAGGCAAATATTAATTGTGGATCAGAACTATAGAGACACCACATAGGGCTCAGAAGAGACCCTGGATGAAGTGTGGACATAGCCAGTCTACTCAGGATGGTGCTAGTGTAAGCAGGGTGAGCATGAAACAGCAACAGTTGGGTCAGGCGCCAGGGTCAATTATCTGGTGTGATTCAAAGGCAATAATCGTGTGCTCAGGATATAAAATTTGGCCTGGGCACTACAGTGGGATCAATGACTTCTCTACTAGAGCCAACATGTCTAGTTACCTTACCATACCTTGACTGCACCTCTTGCATATTGGGCAGGACTATCAATACCCAGGACATTTTTCCTAAAGTGGGCTGGAAACTAAAGACCCTAACCAAGGGATTTATTTTGCCAGTGGACCATGGCAGGTTCAGTTGGCAAAGATTAGGGCTCCTAGTGACTCCTGCCTCTGTGCAAGAGCCATTGCACACAGGGCTGGGTGCAGCAGTGTACAGAAGATGCCTGGGAAAGGGCTGGCATGACACTAGTTGCTTTTTAGCAATAATCTCCCTCTAACATGAGATAAGACCACAATGAGTGAAAAATGAGAGTCAATAGTTCCACTTTAGATTCAGCCACTATTTTTAAACAAATGTTGGCTGCTGCTTTTTGCATTTCTCCTCCAAAAGGAGGAAAGACAGGATGGGGCAGGGAGGTGGGGAGGAATGAATAATGTGGCATTCACTTTTTGCTAAGTGACCTTTTAAATCCAAGGCACTGAAATCCAAATACCAGGGGGGAGCCTGGGGGAGAAATTACAGACAGCATCACTGCTCTCTGCACTTGGTTATGTGCTCCATTCCTCTATCAAAAAGGCAGTGCAGGAGGCTGAGTTAAAGCATGAAAAATAGGGTCACAAGTCACTCCTTTTTCATTGAAACAGCCAGTGCAATCATTTCACACTTGGCAGATCATTACTGAAAACCTACTCATAAATTTGGAATCAGTTGGTTTAGAAAATAAAATTATAGATTTAGACAGCTGCAGAGTACCAGGAAATACTGAAATACTGAGTAGTATTTGGTATTTACATTAAATATGACATGGCAAACAAAAGATTTTACTTTGGTGTTCTCTTCACGTGGGCAATATACTGAAGCTAGTGTCATTCAAAACAGGATTATGCTCCTCTATCTACATTTTGAAGTCAATGTTAAAGTCAATCAGTGTTTTGAGTGTGCTTGAACTCCAGGAACAGATTTGCAGATCATGGTATGATGCCATTGATCTGACTGAACTCTTACTTGTACCTGATTTACTACATATCCTTGTTAGAACTCCTAAAGCCAGAGGTCACTACATCAGAAACCCCCCCTGAGATGATGGCCAACAGGCCACTTGAGCAGGGAGATTGGACAAGATGACCTCCAGTGGTCCCTCCCAGCCTCAACCATTCAGTGATTCTGTGATGATGAGAATGGAAAAATTTGGTGTTTATAGTGCTTAAGCTGCCCAGAACAGATCAGAATAGAAAGTTCATTTTATTCCTTTTATTTCCACACTTACACACATCTGCACTGCAAGCCTTGATAGTAAAGCCATCATGCAAGAAGATCCTAAAGACCTGGGAGATAATTGAGTAAATAGTCTAGAAAGAAAAAAAGAAAATCTACACAGATGGTTCAGGTCAACATAAGGTGAAGAAAATTAATTCTAGTCTCCAAACTGGTCAGTTTAACTCAGATTTGTGCTGAGAAACACAAACTAGGTACATGATGAATCTCAGTTCTAGAAAACCACCACTAGATTGGGCTCATCCTCTCTCTCTCCAGCTGTGGCTGATCTCTGATGAGCTGCAGAAAAAGCAATTAAACCTCTCATGTGCAAAGACATTGGTGGAAATTTGCTCTAGGATTCATAGCTAAATGTAGTAGTTCAGGTCTATATTTAACAACACATATAAAGTTAATTGTCATACCAACTCTTTTACTTGTAGAAAACGAATAAGACATAAAGAAATTCATGAGCCAGACTGTGGTCACAGCAATTTGTAATGCTGCAGTGAGGCAACAACAAAGATAAATGAAAGGGATACTCAAGAGAGTAAGAGTTATGGGAAAAATGAGGGAAATAACAAGCTCTTTAGCCAAGAGACTGGTTATCTTCAGCTGAATTTTGAGTTTCTGTGGGGAACCTGTTCCTCATTTCATTTTATTTCATTCAGAATAAGAAAAATCATTCTACACTGGTGAGACAACCTGTGTTGTTTGTGGCACCTCAGCACCAGGGGGAATGGTAGAGATAAGTCAATCTTCCCTTTAGTAAAGCTTGAGCTGAGCCTTGTGAATAGCCTGAGCAAGTGATCCCTCGCCCACCCTGAAAACATTCCATGTAAGAGGTGCCAATGCATCATGAAATGCCAAGAGGGACCCTGAAAGTTGGTGTTGCAACTTGTAACAGGCGAAGTGCTAGAAAGACAACATGTATTCATGTGAAACCGGTTAAATGAGGAGGAGGTTATGCCTCAAAGAACCGCTGATGCTCATGGTATTACTGGTAGGGCTGGACAGGCACTGACGAGGAGCAAGTTTCTGGAGCATCTCTCAGATCTGGTACAGAGGATGTATTCTGCTAAGTTTTAGCAGATCTAGAGGTCACTGAAGGGATCAGGTAGTTTCTGTCTTCTTGAAAGAAGTGACCATTGGCAGCAGGCCACGGCTGGCTGGTTCTGAAGGCTTTGAGTCCATCACAGCTTGACCTGCCCTGGGTGAATAGTGACAGAAGATGCATTAAAGCATCAGAGTGACCTGGTGACTGGTAATGAAAGGTTTTAAGTTTTAATTGTCTGCAGCCCCTGGCCTATTTTGAGCCTCCTACCAAGTAGCAGAGGTCTGTAAAGACACGGTGATGAAAATATTAGGCTATAAAACATCTGCTGGCTTTAAAATGACTTAAATAGGTTAAAGTCACATTGTGAGGCTGTTTGTTTCAGTTTCCTTTTTTAGATTATAGTGTGGAATGAATTTTGGGAGGGAGGTGATGGAAGGGAATTAGTTAAATAGGGAGAAGATGCTCCAAATCCTTCCTTTCACACGGCATATTTTCTTTCCCCTGCTGGTACAGGGCTATGAAGACAGGAGAGAGTCAGATCCATATGTCAGCTTTCTGAAAGTTTGATAACTGGATGCACCAGATCATTGCAAAAGCAGCCCCATAGTCAAAAGGTGCCATTGCCCACAAGTACTGCCAAGACTGAACCTCTGATACCAGTGAGTGGGGTGGTGAGACACAGGTATGAGACCACAGTGCTCTGTTAAATCAGCTCCTCCTGTGGCATGTCAAAAGCTGTCACAGCCTGTTCACATGAGAAAGGTCAGATAATCAGCATTCAGGTAGAATGAGAGAAAAAAATAATGATCCTGCAATTCATCAGTGTTAAAGCAAATGTTCTAAATTATGTATGGTGACTCATTTATCTGTGTATTTCCATTGACAGGATGGTCGAGGTTGGTTTAAGAGGGAAAAAAAATAAAATGAAACATCTGGTTTGGCCCAGTCTCCAGAAACTGCCTTTTGACTTGGAAACAAAGTTGTACCAAAGACATAAATATCTGCATACTCTTAAATAGTCCAAATGTTCCTTAGAGCAAATTGAATAAGCCAAGAGATATACCAATTATTTTTCTGTAATACCATAATCCTTTGACAAGTACTTCCTTCGGATGCCTAATCTCCACAATAAGGTGCTGAAGAATAACCAGTTTTGATTAATCTTGCCAAAAGACAAAAGGCCTTGTTTCAGAACCATGTTTGCATACTCCTGCAAGAATAAGAGGCCACATTAGTTCAGGGTAACATGTGTAATGGCTACATATGAATGACATATGTGTACGTGTCAAACTGAACTTTGGTCTTTAGACCTCAAGTCTAGTTCCTCATGTTCTCAATAAGTTGTATTGCACAAAGTGTTTCACAAGAACCTGGAAAATAGAGACAAAGATGAACTTTGAGAAGCCGTTTATTCTGCCACATGATCTTTTGCCAGGATCAACCACTCTTGTATTGTTCTTGCCATACATTGTTCTGGTCTACCTTTAAATATCTCCAGTGTAAGAGACATTGCACACCTTATCCAGCTAACAAATTCAAATGCTTCACCTATCATTAGACTATTTATCCTAATGCCTAGCCTGTATTTCTTGACATGATTTGAGATTCATTCTTACTCCTGTGTCAGAGGCACCAAGAATTGATTATTGTCTTTGTAGCAGAATTTATTTGTTGTCCCTCTCTCTTTCTCTCCTCATCAGTATGAATGGCTCCAGATCTGTCAACCCCTTTCCCATGGGACATGATCTGTAAACCTCTATGGGTTCTTCTTCTTTCCCTTGTCTACATTTAGTCTACACCTTTCAAGTGTGGCACTCAAATCTAGACACTTGAGGCACTTCCAGCAGTTAAAAAGAGCCAAAGGATTTGTGCCTCATTTCATATGGTCCAGTATGGTGTTTGGCTTTTTTAGCAGCACCAGGATCTTTAACAGGTGTTCTAGTTGGATCTGCCAAGGTCTCCTAGATATGATGCTGAGGAACCATAGAAGTTGGATACCATGCTCTTCATGTGTAGCTTGATTTTTGCTGAGGGTTATTATTTTGCGCTTGTCCACATTGATTTTTTTCATACTTGTCCTTCTCACAAAGCAGTTTTTCCACAAAATAGGACAGGTTTTCACTTAGGAAAACACTGAAGACTGCAGGACCCACTACAAACCCTGTGGAAAACTGCTCAATGAGTCGCTTTGACAGCAAACCTTTGATAACGTCTTTCTGTGTCTGATTATTCAACCAGTTTTGCACCAGTTCTATTATTGTTTCTTGCTGAGTCTGCTTCTGTCTCTTGTTTATGAGGATGTCATACGATGTATTGTCAAAAGTCTCAAGTAAAAATGCATCTATTGTTACTCCTTTCTTCACAGGCCTGTTATACTGTCATAATGGGAGATTATATTTTCTTTACATGATTTCTTAACAAATCTGTATTGATTGACACCCAATTCTTTGGTATTTGCCAGAAAGATTATTTGCTTATTACTTACAAACTGCTCAGCTATTTAAGGAGGAGCCTGTTGATATTTTCACTGTCTTCTGAAAACTGAAGTTACCACAGCTCCTTTCCATTCCCTGACCCTTTAAAAATGGATGCGTACCCACTCTGCTCCACTCTTTTCATTATCCATCAAGCTCTACATTAAAAGCAGCTGCATTTTCCTTCCTGTCTGACTGAATGCTGCTTGTGTACATTACTTGTCTGGCTGGTAGAAGCCTTTCCCTCTAATTTTCAGACTAGATTTATTTCTGAGCAGTTTACACCTACTTTCTTTTTTTTCGAGGTTTGTCCTTTAACTTAAGTAGTTCTTTCCTCCCTCCCGCTGTTTATCCCCAAAGAGATATTTGCAATTTCATCCCTTTCAGCATTCATTTTACTAGACTAAACAGAAGTGGTCACCTATTTCAGTTTATATTTTTTTTACATGAAATAGAACATCCTATAAATCCCTGGAATGTATTTTCTGCACATTTGCCTGTTGGATCTCCTCTTTCTTTGACACGCATGACTTGAATGGTCCCAAGCACACCAGGCAAGGGGTCAGTGGCCACCAATGGTGATGTAGCTGTGGGTCACGTTTGCCTCTTCCATGACAGCATCTGGTCGGTGTCTCGGCCCAGGGGTGACTCACACCTTTCTAACCCACACTGAAGAAAAGAAATCCCCATTTTTCAACCTGAGATGCGTGAGATCATTTTGTGCTACAGAGCATAATTATTTAAAAAAAATATATTTTGACAGGCTTCAAAGGCATGTGATTATTCCTATGTGATTTGTCCAGTTCTCTTTGTATTCATGCGTCTCTCCAGCTTTGTATCACCAGCATACTCCATGACTTCACTCCAACTTTCTGTGCAGGACTTACAGCAATATTTTACTGAGATCACCCTCCAGAGAAGTTTTGGAAGAATCATCCCTGTTCCTTTTCTACACTACCGGTACCTTCCAGCTGTGTCAACTTTGTCTGGAAACTTCTACCACTATATCAAACCTGGAACATAGAAAGAGGAGGGGACATTTGCTTCATTTCTTACATCTGCAGCATCAGCCCTCAAAGGAAACAAAGCCACCAGGAACCCTTGGTAGGACCGGGGCAGACCCAGACACCTCTTTGCTGGTTTAATGCAGTTGTGCCCCACAGCAGCTCGTTGTTCAGGACTAACATCCTACAGCAAGCTGTAAAATTTACCACTATCTCATCTGAGCAGAGAGAAATTATTACTTTTACTCAATTAAAATAAGATGTCCTGCTTTGCCCCTCACTCCCATGCACATCCAGTTCAAGCTCAACAGCAAAATTTCTTCAAGCCTGAGTTATGGGGTGGTTTCATTTCTTTTGTTATTTTAATTTGCTTTTTCCTTGGCAGCTCTTTGCATTCTTTTGGTTTCTGAGTAGCATATTATCAAGCTAATATGTGAGAATAACCCTTTTAAGTTTAGGTATCTTTGTAAGAGCTCTGTGCCTTTGGGGAAATACATTATCCTGGGTTTTTTTACAGGCAGGGAACTGAAGCACAGAAGCAAAGGGTCAAATCTGCTACTGCAGATTTATTCCAGTGCAATCCACGGAAGCAGACAGCTGTATAAAACTGCACTTACACAGTGATTAACCAAGCTATTCAATTTGTACTGAATGGTTTATTACAGTCTTCTTTTTAATTTTTGCTATATTTACTAAATCTGCTGTGGAGCAGCTTAGGGTCAGGGTGCTAAATCAGCATAATGATATTCAAATACCGGGCACTGTGCTGTTGTAGGGAAACCAACACGTTTCTACAAGCCTAACCTGCTAAACTGCAATCTGTGGTTCAGCAGCAGAGGGGTTATGTGGACACGGAGCGGTGGGTGACACAGCTGCCCTGCGGTTCACTTCCTAAACCCTCTGCCTGCCTTAGTGCAGTGTCGGTGCGGATTATCCGAGGACACACTTTCAAGTGCCATTACTTTTAAAGCGAATTGGGCTGTCTGAAGTGTGATTTATATCTAAGAAAATGTGATAATTGACTCAGAGCTCGGTGCTTTGACCCAGCTGACTTTGATGTTCGTGTGCTTCTCCCAGCGCCAGGTCGCACTCGCTGGTGGTGGAATTTTCCATTTTTCATCCTCGCTTTGAGTTGAATGAAATCTGCTTTTCCCTTCAAACTGGACAGCTGCCACTGTCTCCCTGCCTTTTGCAGAATAAAGCTAAGCAGGTTTTCAGCTTCAGGGGTTTGCTGGAGGGGAGAATCAGTGTAATGGCAGCCAGAAAGATGCGAAATGTAGGTTCAAATAGAAAAAATAGTAAATCCTTTTGGCTTGCCTATGGATTGCCCTGAAAGGATACTCTCCAAATGACACCCCTTGTTTAGCGGGGAGGGTTGTGAAAGGTGATTCCTGCAGTCGGAAAGAAAATCTCTGGGAGATTTCTCGTCTCACTGAACAAGCTGATTTACAGCCAGTGGAAGCTGGAACGTGAAACTCTCTGTGTGGGTATTCTCGTTTTAGTGTCTGTTGAGGGTTAAAGCCACCAGGCCATAAATAACATCAATATGCTCCAAATTAAATCAGGCAGTGGTGAAGGGTCGGGCATCTCTTTACAGGATAGATGCCGGAGCATGGTAAAGTTCGCTGATTTGTGCCGATTCATTTAGTTCCACTTGATACCTAATAATATTTATGGTCCATACTGCGTCGGGAGAAGGTGATGCAGTTCCTGTACCTCACAACACATTTAAATTGATGCGGTGTGAAGCTCCATAACCCTGCCTTGATGCCTCACCTTGCAGCAGGGCGTGCAGATCATCCATCCACGGTGCTTTGGAGGGGACGGGCAGGTGCTGGGGTTATGTGGGGACGATATCTATAATTAGTCACAGCCACTTCTCCACTACCTAGCCCTAATCCATCAAAAAATGCTCGGGGAAAAATAATTCCTTAGTAACAGTGTTGATTTTACCATTTATGGCATGAGAAGCCCTGTTTTACAGCTCTTGAATAGATTCTGGGGCTGATTTTGGGGCAGAGGGAAAGGGGAGCTGCTTTGTTAAAAGAAGATGCTGCTAAAAGCCAATGCTCAGGAATCATCGCTCTGTGCCCTTGTGGCGATCTGTTCTTTTAGTTATCGTCCTGCGCTACAGAAGCAAAGAGATTTTGTGTGTTGGTTTATCTGCTCTCTCCTCTTTTCATCCCTCTTTTTCCTGGGTATAAGGGCCAGAGTGAAGACCTCAGCACCATGAAGCCAATCGAGTCCCAGGAGCGATGAAGATAAAAGAATAAAACTAAGGTTTGTAAACCCAAAGCATATCCCAGGGCAGCCAGGGCCTGACTGTCTGAGCCTGTTTTCAATCAGTGGCAACATAAATGGTTTGGGACAATGACAAACCTTTGGCCACGGCTCCCAGGGAACTGGATCCCTCCCGGTGCCACAGGTGTTGGCTGTTTTACCCATATCATTATCTAGCTGGAAAACACACAGGGATCCTAATTTAAATGTCAGCTCTGCTTAGTATTTTATCATCAAAAGGACATTGTGCAGCTAGTTTGTGACCTGCCCAATTTATCTCAGGGGAAGCCTCCTCCGATGACCCAAAGTTGGTGGCAGCTCAGCACAGACTGAACGTAAAAGTGGAATTTTATTAGACTGCTGTTTAAGGATGAATCCAGCTGAAAACCACCTCCAGAGCTGCCCAGACCCCCTTCCGACTGTTTAAAACAAGTGTCACTAAATCAGACAAATGCCGGTGCTGGGACACAGCAGGCACTAATTTAACCCATATGCTCTGGGAGTGCTCCTACATCTGTTTGTTCTGGGCAGAGCTAAATAGTGGAATTAGATTTTTTTCTCCCTCTCTATCAAGTAAAATTGTATCACAAGCTAGCCATGCAGTTTGAAGCTCACTGGAAGGTAAATAAAGAGGTCAGGTTTTGGCTCAGGGCGGCACCAGTAGTTGCTCACTAATTGGTGTTGGAGTATGGAAAACTGAAAAACTGCAGAGCAGTCCAGGGCTGGAAATCAGGGCTAAACTTGGCTGGGTTGGAAACAACTGGAGGAGGAAGGAATTATCCTGACACAGATGATATATTTATTTTAGGTAGCAAAATATTTTGGTTTCTGCAGGAATTTGCCTCTCAACATCCCTCTCCCCATAGCCCGGGCTATCCTAGTGTGTACAGTGAGAAGCTATTACCCCTCCAGTGAAATTTTCCTCCTCCTTACCTTCGCAGAGCCCAATCACAACGTTATTGCTGCTTTTGTGGAACATTTATGCTTCCCAGAGTCTGTTCTATCTCTGGCCCTTTCATCAAATGTCTTTACTCTTTGTCATCTTGTTCCTACACTATTTCATTGTACTTAGAGTATTTTAATTCTCTTCCTTAAGATCTTGTCTCATTCTTTAATAGCTCAACAACTAGGAAAGGGATAAGACAAAGTAAGATGAAAAGCTCATTCCTTTTCTTTTAAAGCTAGTACATAAAAAAGAAATCAATGTAATAGCAATACCTGATAGGAATATATAGCTCACATAAGTATAAATTCCTTATGTATAGCCAAGGTCAGGTTTCCAAATGCTAAGTGTTTAGTGTTTATATTACCTACTTTATTATAATCATTAAGTATCCTAATGTATTTAAACCTTAGTCATAGAAAATGAACATAGAATACCCATCTCAACTGAAATTTCACAATTTTCTGGTGAAATTGGTATGCAAACAATATCAAAATACTTTTCAAGAAGAAATTTCAGAGTTTCTTTTTGAGTATACAAAAATGACCTTAACACCATATTTTCATGCAGTAATTTCAAGCTGTGTCATTTCAGTAATTCAAAAGGTACATACAAACAGTAAAATGGTAGTAGTTTGCTAATGTAATTGCATATTACATTTAAATAGTAGCATTTTTATGATATCTGTGGTTATTTTCATGTTGCTTGCTATTGCAATGGGACATCCAAATAAACTACTCCTTATTAAGGCAGGGAGGCTTGTAATAAACATTTAATTGGGCTTTCTGAAAAATATTGAATATGGATTTTCATCAATAATTCTACTTCTTACTTAATGACTTCAAGCTGAGCATATCTTTTTAGAAAGACATTTAGTCTTGATTTAGCAATTCCCAAATGAAAAAGAATTTACCATGAGCCTCAGTAATTTGCTCCAATGGTTAATTATCATGCCTTAAATATGTACATCTTATTTTCAGCTTGCATGAGGTTTATTCATATATTAATTGTATATTTGATTGTAATTCGTCCTAACTTAGCTAGTTAAATGCATTGCATTTGTTTTTTTTTTTTTTTCTTAATTCCCTGATTGGATGGCATCTTTAAATAACCAACCTAGCATGAATTATGAAGTTTTACAATCAATTATACAAATGCAAAATTCAGGAATTGAACTTCAGCTGAACCACCCACAGATCGTTTGCTCTGCAGTAGCCCTCCAGTTTTTTAATATGTGCAGGAAGGAAATGTCAAAGAAACCTCACCACAACATGGCTTTATCCAAGCATAACGATTTCTTACTGTTTCTTTTCCTACTGGTTTACTCAAAAAAGCACAGAAATGCCCCCAACGTGCAAGGAGCAGGGCCTGTAAGCACTGAGTTGTGCTCATCTGCTTAAGACTGGTGGAGTCTACTGCTGGATCACATCCCTTAAACATTTTATTATATTGCTGGCTAGAAGTATCATATTGAGAGATGACCATATTTTGTGATGCTCTTACATCTTTTGGGAGGGGATCAGTGGGTTTCAAGGCATTACGTTGTACCAAGTGATGTGGAATAGGACCAAGTATTTCTATGGCAGATGTCTTGCCACTGCAATAGCCTTATTGCCTGTTCCTTTACTATGGTGTCTGCTAAGGTTTACAGCTCTTCAATAATATCTGCATATTCATTCTGGTGGTTTGAAATTACCTCTGTGAGTCCACGCAGAAATATGCTTAATCAAAATAGCCCCACTACAGTACTGATCAATGTCCTGGCTTACTCTATTTGAATATATTATGATTTTTTTTAAAATATTTTTTAAATTTCTGCTTAGAACTGGTTTCCATGGATTGCTCAATGTTATACACAGTACTTTCTGGCTGAAGAAGATCCATATGAGATATATCTATGGTTTTATTGAAAACTTACTTAAATATTGCAACGTCAAAAGGGCAGTCAGCTGAGAAAGCCCCTCCAGCTTCAGTGAGATCAGTTTTCTTTGTGTTGTTGGAGCAGAATGACAGAAAAATCTGGATTTTCTTATAGCGGATACCATATTACACAGATGCTCAGAGAGTAGGGACAACCAAATTTCAGATAAATTGATTAAGAGATGGATTGCTGAGCACAAATCTTGAATTAATTTCTCTCTTAAGTAGGCAGTTGTCCAGAAGGTTCCTCAATCAGTTATCTTTGAAATACTGTGATAATGGTGTAGTTTCCAGACATTGTTAACTCTGAAACCTAATAGTGGCATTTAAAATATTTTGATTGCCATTACTTTATAGGCCTCGATTGGGAAGTCAGAGAGTGAAATAGTTGGGCATATGCATAGGTTCCTACAGCTGATGTCAATACGACTTCAGTTCATTTGAAGTGTGTTCTGAATAAGCATGAAGTATCCAGAGGGCTTTCCTGACTTGGGAAATAAACCCTGATATGGGATTTGAGAAATAGGCCCTTATACAGATAGATAATATAGACATAATATAGACATCTGAGATAAAAATAGCATTTTTTTTCTGGCTTCTTTTCATTACTAAAAAGGGAACCTAAGGTGAGATACTCATACGTAAATGAAATTAGATGAATTTTTATCCGTGTTCTATGTGCACAATTTGATTGTTCGAAAAGAATCAGAGAAAGGAAAAAAAAAACAATGAATGTAGATGAAACTTGAAAAAAAAGACTAACATTCTCATTGAAATGTTAACCTTCATTGAGATGTGTGTAATTCCATCAGTATTCCCCAGATTCGTCTTGCTTTTCAACCAAATGTTTTATGAAGCAAATGATTCACTAGTCAATTTAATTCTCATTGGCACAACGGGATTTGGAGAGGGTTGGAAAGGATGCATGCTGTGGGGGCCAAGGTGGCACTAGAAGTGGGACAATGTTCTGTATTGAATTTGGCAGGATCATAAAGCAGGGAATAAGAGGATGAAGATTAACCAGAGAGAATCTGGTCTCAAGGAAGAGCAGAAAGGCAAGGAAAGGATCCCAGGCATGCTGGGTGGGAGGCATCTGCTACAGCTTATGTGCCCAAAAGGTGGATCTCTATGATAGAGCCGACCACCATCAGCTTTCCTGCAGTCAATGGGAATGAATACGTGACCCCAGGAAACAATGCTTCTGGGATAATGTTTATTGTTTTATGTGTCAGTCTGTCTTCACTGGCTACTAAAGACAGCCTGGTGTGATTACTTCGAGGGCAGATGAATCCCCTATCCCTAGTATAGCCCACATTTTCTCCAAAAAGATGATGTGGAAGGATCACCTGATCTGTCTAATCTATTTTTAATGACCTACTAAGAAAGGATTTCTGTGTTTGCACACAGCAATCTGCAAAGAGTTCTCCTGTTATCTAACTTTGCTGTTGGACATCAACTGGGTTGCACTTTGCACTGGATTACATGAGAGGCCACACAAGATGACCAGTCACACCTTTCTTTATTACATGTTGCCACACCTGTGCTCCTTTTCTTGCCTAAATAAGCTCAATTCATTTAATCTTCCCATTAACTTTCTTTGAACTTTGAATCACATTTCTTTGTTCCATGATCTGGGACAATTCATGGTCCTCAATTCATTATAAACTCAATTTCCATACTTCTGTCAGCTCTCCAGCCACAGTTGGACTCACTACAGCAGACACTGATGAGATCCTGCCAGGGCTCCAGCCTAGGGAAGAACAGAAAACCTGAGTGTAACATTATCACGGGAACATTTTCCATAATCCAAAGTTGTGTATTTTTCTGTCATTAGCTACAGGCATCTTTCTCCCACCTGCTCCCACACGACTATATCCTGAGATGAGCAAGAGTGTTACCGTGAGAACAGACTTCACGGAGCTGCAATCTGAAGAGCGTCAGGGGAAATGCCTTGGATCCTCTTCTAGTAAGCAAAGTGGCCAAGAGATAAATGTAACAAAGCACCACATAGAAATGCTTGATTATTAGTGCAGGCTACGAGACACATATATGTAATACAGGCAGTAAATTGGGTTAATGGGTGTAAAAAAAGTTTAACGTTCAGAGGGGAGAAAAGGGTTGTAAATTGCGGGGTGAGGGGCTAATTTTACATGGCAGAATATAAATTCCCCACACTCTCTCTGGGGAGAGGTCACTGTTGAGATCCCCAGATTCTTCAAATACACAAGATCTAGCCGAGACTGGTACTTTTTGTCAGGCATTGGAACAGGCTGCCCAGGGAACTGGTGGAGCCACCATCCCTGGAGGGGTTTAAAAGACACGTAGATGAGGTTCTTAGGGATGTGGTTTAGAGGTGGACTTTACAGTGCTAGCTTAGTGGATGAACTTAATCTTAAAGGTCTTTTCTAACCAAAATGATTTTGTGATTCTGTGTTTCTATGTGTTTCCTAACCTGGATCCAGGGGAGCTGAGGGGTAGAAGAGACCATACATCCCATTCCGTGGTTAGAAATCTTAAGCAAATGCTTAGTTTGGTTCCTGAAGGAAAGTTGTACATACTCTGGATAAGCCCGCTACTAACCAGGGGTTACTTAGTGAGTAAGAGCAACATTACACAGATGTGTGATGGCCAGTTGTCTAAAATGGGTAAGGTTTCTGTGCCTCAAGACAACTGAAATCTGGAGATAGGACACTGAACAGGATTTATGTGTGTCATTAATTGCACCAAAAATGTCTAAAGCTCCTGGGTAGCATGTCCCGCTGATGCATTCAGGCTTACTGGATTGCAAAGCTGGAGTCAAGAAGAAGTTCCAGTCTAACCATTGCGATTACTGTGGGTTTTTTTTACCTCCTGCTATAACACAGGGCATGGTCTGCTTCCCAAGGCATTGTCTGGGCATTTCCTTGCTCTGGGAACAAGACAAATACTCTTCACCTTTTCTGTTCATCTCCTGTGCTGCTTTTGCAGCGTGGGAGACTAAATGTCTTGTGCTCGGAACACCCTTAGGTGATTGCTCTTGTGAGGAAGAGGTTTCAGAGACGGCCAGGGACTCTTCTGGTGTTCTGTTCTTTTATTATTCACTTATGCTGTCACCTTTGCTTGGATGTTCAAGCTGGAGCTAATCAGAATCCTATCTCAATCCCAAGAAGCCTCTTTTAGCAGTAGATTAACCTGTGATTTGCACTTCCCACCACCAGCTTCTTGGTATGTTCAACATCTTTCTCTACTGCAGTTATCTTCCAGAGCCTTGGTTTCTCTGATTGCTTGCTCTGACCCTGTTTCCAGAATCTGAGGAAAGGAGATGTGTGGAAGTGTCTAATCTAGTGTATCTCTCTTCACGGTTGAACCAGATCACTATAAATTAGTTGACAAAATGTTTCTCCCAAGTTTCTGCTTTCCCAAGCCCCTGTTATAGCAGCGTGATGGGGCCCATTTAAGTGACATTGGATGTGTTTGGTTTTTTTCCAGGTTACCTTATAGCCTTTTATTAGGTCAGAATGCAAGGCTTCCTTAAAAGGAGAAACTTGAAAACATGCACAGCGATAAAAGGCTAAGTTTAATTCTGTTAACTCATATGTGGTAACTGGTACAGAATCAAGTAGATCATGACCTTATTTCTGATGTTAACAAAAATTTGTTGAGAATATGACCTTCAGGTTCAACGCCTAAAAAGAAGCATCTTTTTATTTTCTATGCGTTTACATTTCACTTTTTAAATTGTGTTTAGGTTTCTATTGATTGCTGTTTGATACATCACGTTTGTGTAGTTCATGGTGAATTCCTCATTTGACTAAGTATTTGCTCACATCAGCGTGCGCCTTGTTCTGTTTTAATTGAATGCCTGGCAAAGTAAGTGTTCTTCAGTCACAAGTAGATATTCATCAATGATATGAGTAAAAAGACTAGATGCCCTAGGATGTTTTCTTTATTGATTACAGTGAATGTAATTTAGATGAATGGAAATACATGAAGATCTAAGAAAAAAGATGGTTACAAATTAACACAGAAAGACTAACAGCAGTCTGGAGTTAACAGCACGTTCTCTGCACAGGTTTTATTCTTCTATTAACAAATTGGGCATTGAACAGCAAGACCTCTCCTGAATCTTTTGAGCTTTTCTTACATAGCTTTCAATATTTTCTACCTGGATCAGGTCATCATAATTGAAACAACCTGTGGCTCACGTGTTTGTAAAATCCTCTATGACTTTTTCTTCCTTTTCCTGGGAGTGGGGAAATGAGAACATAAGATTATTTTCAGCAGCTCTTGCATATTGGAACTCATCTGGGCCGTGGTGACTTAGGAACTGCCTGGAGAGAGGATGATGCTCCCCTTTGCACTTCCACCAGCTGCAAGGTACAGTGGTTATCTTAGAGAATCAATTGGATTAGCAAAACGCCAGCTCACAGGATCACTTTCTTAACAGGAAGGAAAGAAAACAAATATTACTTGGAAATAAACAGTCCAAAAATTTTGGAGGAAATCATGACCGCTGCAGTTCACTATATTGATATGGCCAGATCCAAGCTAAATATACTTTCTGATTTTCTGTCAAAATAGTGTCACAGATCTTAACCTCCATATTTGGGCTTTTCAGCTGACTCTGCCCTGCTCTCTCTCAAGGATGTCAATGTATCTATCAAACAACGAGCACAACAAGAGAAATAAAATTCCACGGTAAAAGCCTGATAAATTTATTACTGATGTGCTGGCATGCACACTTCCACCACCACCACCAAGGCTGTTCACATTAGGGATGAGCCTCTTTAAGTTAAAATTGCATTTTAAAGCAAGACTTTGATATTTGTGAAATCCATAGGAATGGCTACTGCTTTCCTTCCATGAAGGTCAAACAAATGTTTTTAATTATTGCAGGTTATAACAGCTATGGCTGGGTTGGGTGAATACCCAAATATACCTCACACGTTTACTTCAGTTTATAAAGAAACTTAATTTGCCTGTTTCCAATCTTTTGTTTACTTTCTATGAATACCTTAGTGAATCAACTTTTTCTCAAAATTCTCATTTTTTAATTTGAAGAGCATGTTTTCAATTGCAAACTAGCCACACTATGACCTGCATTGATGTTGTCCCTGGAAAGGACCTTGTGCAGGAATGTTACAAGTACATTACAAGTACTGCTGAGCACCAAGGAGCATTTGAAGACTCAAGCTCAGAGGACCCAGCAGTGCAAAAGCCTTCATACCTCTAAATATTGGTGCTGTAGCTGGTTCCTCAGTGTCAGCAGATGCATTTTTACCGATCAATTAATGTGTAACTTAATAGTTACATAGAAATAGCACAGGGTCAGCAATAGAAGTGTACATTAAGAATGCACCCAATGAGGAAGTCGAAGATCGTAATACCGTGTATTAATTGTTAAATAAACCCATGCACCATTCTGAATAATGGATAGTTTTCAGAATATGACATGCTGAAATTGGAAACAAGGCAAACTGCTCACTACACAGTATTTATGCTTGTCTACAAGATGGAAAAATGTGAATGTTCAAATACAGAGGCAGGGAAAATTGGATGGGCTCCAGGGAGCTCATGATCCATGCATTTCATGAGATGAAACAGATGGATGAAGCAGACACATGGAGTGGGTAGGAGGAGGTAGGAGGATGTGTTAAAGGAAATGGCTTTGTAGAATTAGCGGCACTTCATTTTCTAGCACAGTTCTCCCTATGGCATCAAAGAAGTCATTTAAGACCAAGGTTGGGCTTTAAAATAAACCCAACAAAACTCTGAACAGGTGTCTGGAGGAATTTTTAAAAGTGAGGAACTTGGGAACCCTAACAGAAACAATAGGGATTTGGGGATCTTTGTTCTTCTGACATTGTACCTAGAAATCTTTCTCAATGTCTTCTATCCAGATGTTCAAAAGAACAGAGTAACTGATTGAAATGGGTTTTAGAATTGAGCCCTACACTCCTGATGGTATGGAGTTTATGGCAATAAATCATTGCTTTTTATAAAGCCTTTGAAAATCTGTGAGAGAAAAGACGTAAGTTATAAGGTATTAAAGAAACAAAAAGCCCCAACCCACCATCACATGTACATACTTGTCATGCATATGTGACACACTTTTACATGTCACACTTCACATGACAAATAACACCGGCACCTCCAGAATTATTGCTTTACTTAATTACAAGGGATGATTTTGCATGAACTATTTCTATTCATTCTAGCTAGAAATGCCCTAAAAGGGTGGTTGGATGCCCACGGCAAGGAATTATCTTTCAACTAGTCCTGCCTGTTAGAAAATAATTACCTTTTTCCACTCATTTTTTTCTCCAACTTCTTCCTCTAAACCAGCATAATGCAGAGGGCTACTAGTGTCCCATGCTTCTTTAGGTCCCAGGAATTCAGTGGTTGATTAGAAGCAGAAAACAGAAGAAAAACCAACTATGCAAGCTTCTGATATCCACAAATCATCACAAATGAGTTCACCTCTGGTTAGTTAATAAGGTAGAGTCTGACTCAGAGAGAGACGTGCAAGCTGGATTCAGGTTCAGAGGTGTTGCCCAGTGTAATTAGAGAGGCCCCGGCATATCTAACACATCTGTCCAGGCTAATAAATATGACGTAAGACTAATGGGAGACCCGTGCCTTTCTAAAGCACTTGTAGGAGATCAGACATCATGCTCTGGAGACTCTTAAATCAGCAAGTAAATTGTGTTCTTCATCTGTAGTGACTGCAACGGGAATTCAGGCACACAGTGCATGTAAAAGACAGGCTGGAAAGGTTCTTCACCCAGAGGGTGCTGGACACTGGAACAGGCTCCTCAGGGAGGTGTCACAGCCCCAAGCCTGACAGTGTTCAAGAAGAGACTGGACAACGTCCTCAGACACACGGTGTGACCTGTGGGGTTGTCACATGCAGGGACAGGAGTTGGACTCCATGATCCTTATGGGTCCCTTCCAACTCAAGGCATTCTATGATTCTAAGATTATGTTTGTGTGCCTTTAATGTGTGATCAGATAAGTCCTATCTGAACTGTGCACTTGTCCTTCTCCCCTCGCTCCGTCCACTTTTTCCCACGGCTCATTAGGGACCACATCCTGCACAGTCCCTGTGAGCCGGGAATCGGCTGCAGAGGCAATTCGTCTCGCAGCCCCCCTGGGAATGCAAGACCTCAGAAGTACAAACACATCACGCCTTAACAAATCACTGCAGCGCTTTTCCATGGTCACCCTGTGGTTCACATGTTCATGCCACATTCCCATGTCCAGCAGCTGTGAAGCAAATTGACATGAGTCTGCATTCTCAGCTCCAGTACAGGACTCCACCTTCAGGACCGTGGAAGGTAGCTTGATGGTCCTTTCATATCTGTTACTGTGCAAACTCCCTGCCTGCTCCACAATGGTTTCAATATGTTTGACTGATTTTTGAGGGCTTTTTAATCCTTTTCTGCCTACTTACATAGTGTAGTCACTAACCATTACTAACAAAAAAAAAATTGTTTCCCGAAACTCATTAGTTATTGACTATTCTTCGTCTTGCTTTGAAACTTCAGAGAGGAAGCTCTGCTGAAATGCCTACAGTAAAATCCCCAAGAGGCAATGGGTAGAGGTGGGAGAGAAGGGACAGTAGATCATGTTTTTCTATTTCTGTTAAAATATGTTGCTCTCATTCAGAACAATGCACTTATGTCTGCATATGATTGAAGTAGGTTTGCAAACTCTTCACTCTAGCTGCTGCTCTGCCTCTTCCTTTCATCTTGCTGTTTGTCATGGATTCACTGTCTACATCTTGTCTTTTTTGACATTTTAGCTATCTTGGGGAGGCAACACTGGCACTTGCACACATCACCATAACAGAAATAAAAGCTTGAAAGATCGAGATCTGAGACCTGCCTATTCCTGGGGCATTGCAATGCAACATCATGAAAGATGTAGCTTGGCTGGATCCGCAGGAGATCACAAGAAACCTGGAATCACAGCTCCTGAGAATAACCGAGCTGTTGAAGGCAGACAAACATCTATGCACTTTTTTTCTGGTGAAAAATCCTGTCAGTAATTGACATTTTTTTCTTTAAATGTGACTAAGATACAATTTTGTTTTCCAGTGGAGAAGTAATGTTTTATTTAAGTTTTTTTTGATGAATAGCCCTGGCCTGTCTAGATTGACACACACTTCACACAATGCAAGTGGAAACTCCCTGATGATTCCTTCCAGATTCCTAATTCAATTCATCAGCTCAGGATGAACTAAAACCTGTATATTTGGGTCAGATTCTCCACCATTCTGGATCAGCCAGCCAGGCTCTAATACAATCAGTTAAGCCATATCAGTTTACCTTAGCATGAAATTTGACCCAAAATTTCAGACCGAGACATACTAAATACAATTCGTTTTGTCAGTGCTAGTGAATACACGCTTCAGAGATCACCAGTAACCTTTGCAATTTAAACCTGCTTCAGGTTGCAGACTAGCTTCTGAATTGAAGTCTGCTCTCTGTCTCTTAGTGCCAGAATAAAAAATATCCAACAGGTATAATCCACTGGGAGCAATTTCTTTCTGCTTGTGTAACCCATCTGCAGGAGCTAATGCATTTCCCACATATTTTATAACCAACCAATAAATTATATCAGAACTAATCCAATGTATCAAACCATTTTGGATAGATTTACATGAATATCTGGCTACTAATTTCTAAGTACATTAGGGAGGGAAGGCAAAAAAAGAGACACTGTTTAACATGTACATTTAACATGAGATGCTGTCATGACAGGTCATGCGTACAGTAAATACCATCCCCAGCTGTAAGAGATTTCAGCAGCTGTAAAACCAAGCACAGCACCCGCTAATTCATCGCCAGGCTCTGTCCTTGGAGGCAGCTGGCTCAGGATACTCGGGTTTATCAGTCTGCTATGCGGGCTGAGTTCATGTCAGACACAAAGGATGCTCACAGTTTTAAGGCCCTGCAGCTCAGTCCCCTCAGCTACAGGAATGATGTGCTGCTGGTATCACCGTAGGGTTCTGAAAAATACCTAAAAATACAATATGTTCCCTCTCCAGTTGACAGAAATGATTCAGCCCCTCAGGCACTCTTAAAAACCCCCACCAGCGCAGTTGTGGGGTTGCAGCAGGCGCCGATGCCCAGGCAGGCAGCAATCATTTTTAATTTGGGGGTTGACAACCTGATGTTAGGGCTGCAAGAACAAAGAAAGAAGCCTGAACATATCAAACCAGAGACATTCCTCCTGAGGTGTGGAAAAATAATAGCTTGACATTTTTAAGTGTCGATCGCCGTAGCAGACAGAGGGCTGAAGGGGACAGCAGGAGAATACAAGGCTGCTTTCTCTGCTTTGTTTATGCACAGTAACCTCTTCTAATTCCAGCTGCACATATATTTTCTTCTGATCATAAGGTATTGAAAATTACATGAAAGAACACACCCACCAAACCCTCCCATTCCTCCTTGATTTGCTTAATGAGGTCATTAAAAAGATGCATGAAAGGCTTGCAAACAAACGCTGAATTTTTATGCTGCAGTGGCAATATCAAAGTGGCCTGAGCTTAGGGAAAGGCTATCAGGGAAGCCAGTGTACTTATTACATCTTTGAAACAGATTTTTACCACTTTTGCTGCTATACGGAAGAGACTTCAAGGTAACATATATGTGTTGAGGAGAAGAAATGGCCTAGTGAAAATCCTTCCTTTCACAGCACAATGGTACCCCATTTTCTGCTGAGATTATCTCCTCTGTTCTGCATCAGGGAGCACCTTCCCAAGAGGGAGAGATGATGCCTCCAGCCCTTCTCAGGCAACAATCTCCAGGACAGCAGTAGGACCTGGTACATCTCAAAGCTTCGTGGCCTGCACCCTGCACACATGTGAGCTTTTATGTCTAAATCCATAGTTCAGGGTATAAGGAAAAAAAATCTAGAAAACCTGTGGCATGGGAAGGTGGAGTCTCAGTTCTAGATCTTGAGGTTGAAACATTTTAAGATTTCAAAGAACCTCTGTTTTTATATGCCCCAGCTCAGACACTTGTAGAGAGCTGATCTCTTTCTGCAGAATTTTATGGACATTTGCTCACCGGGAATAGCTTTGTTTTGTTTGTCTAGTTCCTGACCTATTAGTGTCCTAAAGCATGGAAACAGGAAGATTACAGCACTGTGAATATGCAGGAATTGGCAGTTTCTGCAGATGAAATTGTCTGCAATGCCACATTTTGGGTGTACATGAGAACAGAGTTAGGAATTAAGAAAAAATTGATCTCATGGGTAAATGTAATATAAACCAAAGGCACATGCTGAATTTTGTGTGTGTCAGGGAAGTTTTTTTTGTGTGTGTCACTCCCTTTCTCAGCTGTCAGAACCAAAATAAATGGATGAACATGCCTGCAAGAATTTACCACTCATGACTCTTACACTTGGATCCCCTTTCCCTCCAGACCTCCAGCCATGACATTTCCAGCTTGCAGCCCTTTTCCACACATATCACACCAGCACATCACAGCAGCTAGAGACACAGAAATAACCCTCACTGCCTGCATAGAAGCAGAGCACATGAGCATTTGAACTATCTTTGCTCTTATTTGAAGAATTAGAATTTTCTCTAATTTTCTACTGGGAAATAAATACAAGTCATCCTGCCCAAAGCCATGTTAAATGCACAATAGCTCTGACATTGCTGTTATGCACTCGGCTGCCACATGAGTCACTGCTGTCTCTTGACTCAGAGTTTTCCTAATTAAAAGCCAAAAAACAAGCACAAGGGGAGAGAAGAAAGAGAGGGAGAGGTGGACTTTCTGGGCTTCTCTCAGAACTGAAATTAAAACTGTACATTTCTTAAAAGACAGTGATCCCTCCACCTCCAGTCCCTTTCTAATGATCAACACGTTCTGTAGCTCGAAGGATGTTCTCCTTCTCTCCTCTGCTTCAGAAATAGAACAAATAATCAGCTCAAGCCATGACAAAAATCGTGCCTGATAGCTGATTGATTTTCACAAATATTTTGCCTCATTTGCTGAATTGACTGAGTAGTTCTTACAAATCACTGCATCAGTGTCCTCATGAATTTGTGCAGTGCCCAGAGCAGAAAGATCCTGATCATGATTGAGGTCCCCAAAAGCTGCATGTGGAGACCAGTTAGATCTAACAATCAGATTGTTATTTCCATATTGTCCCTCCTTCAATGAAACTGTTATTCAGGCATGTCAGGAGACCCTATTGCAGCCTTTCAGTACTTAAAAGGGGTCAATAAGAAAGATGGGGACAGACTTTTCAGCAGGGCCTGTCATGAAAGGACAAGTGGTGATGGTTTTAAACAAAAAGATTCAGGCCAAACATAAGAAGACATTTTTTACAGTGAGGGTGGTGAGAGCCTGGCCCAGGTTGCCCAGAGAGGTGGTGGATGAACCATCCATCGAGACATCCCAGGCCAGGCTGGACGGGGCTCTGAGCAATCTGAGCTGGTGAAGATGTCCCCGGGTGAGCTTTGAAGATCCCATCCAAACCAAACTATTGTATGATTCTATGTTTATATGATTCTTTGATTCTATGATTCTATGTTCAGTAGCTTTGAAACTATGCTGGATAACTTCTTAACTGAAGAAAAAGGTGATATTCCCTGTGATGAGCACTAATTTAATGTAGATGATAAATACTTTGCTCAGGTATATGCACTCCATCTCTAAGTGATCATATTTCATTGAAAATGCACCAGTGTTTAACATGTCTTTGACTTTTTCTTTTGCCTTGGAAGGGGAATGGGGGAAATAGTTTAGTCTTTTAGACTTTGCTGCTTCTTATTGATAAATGTCCTCCGTATTTCCATACTTTAAAAAAATGCTCTTGTCCTTGATGAATAGCACTTTTAGGCCCAGAATCAATTCAAACCTTTTCCATCCCAGTGCTTGAAATTCTTGTGAGGATATTCCAATTTCCATAGTCTTGCTCGTTGTTATGTGACTGCATCACCATTAGCAGTGAAATCAATCTTGATTTACATTTTGCTCTTGTCCAGATGCGCAGACCAGCAGCTCTTCAATGCTTAGTTAGTGGACTTTGCACCAAATACATTTTTGGAAGATTTACTAGCCTAGTGACATAAAATCTGGAAAGTTATTATACACTTTGACACACAATATGCTATGCTATATGTTGAGGCTATTCCATCCTTTTAAAATACATTGACTGTGGTTCTTGGTATTATTTTCCTTCCCATTTTTATTCTCTGTTTCCTGATTGTAATTCTACAGCTGCTTAATAAAATGAACTCTTTATTCTCCAGTTTTTCTTGGCATGCACAACAAAAAGACTCTGAAGTCCTAGAAGAAAGACAAGGAAACATACTAATACATTTTTTGAAGGAAAATGTCTTCCCTGTGCTAACAGGTAAACAATATTCCAGGCAGTAATTAAAGAAAAGCAAATGCTTTGAAACCATGCTCAACCTAGGTATTACCCTGCCATGTTCAGATTGCTATTCCCAAACAAATCCACTCAGATATTAGCAGGAAAACACATTACAGTGATTTCTAATTATATCTAGCTTTTACTAATGCCTCGAGTACTTCTTTGGTCTGGCCTTACCCTTGCAGCATAACATGGAGTATCTCTCAGTAAACCCAACCTCTTGCAATGTCAGCGTACATGAAACAATACCTGAACATCCTTCACAGTGCTGGCCCTCAGCCAGGAGCTGGAAACAAAGACCATTTCAGGAATCAGCAGCAGAAGAAAAAAAACGACAAAACAAATTAATTTTGCGCAAGTCATTTGAAATATTAATTAAGAAACATAGTTAAGTAGTACAAATAGAAATACATCTGCAGTGTAATGTTTATAAAGGCAGAAGAAAGAATACCGACTTTTAAAAAGTTTTAAGAAGCTAAAAGCTGATGTGAAAGCAAATAGCCCAGCCTGTATGGGATATATCTTCTCTAAGCGTTACACTGTGATGATGTCAAGGTCTCCTTACATCTACAGATGGGAACTGAAGCATTTACATGACTCCAACTGAAGGAAGAATCTCTCTTACCATACCTCATTCCTGCCTTATAAATATGGCAAGTAGCTGTGAAGAATTTGTCACCCAGTCTTTATACTGTGAGGTTTTGTAGCCAAACTCATCATGTCCTCTGATAATTTTTTAACTGCAGAGCGGTAAAGTTCATTAATTCTAGTGCCTTTTGCCTACAATCCTTTCTTTTTATACTTCTTTCTTTGGTGTGGATTTTTTTAACATCAGCTCAGAAAGAAGAACAAGGAAAGTATTTTACAGGCTACTCAAGGGCTGCTACAAAAGCCTTTTAACTTTTCTGTATACCTTCTAGCACACGTGGACTATGTATGATTTAGATATGAACAGTTTGCACTTTGCACGCTATGTGCTGGTTTTCCGTGACTTTGGCTCCGATGTTCTGCTTGTAGAGCTACGGTACTGGAGAGAAATACAGATATCTAGGGCCATGGTTTATCCCATCCCTCCATAGGCATCTTAGACAAGACAGACAGCTTAACTGCTGAATTTAGTTTTTGTTCTTCTTTAATTGACTGAGGTCAGCTGTGATTTGGGATATGTGTAACTGGGAAAGGATAAAGGCAGGAGAGAACTGACAGGATTTGTAACGAGGTCTTTTCATAACACGTGCAACTCCTTTTAAAAAAATGAGATCAATTAGTAGACCTCACAAGATGCCTGGTCCTGTTGCAGGATTCATCCCAGCCTCCCCCACAGACCGATTTTCTTCTGTCCTGATTCCAAAATTTCCCCTGACCCCAAACTACATGATGCCCATGTGCCTTCCTCTTAAACCTTACTGAGAGAGCTGGAGTTCAAAATATTTAAGAAATGGCTGAAAAGGCATTTTCATAACAGACTGAAGGAATGCAGTACGCCGTTTTTCAGGGAGCTTTTTGGGTTCTCCAGGGAAAAAGAAATAAATGCCATCCATTCTTTGAGCTGCCACATAGCTTTTTCTCATTAGCAATTCTCCTTCCTCCCCTTGCCCCAAGACCTGTGGCGACTCCACCAAGACACCCTCCTACTAGTTTCCTTGCCTTCCTTGATTAATCCCTTTGTTTAAAGCTGAAAAAGCAGGTTCTTGCTGTCCATTGCTTTAAGACATGAGATTGATTTGTTCTTTATTAAAAATAAAGGTTAATAAAGAAAGTATAGCACTTTGCGCTACACATCTGAAATATTCCTAGCTTTGAATTCTTCATCAAGAATAAGCCTGGGGAGGGAGGGGGTGAGGGCAGTAATATGAGAGGGAAAATTACTGTTTTAACAATGTTCTTTTTATCAAATAATATTCAACGTTCTGTTTCTTTAATGAGAAGAAAAGTCCTTACATTTCAGACCTTTATAATTAGATCCCAAAAGAAGTCAGCTTCAAGACACATGGTTCGAGACCATCAGGTGCTGCTAAGGTGTAACGTTAATGGACAATGAAAGCATGAGAAATGAGAATGACTAAAATTCAAAATTTCCTTTCTTGGAAAATAAGACTGTTTCCCCCTATTTTATAAAGGGGAGCTATGGAAAACTGGAAGAGCAGCAGCAGAGGCATCCACCATCCAGTAATCTCAATGAGAGGTAGGCATCAGGGCATGTTTTTATCTGCATCTCAAAGCCTTATCCTACATCATGCTTAGAACCCATGGCTCAGCTGGCAATGGAAGCCAAGCAATCTTAGAAGCAGCAACCTGACGGTATGCTGATACTTGCACAGCCCTTTCAGTGTTGCTTTTTAAATGTACTTGTTTGAGGTTTCTTTATGCATGTACATACAGTGCTCACTGTTTTCTTGAATCTGCCTGTGGTTTTGTGTCCAGCTGGAATGCAAATACTAATGAGGATTTTTTTCTTGCATTTTGGTTATTAAAAAGCACATGGACAAACGAGGAGGGGAAAAGTCTATGCCACATTCACATCCCAATAAAAGTAATTTTATTCTATGATTTGGAGCCTGGAGAAGAGCAGACTCTGGGGAGACCTTATAGCAAACTTCTAGTACCTAAAGGGGACCTAAAAGAAAGCTGGAGAGGGACTTTTTAAAAGGGTATGTGATGTTAGGACAAGGGGTAGTGGCTTTAAACTGAAAAAGGGTAGATTTAGATTAGATACAAGGAAGAAGTTCTTCACCATGAGGGTGATGAGGCTCTGGAGCTGGCTGCCCAGAGACGCTGTGGATGCCTCATCACTGGAAGTGTTCAAGGCCAGGTTGGTCGGCGATTCGAGCAACCTGGTCCAGTGGAAGGTGTTCCTGCCCTTGGCAGGGAGGTTGGACTAGATGAGCTTTAAGGTCCCTTGCAACCCAAACCATTCTATGATCCTACAATGTGTGATGTGCAATAGAAGTTTCCTTGGAAAAGTATAGTGGTATTTAGGGATGTCAGGACAGAGTCAACTGTGTGCTCATCTCACCTTCCACTTGGCTGAGGGCTTGAGCAGTTTATTAGCTAAAGTAGCTCTTTAAAATCAGTTCTGTAGAACACACCAACACATGCTTAGGAAATTTGTCAGGTGAGGGTTTCAGGGAGGCACTTTCGAGATGTCACAGGCTGCAGCTCAGAGCCACCTGATTCTTTAGGTTACAGAGAAATCATCTTCACACACAGCATCTGTGTGTTGAAAGTGAACACTCATTTAATGTCTTTTTGAAAGATTGGTACCTTCTAAAGTTCTCATTTGTTTGAAACTCTCTACTGCTATTTAATTAGCAGTCATTAAATACATTTTAGAAGACTTGCAGAAGACTGAATACTGCTTTGTTTTCTTCCTTCTGTAATAAATGACTGAAACATCATAATTTTTGGAGCTGCTTTAGAGACAGCTTCTCAGTGAGAAAAAAGTCACTGCATATAGGCTCCCAAGGAAAGAGATTATGGTGCTAAAGGAACAGAGAAACCAATCACATTTTCCACAGTTCCCCACTATTATTCTTACTTAATTGTTTCATTCATAAGGATGAGATGCCTCTCTTCAAAAATTGAAACATCAGGTGAATTAAGGCAGCTGTTTTGCTCCCTTTGTCATCAGTAGACAAGGACTCCAGCACTATTATGTGTCTAGTTAAATGAGATTATTCCTATGTAAATTACTTACCTGCACTGAAATGTCTTGCCCTCATCTATCAGTTTCAGTAAAAACTTCAGTTGAAAACTTTTTCTTAGATTCAAGGTGGAACTTTCCTGTCAGCATTAAAGAAGTAGTGTTATCCTGGGACATAAAGTAGCGGGGTGGTCTGAGAACTCACGCAAGATATGAGCAATCCATATAAAAAATCCCTATTCCAATGAACTACAAATTCCCTGAAGGCAAAGATGCCCACCCCCAAATCACAAGGCAGTATCTGCTTTAGGATAACTGGGGTGAAAATTAAATTTAACTATAGATATCCAGTATCTTTCATAAGTTCCCCAAATCACATGCAACTGGCTACCTCATATGAATTTTCCTCAAGATTTATGAAAAACTTGAAAATATCTTGGTTTTGTCTCAATACACATAGAAGAAGAGGTTTTCACATCTCAAATAATGCCATGAGATGAAAAAATTCATTCCTGTCCACATCTGTGGGGGATCTTAAAAGCTCTATGCAATATTGGTACGTAAAGTATTAACTCTATAGTATGAGACAGTGTCATATAGTTGATACAAGCAAATGCTTCATGTAACATTTATAGTACATACACATTACACATTCACAGTGTAGATGGGAGCTAATAATCTTGCATGTCAGCTAATAAGCGAAGGATCTCTTCACAGTTGATGCGACGAAAAAGAGACATTTTTAGGGCACAATTAATTTGCCATATTTGCAACGTGCTTTGGAGTGAGATGAAGTGCCTTTTTGTCTCCAATGGCTTCATAGGAACCTGTGGGGACTCATTCAAGTGTACAAATCTACACTGCAAAAGTCTACAGTCAGTCTGAAAAATCACCTCCTCACTCTCTGTAACACAGAGGAATGCCAGGTTCTAAAGAAAGCCAGTAACGTATTGTATTGTATTGTATTGCATTGTATTTTATTTTATTTATTTTATTTTATTTTATTTTATTTTATTTTATTTTATTTTATTTTATTTTAAGGGAAGTTTCTCTTAATGAGTTCCCATTTCAAATCTAATTCCCCAGCTTCTTGTTTGGGAAGATTTCTTTAGATAGACTCTTGTAACATTAATGTTCTGGTCTGCTTTCTTACAAACTCTCTAGCTATCATCAGTATAGATATCCTTCATGTATAATGCACTTGCAGCGCATCCCTCGTGTCCTTGCTTCTCTGCTGCTTTCTCATTTGTGTCAAGCCCCGAATATCTGAGTGGGATGTTTGGCAGCAAGCCTCTGTTGTCTGCTGTCAACCTGGATTTTGCCTGGCTGGACCTTCGTGGTTCTCCACTCCCCGCAGGGGCTCTGCACTGTGGTCGGTGATCAAGCTGTTTCTGCCTGTGTGCTCTGAGTGCACTTATTTGCACTAAAGAAAGCTTTATTTGCACTAAGGAAGCTCTATCTCATCTTTTCTTTTTAGGCAAGAGTAATAAATGAGCCTACGTACAGCCTAGATTTGAATAATTGGCACCAGGGCAGCATCCTTTGGGCCTTCGGGCTGTGTGGACACACAGGCTTTGTGCTATATGATTTATAAGTGAATATACACTGTGAGATAAAACAGCCACACTGTTCAGACCATATAAAAGTGGATGTATGGGAAGCTGGAGACTTGGAGTGGGATTGAGTTGCTTAAACATGTAAGACTAGTGCCTAACATGGTGCCCCAGGGTACCTGAGATATCCACAAGGGCTGGCAGGACCTAGGAATGAGGTTGGTGAAACACTGGCCCAGGCTGCCCAGAGAGGTGGTGGATGCTCCATCCCTGGAGACATCCCAGGCCAGGCTGGACGGGGCTCTGAGCCACCTGATGTGGGTGAAGATGTCCCTGCTCATGGCAGGGGTGGCACTGGATGAGCTTTGAAGGTTCCTTCCAAGTCAAACTACTCTATGATTCTATGAATGTCTGAAGAGGCACCTGGAGCCAGGTGAGCTACTCTAAGGTGTCTGAAATGGCATCAAGCACACACTGAACCCTGTCTTTGCTGTATCCCCAGACTTTCTTCACTATGTCACTTCAGTAGCATCACATCTTGTGTCACTGCTCACCCTTGCTTTCCCCATCCATTTCAGTGTAACAAATAAAGCTTTCTTCCTTGCCTTCTGTCTTGGAAATGGCACCTATGGACTAATAGAGCATTTCACTGCCTTTTCTGTTGGTTAATGACAAAGCCAGTCACAACCTAGGAAATTTGCTTTTCACTTTATTTGGAAGTGTACTGCCACTTGGCAGAAATCAGGGCAGGACACTGGAAGATTGCAGGGACAGGGACGCCCCACATCCTGGAGCAAAGAGGCCTGATCTAGGCTGGGTCTTCAAGCACTTGGTCACCACAGTCCTCACAGCAACGTGTTTCATTGACTTATTTTAGCCTACTTAACCATTAACCTGGTTTGACATATTCCACGCTATTTAGCTTCACGATAGTATTGTGCATTCCTTGGAAACCTTTTCCAAATACAGTCTGCTGTTTGGTGATAGTGCAGTTACACTATATACTTTGGCCATATTCTTTTAATTAGAGATGAAAAAAAATGCATCTTTTGTTGGTCAAACATTTCTGGAATAATAAAAAGGTGACATACAGTCTTGCATAACAAAAGGGTGGCAAGGGTTCCTGTATTTTTAATATGTTCTTTATACCTTCTCTATTTTGCTGTTGGTTGTGGAACAAGTATCAACTAAAGAGAAAAAAAATATCCATGGCAGTGTTTGAATAGTAAGTGTTTGAACTAAAATGTGAAAGCTAACCCTCCTCGGAAGCCACACTGCAAACACGAAGGGATGTGTTCTGGTTTACCCTACACAGTGCAGTGCAAGGAGAAACTTGGTATGCCTGCAATATACATAATTAACAGCAATGACAAGTAAGTACATAATTATTATTAAAAATAATAAAAGGCCCAGGTTGCTTGTAATTCAAAGTCAAGCTATTTCAATCCTGTTGTCTTTGAGAGGCATCCTGATAGGCCTCAAGGCTTTGCTTTTTGTGTTCAATGTTTTTGGTGGGAAGGGAGCTGGGAACAACTGTGGGGTTTTGGGAAGGAAGACTGCCACAACAAGAGGCTGTGGGAAGAGTCTTGGTTTGAGGAGAAGGTAGACTGAGAAGATGGGTAGAGTCCCAGAGTTTGGGGGTATTTAAAGATGATTGTGTGGAGCTCAGGTTTCCCCTTTCAGTCTCCCCAGGGAAATAGTGGTAATAATGCTGATTTTGCTCTTGGAAAATCCAGGTTCTGGTAACATTGTTTAAAAAGCTGATTACAGCTGTTCCTCACCTCACACCCTCAGATGACCTCTAGCTACCCCATCAAGTGACAACCATATTCGTAAGTATGTAGCTATGGTGTAACTTTGGACTGACTATATTTAAAGACTGAAATATTGATTGAAGATAGTGGATCAAAGACTGAGGGAAGAATACTTTTTACTGAATTTAGGAAGCTTATATATTGCTCCCTAGGGAAGAGGATGCCAATCCTAATTTATTCATCATTTACTTCCTGCTGATCTAAATTTTCTATGACAAATAGATTCATTTAATTGTGTCACCTCTGGCTTGTCTGTTCCACAAAAAGAACTTCTCATTTTAACAATGGGTAACAAAGGAGTAAGAGTTTTCAGTGATAATGTCAGGGGATCTTGCAAAGACACTCAAACTATGGGAGGTCCTGCTTTATATTAGGGTGAAATTATACTAGATGGGAACATATGCTTGTAGTTTTAGAGAGAATTTCTTTCCAAAGAGCATTGTGCCTTTAGCATGGAATTTAGCTAAGCTGCTCCAAGTCTTTACATAGTTTTCTTAACTCAAGAATTTGCTTTCAATAAAATGTGAAATAATAACTCTGGAGATTTATTGCTTGGTAATACGCACTGGCACATAGTTGATGGCATCTGTATCTAATGGAAATACAATGAAAATGGGCCTTCATAGATTAATTCAGCTAACGTAAACAACTAGAAAACAATCTGGATTCCTGGCTAAGGCTAAGAGAAGAAATGAAAATTAATGTATAGAGAGATTATCTCTGGCAAATTTCTCTTTTCTCTCTGAGAAGATTACATTTTGGCTGTTCTTTTTTTTTTCAGAGCTAGCCTGATGTTCCTTACACTGTAAGTGTTTTAGATGGGTGTTAGAATCACTGTCTGCAGCAAGAACGTCCACACAGTGCCAACGTGCTGCATCTGCTATACACATACCGCAGCAGCATAAAAGGCAGTTCATGTGTTTCCAGCTTCTCTCTTTAATACACTCACTCTGAAGCGTCCTGGTGAAAGCCTCCTCTGAGCTGATATATCCCTCTCCCTGCATGACAGAACGACATCAGGGGCTCTGTGCCTCCACGCAGCCAACACCGCGAACAGACCTGATGCTCCATGTACCAATACCATCCTTTCTGCAGGAGCGGGACTCTAAATATGGGTTCCAAACTGGGGTCTCAGCTCCAAATGGATGCAAAGGTATTTTTTCTGGATTGTCTTTTTTAACTAGCTATTGTGCAATCACAAGAAAAACTGAGTTAAAGTTTCTAAGATCACATTTTGTTTTTTAAATGCTGATTTAAAAATTTCATGCTGCAATATTCATATTTTGATTTCTCCTCACAATGCAGTCATTTTCCAGCAAAAATTGCATTTCTGGGGGCATACTGGAGATGTACTTCAAACCATCAGAAAAGCCATTGTAGAGCATAAGGTACAGTGCATGACTGAGCAGTGATCGCCTGGGAAAAAAGAGGATTATGGAGACACTGCCACAAAAGCCTTATCAAGTTCAGGGGATGTGGCCAGTAAGAGTAGGTGGAGGGTGGAGATTTTGGAGCTGACACTGCCTGCATGAACACCAGATCTACAACCACCCTAGGTCATAAGAAAATTACTCTTCCTGAGAGATGGAGCTTGCTAGAACAGAGGTTCAATACAACAGCACTGGCTAGAAACAAAAGTCAGCTTTTCAGCAGGGCACACAGTGCAACAGAGCATGATGTATGAGCGTGCCTGGTGCCACCTCTGCAACCCATTGAGCGTTGCAAACCTGCCCAGTTTCTGTAGGCATCTTTGGGGAGAAACTCTGCTTTGCAGCAAGCCCTGCAACAATTTGCAAAGCAATGTATCAAACATGTTAAATCATAGAATCCTAGAATAATTTTGTTTGGAAGAGACCCTCAAGATCGTTGAGTCCAACTGTTAACCTAAAACTGTCATTAAACCATATCCCTAAGAACCTCATCTCTGTGTCTTTTAAGCCCCTCCAGGGATGGTGACTCCACCACTGCCCTGGGCAGCCTCTTCCAATGCCTGACAACCCTTTCCATGAATAAATTTTTTCTAATATCTAACCTAAGCCTCCCCTCGTGTCTTGAGGCCATTTCCTCTCGCCCTGTCACTTGCTGCTTGGGAGAAGAGACCAATATATGCAATTTTCTCTCCTGGTGTTCTGTTTGCAACATGGCATTTCCAGGTGCACTGGGAAAACATAATTAAGGCTCTAGTCAAACATTTAGTGCAGAAATGTCTGTCAGGTTTTAAGAGATTATTTCCTGTGGTGGCTGTTCCGTTACCCTCAGCTGGAGGTTGTGTCTTGCACTGATGGAATGAATCTTGTGAGTGCTCCTCAGGGTTCACGGTGCAAAGTCAGCACAGCTGCCTAAAAAGCTGCCCTTGAAAAAGGATATGCATGCAACATGCCAAGCTTTCAATCCCCTTTTCTTCATAATTTGGAGAATTTGTTAATTCTAAAGACATGCCTGCCTAAGGACCTGACTACTGTGTATCAAAATCTTGCTCCATTGAGAGCAAGGTGAATTTGGGGGATGCGCTACCAAGACTTGCTGAGTAAAGGTGCTTTGCTGGATTCAGGTCGGGAGAGACTTGGATCCCCAAAACTCAATGCTTAGCCTGGGATTCACTGAGGATCAACAGAGGATTTGGGAAAAAGCATAGCAGATATTAATGAATGCTTACAGAGCTCAGTCTGCTATTTTTGCCATCCTTCTGTCTTACTTTCTGAGTTTCTGATATTAAATCAGGCTTCAAATCATGCATTACCCTGGAGTGAAAGCGTTCCTGGTTTTGCTGGGCTTGGTCCATGCATCTGCATGTTGTTCTAGACTCACAGGAGCAATATATTTATTTTATTGTTAATAAAACAAAAAGATTTCATCATTGTTCTGCTCAGTAAGATGGCAATATAAGCCTTGTTAGTCAGCCGTCAGATCAGTATTTTATGGTTTGCCAGTGCATATATTGTTTGTAGTTGATCGAAATAAACAAGTGAACAGAAAAAAACCCCATCACTATTAAAAGTGAGCTTTATTTAATCTGCTTCTTGTAAAGTTTTAAAATCACATTGGGAAACGAAGAAAATTTTTATGATGTGGAAAAGAGAGAAGACAATAAATCTTTTCCTCATACAGTTCCACTCTGCTTTCTTTGTCCAGTAGGAGGAAAGACTTTAAAGTAGTTAATGTTTTACAGCTTGTCAGAAAATACTTGGAACAATGAGCATCAGATTCAAATAGACTTTTGTGATCACAGTGTCAGATCCTGAGGCATCATCCCCAGCCAAAACCTATCAAGGTTCATCTTAAAATTGGCATGTTTCTTGACTCCTTAGTCCATATGCACACTTCTGCTGGGACATTATCCCAGACATTCATGTTCGCCATGCTTAGAACCCTTTTTATTTCCAGCGTAAAAACACCTGTTGCTAGTGTGTGGCCTTTCTGATAATTCATTCAACCATTCAGATGATGTCTGTGAGATCCCTCACATGATTTGGGAGTTATGGGTCATTTTTCCAGAGGGAAGATCTTTCAAAAAATGCTTTATGAGGAATCGGGACCTCGATACAACACAGGTGGACTCTGTCTGAGGAATCAAGTAGGCCAAAAGACACTCAGACTCTCTTAGTGAACTCCACCTGTGCTGAGCTGAGACACGCTGATGTCATCTGGAAGAGCAAGAGGCCCCAGATTCCTTTATTGTCAGTAAATCTTGCACAATTATTTCCAAACTAGGAGCAGGAGTTCAAGGGAGAGAGGAGCTGATGAATGGCAGGCTCAACAATAATCTGATTTTGCAGCACTGTAGGTCATTTGGGTTAATGAACTGACTCTGGGCTCACACAGAACCCTACAGACCTGCATCTGCAATCTGATGATTTGGCTTATTCGCATGTCCCCTGCTATTTGTTTAGGGGTTTTTTATATGGATGTCATCTGTTGGCTCTGACAACCTGTGTTTTCTAATGGGGATTATAGGCTATTTTTCCCCATCTCATTTACTGATACTTTTTGTTTTCATTACAATTATTATCTCTTCTTTGTTTTTCCTCCCTGTATCTTTATTCTTTTCATTCAATAAAAACACAGAAGGATGTCTTTGGGGATTATCTTTATATTTGATTGAGAAGCTGTGTGTGTTTTTCATACTTTAGCTTGAATATCAACTTTCTTTTCTAGAATATGAAAAACACCACATTGTTTTCATCCCAGAATTGTTTTATATGTATATTTTAAAATATGACTAAAACTAATTTACACAAATTTTTTTTGGTGACACACAGGAGAGACTGCAAACTATTCTAGTAAAAATAGTTGAACTTTCTGCATCAACATTGTTCTTTATTGAAAATCATAGCTTCATTAAAATAGAAATGTTACAAGAAAAGAACTTTTCCATTAAAGAATACATAGCACAGTATTCTTTTGAAAAAGTTATTATTTTGTCAGTTCCTGATCCGTTTTAAGACACTGAAAATAAGTATTTGAAGCAAAACTGTTCTCTCCCCTGCCCCTCCCCCCTTTTTTTTCTTAATTTAGAAAAAATAAAGGGCTTCTTTAGGATTGAGGAATCAACAGGGAAACACCTGTCAATTGCATCAAGGGAATTAGGGTGAACTCCCTTTAAAAGGTGATGTGGCTGGTAGCCCAGCTCAGTGCCTCTATACCAATGCATGTAGCATGGGAAACAAAGAGGAGGAGCTGGTGGCCACTACAAAGATGGAAAAATATGACCAGAAACTTGGTGGGATGAATTGCACAACTGGAGTGCTGTGACTGATGGACTTATTCAGAAGGGACAGGCAAGGAAGGAGCAGGGGGGAGTTGCACAGAACTATTTTTGAAGAACAGCAATGTGCAGGTCTAGAGTTTATGGGTGAAAATTAGCAACCAAGCCAACAAAGGAAGCTTTGTGGTTGGTGTGTACTACAGGCCATCTAATTGAGGAAAGGAGGTTGATGAAGAGTTGTTTATTCTTCAACTGCAGGAAGCATCATGCTTGCAGGCCCTGGTCCTCACAGGGAACTTCAACCGCCCAGACATCTGCTGGAGAAGTGCCTCAGTCAAGTGGCAAGCAGCCCAGGAAACTACTGGAGTGCACTGACAACAACTTTCTAGTCCAGGTGATGGAGAGCCTGACCACAGGCACTGCTGGATGTGCTGCTCACTAACACGGAAGAACTTATTGGAGATGTCAAGATGGGGGTAGGCTGTAACCTGGGCTGTAGTGATCATGCCTTGGCAGAATTCCCAATCCTGAGAGGCACAGGATGAGTAAAAAATAGTCAGGACCCTACACCTCAGAAAGGTAAACTTTCAGCTATTTCAAGTCCTAGTGTGCGGGATTTCTTGGGAAACTGCCCTTGGAGGAAAAGGAGTGGACAAGAGCTGGGAGATATTTAAAGACATTTTTATTAGGGTGCAAGAGCTCCCAATCCTGACATGCGAGAAGCTGGGCAGGGGAAGCAGGAGGCCAGCTTGGCTAAGTCAAGACCTCTTAACAGAACTAAAGCACAAAACCAAAATGCATAGGCAGTGGAGGCAGGGATAGACATCCTGGGGAGATTACAGAAGTATGGCCTGAGAGCACAGGGTAGGGATCAGGAAAGCCAAGGTACAGCTGGAGCTAGACTTGGTAGGGATGTGAAAAATAACAAGAAGCGTTTCTTCAGGTACATGGGACAAACAAAGGCGGGTGAAATAAACTGTAGCACTCCCTCACTGATGAAACAGGAGACCTGGCTATAATCAGCATGGAGAAGGCTGCAGTACTCAATGACTTTTTTGCCTTGGTCTTCACTGATGGGCCAGAGAGCCACAAAGATGATCAGAGGGATGGAACACCTCTCCTATGAAGACAGGCTGAGTTGGGGTTGTTCAGCCTGGAGTAGAGAAGGCTCCAGGGAAACCTCATTGGGGCCTTTGAGCACTTAAAGGGAACCTACAGGAAAATGGGGAGGGACTCTTTATCAAGGAATGTAGTGATAGGACAAGGGGTAATGGTTTTAAACTGAAAGGGGCTCAATTTAGAGTAGATCTTAGGAAAAAAATTATTCCTCATGAGGGAGGTGAGACACTGAAACAGGTGCCCAGAGAAGCTGTGGGGATCTCATCCCTGGAAGTGTTCAAGGCCAAGCTGGACAGGGCTTTGAGCAACCTGGGCTAGTAGAAGGTGTCCCTGCCCATGGCAGGGGGTTGGAAATAGATTACTTTTAAGATCCCTTCCAGTCCAAACCATTCTGTGATTGTATGAGTCTAAAACTATTTCACAAAGACCCATTTCAAAACTAGCTCATAAACTGAAGTTAAAGTATTTTTAAACACTATTTAAGAAAAAAAACACAAGTGATTTTAAAACACAGCATTTCACTGACAGTTATTGAAATTGAAAAGTACCTAAACCAACCACTAAGGCCTCAGAAATTCATACACCTCAAAATTCAGACTTATCTAAATCTGGAGTATACCAGTATCTCAGGATGTTTTCGGGAGGAGGATGGAATCTTTCCATAGCAGTACAGATTACTGAAAACTGTTTTGAGCAAAGTGCTCTAGAGAGTCACATAGATAACGAATTTGGACTAGGTCTAACGTTAGTGGACGTCTTTCAGATGATGCTGCTGTTCTCCACATCAGACATAAAGCTGATTTCTTACACTTTTTTCCTTCTGCTTCATGTCGCAGATTGAGTTATATTTGTCATGGGAGCAGAGTGGCATTTCATCTGACCAAACAGAGATCAACATCTGAACTCTAGCCTGCCAATAGGCTCTGTGTGAGGAACAAGTATTTTGGAGGCATGATTAATTTCATACCAAAATAGGTCAATTGTATCATTTCCTAAAAGTGTCCATTATTTTCCAGGCAGGTGCCCAGCTCCATTAGAGGCAGTTTCACTGCTGACGCTGGGAGTCTGGTGAGATGAATCACACCCATTGAGTTTTACAGCATGTCTACATTGCACACTGCAGAGCTACCAATAGTACAAGCCGGTTGGCTCATGTATCACAAAGCAGAAAAGCTATCTTGACTACCCAGGCCACAGAGAGTATCTTAGTTTCACTTTTCTAGGTGAGCTACACTAATACATCTTGCCTTTTGATATGGCAGTGGATTGTACCCACTTACTATGTTGTATACAGCACATCAGCCTCATCTCTTTTGCATTTGAGGAAGCCACTTAAGGGAGTTTATTTAGTTGCTAACACTGTACTTGGGCTAAAAAATTAACTACATCTGAAGAAGGTCTATCTGGTCTTCTGACATGATGCATCCTCTAGCTCTTGAAGTCCCTAAATCTTAGATGCCAGAGGGTAGGAGGGCATGTTGAGGAAAGCATCACTCTATACTTCCCATGTTTTGGCATCCTTTCCCTAACCCTGCACTGCAGGATGTTATTCTTTTCAGTTGATCCTTAATGCAGTTTTGCTGAACTCTGTGGGTATTGTTTCATATAAGGGATGCAGAGAGTGCAATTCGAGTGGCATCTGGCAAAACCCACACAACCTGAAGTGACAGATTAGGAAAAGCAACTCTGTTCAGCCACATAAATGTCACTTTGTGTGGAGGTGACACTTTCACATTTTCAACGGATGACAGTGCTGTTGCCTATGACCTTTGACAAGCTTTTCTCATAGGTCAGCAAAGGCAGAAAGCAGAATGTGCATACAGACTTTTGGGGAAATAAAGCAGATCTAAACTGTCTGAACACCAAAGTCCTTTGTATTGCAAATAATGCTTTGTGCTGAAGTGATCGCATTTTGCTTGGGGAAATTGCCAACATATTTCTTATTTAAGTAAAGCTGACAACATATTTTCATCTAATTTCCTGATTCTAAACCTTATATTTTTGAAATATCCAAGACCACACTCATTACTATCCTTCCACTTAAATGTTTTTTGGCAGGTTGGTCTTTTTGTATCAAATAAGCTAAAATTAGCTGCAGATATCTAGAGCTCTGTGTTCCTACTCTTAAAGTAAAATCTGTGAAACTAATTGAGTGAGACTGCTTAATGAGACAAACCTCATTAAGATGGTAATTCTTCCCTGCATACTGTATCCCCTTACTCCTGCTGAATATTTAGCTAGTAGTATCAAAGATTTAGCAAAACATTTTGAGAGCCTTAGTTGTCAGAGTACAAAATAAGAATAAAACCTTGCAACAATTTCCAATATGCTCAGCTAATGACAAAAGTGGTCATCAATCAAATTTATACATTAAGTCTGAAAGACTTTAAGAAGAAGTAGAGACATAGGCCAAATCTTTAGGAGATCCAAACTGAGGGAAAGATTTCCAAATCTCTAAGGGCTTACTAAGACAAGCCAAAGGCTTAGACTTACTTTAGCTTATAAGCGAATTTCAGCTTTGGGAATGATCTAGTTGCAGATCGCTATCTGGATGGTGTCTTTATGCTTTTGGCTGAGCTTTGTAAAAGTCTGGAGCTGATATAAATATATACCACTGATCTTTTGGGTTCCATATTTGGAGTTCACCTCCAGTGTCCCTGTGATAATATAACTGGTTTTGAATAATTTTTAATGCACTTCTTGTTTCAAATCTGTAGAAAGCCAAGCCCAGTTGTCTGAAATACAGAATTTTCTTTAAAATTTGCACAATTAAAACAAACAAACACCTGCCAGAATGGGTCTAGTGGTACAGAAATCCAAACTGAAACAGAAAGCAAGGTTCATTAATTATCCTTTAACATATTTAGCTACAACGTTTAGTTGCATAAACACAAGAACCCAGTGCTATTTGAGATGCCCTGTGATGCTAAGACAGCCACCAATGCTGGCAGATAAAACACAGGACCTATGGGAGAATCCTGGTCTTTTGGAGAATAACCTGAAGGTGAGATGTTGTGGGGAATTTTGGTGTCCTGTGTTTAAGAAGACTTCACAAAGGCACATATAGAAATCAAGTAGAAAGTGACAGGACAAGAGGAAATGTCCTCAGGTTGTGCCAGGGGAGGTTCAGATTGGATATTAGGAAAAAATTCTTCACCTAAAGGGTTGTCAGGCATTGGAACAGGCTGCCCAGGGAAGTGGTGGAGTCACCATCCCTGGAGGGGTTTAAAAGGTGTTAAGATGAGGTTCTTAAGGATGTGGTATAGTGCTAGAGTTAGGTTAGAGGTTATGGTTGGACTTGATGATCCTGAGGGTCTCTTCCAACTGAAATGATTCTATGATTCTAAGCTAACATACAAAAGGGCGCTTTTGTCCAAGTTTAGAAGAATGACGCACAAAAATCCTAAGTAATCCAACCATTATCTGGGTAGATGCAGTATACAAAGGCTTCTTCAAAAGATCCTTAGGCCCACACAGTTTTACTGTGCATAACTGGATGCAACCATGGCTGAAGTGTCTTTACTCACAAAAAGCTGTCCAGAAAATAGAGTGGGATTCACCTAGACTCTTGTTCAAGTGAGTCACTTGCATTTTCTCCAGTGGAAAAATGTAGCGCATAGGAAAATTTACTTTGACCATGCATGCAACTTTTAGACGGCTCAAATGAGGTGGAGACCAGTCCCTCCCAAAACTCCTACGAGTTCCCAGGACAGCTGAGCTCACCATGTGTTTAAGTGAAAGGCAACGTTCAAAGCCTGAATCCATTTCAAGTAAGTGTCTGAATATTTCTTCTTATGAGCTTGTAAAGGAGACATGGGGACCATCCTCTTCTCTTTTGGGTGTTTCCTATTAGTTAGCGTAAGCATCTCAGCAATTTGTGTGCCAGCAGCTGTGACATCCCATTGTCTTCCCTGAGCTCTCCCATCTCCGGCTCCTCTCCAGACCCATGCCCATCTCTAAGACATGAAGTGGCTGAACATCTTTTTGTCTCACCTTGGATCTGCCACTCCACTCCCTTGAAAATGTCTCTGTGTGTGTCCTCCAAGCATTAGGAATTGTTTGCTGTGATGTGTGGAGGAAAACGTGACAAGAGAAACAGCTCAATGAGCTTTGCAGCCTGCAGTCAGCGCTCCCCCACTGCCCCGTGCCAGCCACACGGTTCGGGGACTGGCAGCAGTCGAGATGTGGTCTACCTCTCAGCTCCCTGCAGGGTGCTCAGAAACAAGACAGCTGCCTGTATATTTTCGGTCATTTTCACAGCCTTTTACTCCAGCGGCTGTGCTGAGCTGCATGCACCATGGGGGTGCGGGGAAGAAGACCACAGGGAGGATGAATAGCACAAGCCAAACCCCTGCTTTAACCCATTCAGTGATGTGGCTCTCCTATTCCATTCAGACTATCTAAAGGAAGCACAATCTTCCTTTATTTCCAAAGAACAAATATTTTTACATTTACCAGCAATTCAGTATACGTTATCACCTTCATGCCATCCTCCAGTGTTCCCTCCCCTTTCCTCCCTTTAATGAGCAACATTTAGAAACTATTAAAATTTTAAAAAACAAGCAGATGAACAGAGAAATAAAATACCACCTTTTAAAAAGTTCGGCTCCTTCTGTCTTTTCCATAATTGCCATCACCTTTGAAATACAGTAACAGACACAGCAACTCCCACATTTGAATTTGTCTGAGAAGTACCCTGGGGAAATACGAGGGTGAGGCAGGAAGAGGTCTGAGTCTATCACACCTGTGTTGATGCCCACGTGCAGATGCTGCAGAGGCACCCAGAGACCTTCACACTGTGCAGCTTCTCATCTTGCTCAGACCAAGTGGGGCAGAGGTAGAACTCAGCTTGTGAAAGCAATACAGATGGATTAGCATGGTGGTATCAATGTGTTAGCACAGCACCTCAGCTAATAACTCCTGAGCCAAGCCTATGTTTTGTTTCCGTCTTGGAGCACGTCCAGCAGGGCTTATTCTGAGAGTGTGGTTTGACTGTGTGTATTAATTTGTTCCTGGTTCATCCCTGAGCAGTCAGTGTCTCCTTCGAGACATGACACAAAAGATCACGCAGAGAGAAATGAGAAGGCAGAAAAATCAGGTCCCCCAGTTACTTGTTATTTAAATGGTTCAAACCCACCACACAACACTTTTAAAAGAATTATTCTTTAGGAAGGACACACAACCTTACAGGCTCTTCCAGAAAAAGGACCTGTGAGAACAGACTATCCAGTGATTGCAAAGCACTAAATCAATTCTCTAGCTGAGATCACTGTGCAAACACACAATTTATGGCCTCCTGTAGCACAATGTCAACCACGTAATTCCTTTTGCATGAGAAGCTGCTGAATGCTTTTGTATTTGCAAGAATGCATAGAGAAATCCAGAACGAGGTATGCTTTATTGCCCTGTATGTGTGCTGTTCAGCACACCAAGGGAATTGGTTTAGTGGGCAATAAGCTGTTAAAAGACTGAGACACTGGTAGCTAATATCCAAAGAACCCAACTGCTTGGGGCTGTAATGTGAGAAGTGGGTCTCATCAGCATTAATGACTTATCCTCTATTCTGCTCTCACGTGGAGAGAAAAACATAAGCCTCTATTGGAAAAAACCCTACATTTTACTAAATAAAATGCAAGGGAATTATGACCAAACTCATTACAATTAGCTTTTGCAACTGCTTTTCCTTTATTATTGCAGGTCACGTGCATCAGTGAATGCATCGAATCTGTTCACATCCCTCTGGAAATGACACGGTGCATTACCCACTCCAGTTGTGGAAGGAAAAAAAAAGCTTTTGGCTACTTGTCCAGCCTATTTAAGTTTGCAATAAATGGGTGGGACTCTTGCAACTGTCACCAGTGTACGTCTTGCTTGCTTAGTTCTTTCTAATAGTTATTAAACGTTCAATTTAGAAGCTGGAGGCCAATTGTCTTCTTTGTTTGATCTGTCTTGGTGACAGCGATGTCAGTGCAGCAAAGCTTTTGCATTTCCATAAATATGGCACTTGTCAGATCTCATCAGCCTTCTGCAAGGTCGGATGAAAGCAACAGCTCTCTGCTGCGGTTTGGAGCAGTTGTCAAGAAGTAATCAAGTTTATGGCTTTGAGACTCCGTTCAAACGTGCACGGTTTGAAGGGGTCCTTTTATAAATGAAATGTTGGTCCTGCTCCTCATTAGGAAGCTCACAAATTTCAAGGGATTTAGGTTCTACTTTTGACTTTATCAGTACAGTAAAATTCATATCTGCATCTGATTTATCCTCCAGTTGAAAAGTTTTCACGAGTTTTCTGAATTTATCTCAAGGATAGTTGTTCTCCTTGATTTAGATTGACTATTGTTGTTTATTCACTTATGAAAGTTCACCAAATATAAATTAGACAATGAGAATGACAATGGTCAGCATATTCAGTTTCAACAACGTAGAGAAAGATCACAAAGGGTGCTTCCCTGCTTACTTATGATGGACTAAAAATATGTATTTGGGGAGCATATATGTAATTAACGTGTTACATATTAATATATTGTATATAAATATATTAATTAGAATGTTTGTAGTCAATTTATTATTAATATTTACATACTTTACTCTTTCTTGAGGTTCCCTGTGACTTTTTTCAGACCTAATAAAAACTCTATGAGCCTGATAAGTGTCATTTATACTACAGAAATCAATTCAAGAAAAAAAGATGCTGCTGCAGCGGTGATGAAGAGAACAGAAGAGGCAGGGATGTTTGAAGAGATGGTTTAAAAAAAATACAGGAATGTTATTTACTGGGTCACTGCTGGATTTTGGAAGCAACATGATAGATGGTACAAATCACAAACTGGGAAAAGAAGGCGGCAGCAATAAAAATAGAGGAGGATTACGAAAAGCAAAAGGAAACGCAGAGGGAGCAGATGAGTGAAAGCAAAAGGATAGGTAGAGGAAAGATTAATTAGGGTGTTATAGATGAGAACAAAGAGCAAAGATGTGATGGATATGCAATTCATTTCCTTTCAGAAAAGGCTGACAAGTGTAGCAGAGTGCTTTTGGAAACAAGGCATCATCAGTGAAGTTCACTGCTGCTGGATATATTAAGGAAAACAGTCCTAGAAGGTTCAAAAAGCACTATAACATGAGTGAGAAGTTCAATAAAACCTCCCCATTACACTGGCTACTGATAGTTTTGTTTTTTTTTTTTTTTTTAAATAATGCCACTCTTTTACACAATATTGAGTTTGGGTTGAAGTAAGATTTTTTTCTTCTTTCCTCACCAAAGTTTTCAGATTTCCCTTGAAAAACTAAAAACTAATCTTCCCCAAATTCTCCTCTCTCTCTTTTCCTGTCTCAGGTTTTGAACAACAGCTTTTTTGTTTACGATTATTTCAGTCATTTTTATTAAACAGTTTCTGAAGGAAGAAAAAGGAGCATCATCAGCTTCCGACAATGAGGTACAGACCAATCTTCACCACTTAGCATTCTGCAAGGCTTTGCCCTCCATGCTACACAAAGGACAGGAATATGATTCAACCTTTCACAGATTTGTCTGGGAAAGGTTTTTTTTTTGCTCATATGTCATTTTCTCTCTGTTGTTCCCTAAAACTGAGATTATTTAACTTGTTATTTTTTTAAAGTGTTGTTTTGTTTTGTTTTGTTTTTTCCCAAAAAATGTTTTACAAAAGTAGAAATGTAAGTCAGAAAGGAACAAAGGAACATTTCAACCAGATGTGCTTGTGAAACTTATTTGGCTGCCTTGGACCACTCTGGAAAGAAGATCCAAGGTTATGGACCAAATCTTATAGGTTTCTACATAAACCTGGGCCTCTGAATTCACAAAGAGTTGTTCTTGCTCAGTGAGGTCTTAGCCTGCAGCAGGGGGCTTGCAGAGAGGCAAAAAAATTTAGACTTATGAATCCAGCAGTGCAAATCTAGAGCTTTTTCTTCTGTTCTTCACAAATATAAATCGACGCAGAAATGTCAAACTCAGAATTCATCTTTATTTTGGCAGGTGATGCTAAAGCAGCATTTGCTTTCCTTTCTGCTTCTCTATAGGTCTGACACCAAGCCAGCTGGATCGTCTAGGAGAAATATCACACTGGCTTTGCATGAAATTCTTATATTCTGACTTCAGTTCTTTGCATTACGTTAATGTAGGTCTTATCCATTTCAGTGCTACGCCCTTACCTGTGAGATACATGAACACGTTAGACTAATTTATCCATACAGAAAGCTAATAAGAGCTGCGGGCCTGAAGACCTTGGTAGTATCCAAAAGAAAGTCTTTAGTGTATTCTCATTTTAAAAGTTGAATAATTAAATGCACACACATAGTGTTTTATATAAAAAGACAAAACCGATTTAAGATCTTTGAAGTTTCTCAGAAAGAAATGTATTAGCTTTGTTCTTCTGTTTAACAACTTATGAGCATAAAGCAAAACTTGAAGATACTGAAGAAGTCTGAAGGCCCTTGAAAGTTTGCTACAATTTTAGTAATATTTTAATTTTTATTATTATTAATAGTAGTGCTTTCATACTACTTAAAGTTTCAAAGCTAAGAGCTAGGGAAGATTTTTCTTAATTTCATCAAGTAATGAGTTATAGATCAAGCAATCCTAAATTGATAACAATAACAAATGGCTCTAAAACTGCTCTTGAACATAAAAGGAAACAACTCAATTAAATAAAGGTTATGTCATGAAGAACATCTAAGAGCTACATCACTCTGATCACAGATTTGTAATTTTTCTCATCACTGTTAATAACAAGCAAAGCTACAATGCATGTGAAGTTTTAATTAAAAATTTGTATAATATTGATGTGATTTCTACAGCTCAACACTCATCAAGCATTTCAAGATTTAGGCCAAAGCCACATGAAACCGTATAAAAATGAAAACAAAAAAGAGACGGGTGAAAAAGAAAGAAAATTGAGCAGGATCCATTAGAATAAAACACAAGGATGAGGCTTCCAGCAGAAGATGAAGTTTCCAGTGTGTACACACGTTGTAACTGGTGGCCACGATGGCTTGGCATAGTCTTCTCCTAGACGGGTGGTTGTTTAGAGGCAAGCAGATACAGCAACTATTGAAAACAAAAGAAACGTTCCTTGCAGACTTGACACAGCTGACAGTACTTCTAGTTTGGATAAATGCTTGAAATTATTTATTAAAGCACAGGTTAAATCCGCCTGTTGGATATACTGACCCTGGCTGCTGTCATAAACAGCAGTACAGTGCTGTTTCCCAAAGGAACTCGTTCTCCAGGCAAAATGAAAACTGGGACTTTTTTTCTGGTCTATGTTCCTTGTATCCCCTATTGCTCAAATTTGGGATTAACGAGATACACTATGAAGGTACCATGGGACCATTTAGCAACTGAGCCATAAGCATGAGCACAAGTAGCTCACTAAGGACTTCGGTCAGGATCTCCTCAGCGGGCAAGAGATGAGAGGTGGACCAGCACCTGGCCCTGGGGCTCATCCAAATTCAGGGAAGCAGGTCCCACAGGCATAGCCTCTAGGACATAGCCTCCTCCACCCTAAAGCAGGTGTCCAGATTGTTCACAACCTGCATGTGTCCATTACCGCCCAGGGAGTGTACGTGAGCAGTTCAGGTGTAGAGAGTCTGTATGACACACTTAAAATTGGGCAACATGAATAAAACTAAGTGAAACGGGGCTGGATGAGACAGGAAGATGAGAGTTTAAGAGTGTCCAAAACCAATCTGCATAAGGAGATAACATGTATGAACGGTGTCTGAATGCATTGACCTGCAGACCCAAGTTGAGATAGTTAATTGGATACGAGGGATGCTCTGGGAAATCAATAGGGGGAGAACTCAGTGGGAGAGATTTGCTTGGTCAAATGGGGCTTCTGAGTAACAACACAGGAGAAGAAAGTGTAGGCAAGAGGGAGAATCTGAGGGTTGTACAAGGAGGGAGAGCAAATTGAGGGGAATGAGGATTTGGGTTGGTGAGGCAACAGGACAGGTGGGTGAGGTGAAAAGGTGGCGAGGTCCAAGGCTGAGAAAGGAAAGAAATGTCACTGCTGAGCAGCACTGAATTACCTGGCTGTACCACCTCCTCTCTTTGCTTTTGTTGCATTTAAGCCCTGGTTTTGGAACAAGCACACTTATCACACACTTATTCTGGATGTGACTCTGTTTTGTTGCTGTTTGGGATTTTTTTGTGTGAAAGAAGTGACTTAATGCAACTGCATGTTTAGCTCTACAGATGTTATAATACATATTTAAGATTTAAGAGGACTATGTTGTGGCAGGGGTATAGTTCACAATTGCAATTGACAAAACTAATCGAGAATAAGCAGGGAATTTGTGAAAAAAATAGTTAGAATAAAATATATTCTTATCTTTGAAGAATTTTTTTTTTTAATGTTAATTTCAGGGAGACAACTATAAAATCGAAGCATTTTCATTCAGAGAGCTGAGGCTAAATCTTGATGCTGACATACTTGTCCTGATTTTTCTCCTTAGCTCATCAGACCATTTTTATAAGATCTTTGGTGAAGTATGTCGCAAACATCACCATAAACATGTGTGACAACAGAATTATATTTTCTTCCAGTTCCTTGCTGTGGAAATTCATAATTTCTTTCATGGAGATAGGTAAAACTTGAAGCCTATCTGCAAATTAAAACCTCACCAACAGCATCACCAGATGATTTACAAAGTCAAGTGTCTAATTGCACAGTCTCATAAATATTCATTCTCATGTTCACAGTTATGGAGGAGAGAAAGTGAACATGTTGATTAATCAATTGATAGTATCTGATTAATCTAGCTATACAAATGGGAGAGAAAATATAGCAATTTCCGATAAATATAGGCTCTAGCAGATTGTATTGTTTAGGAATACTAACATGAAATGAAAAATAAATGCTAAAAATTAAAGGATGCATGAGAGCAACGAGAGCCATGCAGGCGAAGTGAACACATTTTTCTTATTGGTTGGCCCTGTCATGTATTCAGGTGACAACTGTAAAATTCACGCCTTCCCTTGTGAAATTCTTCTTAAAATTTGCCTTTTTTAACTTTGCCAAACTTGAGACATGGTGGCCAAATAGTCTGAATCAAATGACTTTTTTTTGACATCATAGCAAAAATGGCTGAGCCTTTTCCACAAATGCAATTAGTATGATATAATTGTTTCATCTGCATTAACAAAAAATGAGAGAAGTAAAAAAACCTCAATTGCTAGAGCTAATGGGCATTAAATCTACAATAGGAACATTATGTCTATCAGTTTCATATGACAGGTTTATTCTGGAAAGGAATAAAAGCACATGTCGGCTTGTGTGCCTTATAAAACTTTGGAATATTGGAAGTTCACATCAGAAACTTGTCATGTCTTGGTAGATTCAGCATTGACACAGCGCCCTGGAACACCTGGACCTCTCTTTGGCTGCAGAAATGATCTGCTTCTGGGGCCCAATTTCACTGCTACACCGTGTAGTTCCTAGAAAGGAGGGGACAGTGATGTGGCCAAAATCCCCTCAGGTAGGTATGAGTTTTTCTGACTTCTCTCTCCAGTGACTGTCAATAGCCTTTGGAAAATTGGTTCCTAACTTAGGCACTTCAGCTACGTACCTCCTGTTCAACTGTGAGGGCCAGGCCAAAGTGAGAAGCTATCTTGAGGCTGCCAAAGGTAGGGAATCAAGGCTGGGATGTAGAACAGGGTTTGTCTGAAGCCACAAGTAAGAGTAGGAAAACAACCCACTCCATGTTCCCTTCTTCCGTGCCTTCTCAGTGAAACCACAGGGCCTATTTGTGGCTACCTCCTGCCAAATCCTTCTTGCACTGCTTGAATGAATGACCTCATTGACTTCATGGCTTTGTGAATATTCAGGCCTTCACACCTTTTAATTATGATCTTGTGGCACATACACCCTCCCCACCCCTGAAAGCAATAGAAACTTCTAGATCAATGGTCATGCACATGCCCCTTGTTTAACAGGCAGGACCTGTGACCAATGAAATGCCTCGACTGAGAAACACTTTCAGACCACTACCATAAGTGACCACAGCTCGGCTTCAACTAGGGTATAAATGAAGCCAGCTGGAGACCCTCATTCAGTTGGTCTTCCTTGAAGGAGTGGGTTTGAAGAGTCTCCTCCTTAGACTGGCAATCTAAGTAACATTCCTAGGGGACTGAGACACCTTGCTGACCCGGTAAGCAATCTGGGTACCCTTGAGAGTCCTCACTTTGACACAGAGTGGTAAGATGTGTGTTTTGAATGATCAGTTTAGAGGTTTGGGATCCAATCCCGTTGAGTTTGAGTCGCTTGTGTAGTAACTGAACTGGTACCTGAACCTGTGTTGTATAATGTTGCCACAGTGCTGAATGATTTTGCATAAAACCCTTTTGTAGTTGATTTTCTGCTACACAGCTCAGGTTTGAATAAAGGCAGTTTAGAGCCTGTTCCCTGCCTAAATTGACTTTTGGGGTGTCTCCATGACAGCACTTGTAATTCCTCCATTAATACACTGCAAGTTCCTTGTGCTTTTTGCTAATAACTGCTAGTTCTGATAATACTTTATCATATACTAATGTAGTCTCCACAGAGACTGGTACTGCAAGATTATCTTTACCTGTACAGAAGTATATTTTCTGGGGTTTTCACTTCTGCTCTTTGAAGCCATTTTTTTTGCCTTTTGCCTTCCTTAACTCTCATTATGGATAGTTTATTGAAAGTGCTTCCTTTTTGTATTGCACCCAAGGGAAAGTCAAGAGTGAGAATTTTCAGGAAGGAAATATACCTATCACTTTTACAAAGAAAGTCATTCATTAACTTATTCTTACGGTAATTAAATCACACTGATATCCCTAGTGCAAGAGAGTTATGTGTTTAACACATTATTAAATATGTGCAATCCTATATATCACAGACATTCCTGTATATTACAGGCATTTTTCCGTTTGTATTTATAGTGTAAATTAGATACACTATCTCTAAAATACCTAAGAAAAGTTAGGTGAGTTTGCGTGTCTGTGTCACTAACCAAAAAGAAATCCAACCTTTCTCTGCTGTGTTACCATATTAGATTTGGATAGCGTGTTGCTTTTAGGGTTAAAATGCTATACTGGCCACTATTTCTTTTTTTTTTTTTTTTTCCTTCTTTCCAGGTTTATTCAGTGACTGTAGCTGTAGCAAGATAATAAATGAAACTATTTCCCATTGCAAAGTATATCGGCTATATAAAAAGTTTGCTTCTTATGGAAGCTCTCTCTGGTTTTAGGTCACACAAATTAATAAGAATAGTAGTTTTTGTTTTGAGAGTCAGATTTAAGGCAGTTGAAGAAAAGTTTTGTTTTGTTTCAGCGCTCCTAAGCTAATGCAGCCACGAATGGAGTGGCCCGGATTTGCTGTGTCCTGAGCTAAGGATCCATTTAGGATGTTAAAGCTCTTCTACCTGTATTGTACGTTGCTCTTCCAAAACTCATTTTTTGCAAGTTATTTTTCAGCTTCACAGTCCCATTAGTGTGCATGAAATAACCTTTCCCTGCACACACAGAGTCCTCATAGCAGGTCTCACAGCTATTTACAGCCACTCTTACCCTGCAAGCAAGAAGTCATGTAGCGCACTCTGAATGCCAGTCCCAGCATGCCCAGTGTACTGATGGTCATAGGTTGCAGTGGCTGGCTTGCATAATTGTGGCTCTCTAGTGCCACTTTATATCTTCATTTTCAAGTCTATAGCGCAGTAAATTGGTTCCCAACAGGCTGTGAATAAAACACTATTTTTTTGGACGCTACATTTGTTTTTATGATAAAAACGCATTATGTGCGAGAATGCATAAAGCTGGCAACGCAGTTATGGTTCCCAGACTCCGTCTGGGGGGAGAGATGAGTATGACCATTTTCCAACATTAATGACTCCCAAACTGTGGTCTGTGAAAGTGCTTCTGTCCCAGCCATGAAGCTTTACTGAAAATTGGAGCTATGTCCTAGACTCTTCCAGGCTTTCTAGAGACCTTTTGATTAGCTAATTAGCAAAATAATGCAGCCAACATCTAAGAAGCATTCTGAAATTCTACATGTTTGTGCCCTGCTTATTCCTCTTGCCATATTTCTGTGCTTCAAGTCCAATCATAATCATGATGAAAATTATAGGGGTAATGAACTTCGGGTGAGTTGCTCAGCTGGTGCTCAGATTGGCTGCAGCAGGTAGTATGAGCTGAGCTTTGAATGAGTTTGCTGAACTTTTGCTGTCTTTAGAGTTGTGAACAGAATTTAACCCATAATAAAACACAGAATATAAATGCCTGGAAACAAGAGAGTCAAATAAGCTAACACAAACTGTTGTTGTTTTCCTTTCTGAGTATGTCCACAGATTCCAGTTGACCTTAGGAGAATAATCTCCTAGGAATGGAAAACTGGAAACTCATTACTAGTATGAAAGGCTTTAGAGGACAGAGTTTTATTACATTTACAGAAGTTAATGCCTCTTCAATTCTCCCTCCTTTGACCTGTTTCAGTATTATCAGATTAAATACTTTCTGTATAGAAGAATTCTGATTCAAGTGTCATCAGAAGCAAATAACATTTGGAGGAGGACTTCCCAGTACACATTTTTATTCAAGCGCTTTATTAAACTCGACCAAACCACTGATTAAGCTGACCTAATGGAGGAAATGACTGACAAGGTGAAGATTTGAGAGCAGACTAGCTAAGTCTGAATTTTGTCATTTATGTTAATCCTCCATAGGTATATTCAAACTGAAGCCACTTTAATATGTGACACGATTTTTTTTTTAATCATCTTGAAGACCAGAGCCAAATCTTCTCCTTGCTGAAGTTTAACTTTTTGTTAAATACTGTGAGAGGTATTTGGATACTCTTTAGGCTATCTTAATTTTCAGCATACTTTTCAGCCTATTCTGAGGAAAATGCAAGAATCCTCTGAGCATTTAGTTAACTAAGGAATCCCAGGTTTCCACCTTTTCTTGATTTTAGTGAAAGTTGTTCTAGATGACTCAACAAAACCCAGATATATTCTATGCTTTACTGTTTTTGTCTTTTATAATAGAGAAAGAACTAACCAGATGACCTAAACAGCCAATGTCAGTAAAATGACATATTCCAAATACTGAGATGGCTAATACTTATACATGTCTCAGCAACCCTCAATCATTCTAAAAGCAACTATGTTTCTCCTTCTCTCACTCATTTCATTTTTTTATTTCCATGAATGTGTGTGAACAGCAAGTTCAGGGAAGGCTGAAGGTAGCTTGACATCTACTGAATCTTCTGAACAACCTTCTCCAAGTGTCTGCCTGGAGGTGAGATGGTGTTTGTGAATCCAGACCTTGCAGCAGCACCTGTAACTAAGGATGTTTTACTACATTACCGCATACATACAGTGCCCAATGTCAAAGCTTCACTGAAACACGTTTAATGCTAATAAGGAAGAAAAAATGCAGTATCATTTGGAGAATGTGCTGTCTAATTAAAAAGATGAGCAAAGACTGGGATAAGGGCAAAGAGTACTGCTCAAGAGCACGCAGCAGGCAAGGGGCAAAGCAAATTAGATTTGAGTCTCAGTGCAAGATCATTTCTATATGATCATGTTCCTTCACTGTCTTCTAGATTGTAGGGCCAGAAAAGATGGGAGCATTAAAGTTGCCCAAGCATAGCAGGGAGATACCAGAACAAATTTCTGACCTCCAGGTCTCTGAAAAGTAATCTATTTCTTTTTAAGATGGAACTGGGTAAGTTTATGTAGAAAAAAATTTAATGAGGAGCTAGAGAGTGTACTGAGTGATGCAGGATATCTCTTTAGACTGGTTCCAATGTCCTTGTAAAATGTCTTATGTTTCCCATATATATGTTTTACAGTAATTTCTCTCCTTCCCTTCAATAATACTAATTTGAGATGTTTCCTTTCCTCTGTAGATTAATATTTGCAAAATGCATTGAGATTGAAAACAACAGCACTGCTACTATTATTTATGCTTGGCTCCTCAGTTATTGATACTTGAAAAGTATGGGAGAGAAAACGTATTAATTTTAAATCCTTCTCCTTAGATTGAGATCTGCACTTTTCATTTGTTTCTTATTATGCCCAAGTAAACACAAAAGACAGGTTTAAAAATTGGTTCTGAAGATGCTTCCACTTCATATTCAGATGTACACAGGCAATAAGGCAGTTTCCAATGTAGGCAAAAGCCTCCAGACCTGAAAATTCTCAAGATTGTTTTTCTCTATTTTTCCTGCAGTACAAACAAACTAAAACCAAGCCAACAAAATAAAACAAATCTGCAGTAAGTCAAAACTACTTCTTAAACTATCCTTGAGGCTACTTGTTTTTGGCAAAATGCCTTCTCTAAAGAAGGAGTTTGCTTAACACACAGACATGGCTGTAGCTTTATTGCACAGAGCAGAGGGATATCAATACTGTAACAGTGATATTTTGGAATTGTTGATAAGCGAGTTCATACAAAAAGGGAAATTATAAACTTACCAAAGCAATTTTACTCTAATGTGCTTTAGTAATGTAAATGTGCTTGGGGGCCTAGGGTGCTGGTCGAGGGTCTTCTTAAAGTGTTTTTAAATAAGAGGGAAGTACATTTATCAAAAGCATCAGCAATATGACAAAATTAGAGCTTGGTACAAGTTGATGTCAAGCAGGAGGGTTCAGGAGGGTCTTTCCTGTCAGTTGAAGTGAAGGGGGGACATTTGCATCACACCTGAGGTTCTGATGCTGCTCCATCGAGTGCAGCTGGGGTGTCTGGTGCTTCCAAACACAGTGAAGGAAAAGCCTCCAGAGCTGTTGTGGATATAACATCAGTTTCCCGTCTGAAATAGTTATTCCCTTTGCTCTAGAAAACTGCTATATGGCTTCCTTCTACCTTTTCAATTAACCTCAATGAGTCCTGCACGCCCCAGGTGACAATGCGTGCTGCAATGTGGGGCCAGATCCTATTACTTTTTCTCCAGCAGTAGTCCCTAAGTGCTCTGTTCTTTCTTACAATATAAAGTTCACCTCAGCAACAATAAAGACCCCTCACTGACAGAATGCAATCCATCTGCCCGCATTAGACAGTCATCCAGTATAAATCGTCGCCCTTCCACATCATGGAACAAAAATGATTTTTATCAGCTGGGGAATGGGCCCACAGCCTAGAAAATGATAAAATAAGAACTAGATATAGAGTAATTGGTACAAACCATGTAGAAAAATATATAGTGATAAGCTGTTAATTTGATCCACCAGGTATGTCCTCTGAGGGTGAGGAGGAGTGCCCACATCCCATACTGGGTAAGATGAGCCCACCCTGAGCTGATATTGTGGTTTATTCAGGTATGTGATCTATTTTGGGACTAAGACCTCAGGTAATCTGCTCATACAGGAAACAAAAAAGCAAGACTTTCAATGTCTCATCCACCAACACTGTAAAAACTTAGCCCCTTAATTAGAAGAAGGGTAGCTCTGAGTTCCCTCTGCATGGAAAGTGAGCACTTCTACAGGGCTGCACCTCTGCCTTAAAATCTGACTCACCCTCCACAACCCTGTTTTTTACCTGTTGACCATAGAAATAACTTAGGACAGCTGCTCCCAATTGATGAATCTCACTTAACTGCCTGAAATGAAGTCAGATAAATCTGGGGCTCTAGCTGTTAGAGCAGGGCTGGATTTCAATACCTCTTATTTGGCCCCTACATTTAGGATTTTAGGTCAGAGCTGAGATTTCTCTTTTCTTTAAGGCAATGGCTATTTTAGGAACCTTTTACCATGACTTACATGCATGTGAAGGAGTTGGTGCCTACTGTATTAAAGTAAAATCTTAGGAGGGGTTAGTAAAAGATTCCTGACACAATGAAAAATTATAGTCATAACAGAAGAGGTAAAAAACCAAAATCTATTTCTAACTTGGAATCTGATGTGTCCATAAAGAGGATTTTATTATACTATGTGTTACTCAAGGTCTCACTGACCCAGGAAGTCTCGTCATGCTGGTAGTTCTGTTTTGTTGAGGCAAGATGGGATTTGCAATCAGAAGTGCAATATTTCAGTCATTGTCAAAACCATGCAAAGCGCTATAAGCATACTGGATCATCTCAGTAAAAACTCTAAAAAGCTTATAGTTTAGAAATGCTCAAGGAGACAGCTTGTCCTTAAATTGAACCAGGCTCTTCCTCAGTGAAAAGGAATTTATTTTCATGCAAAAGTGTTTATGGCACAGCACTGGAGATTTAATTTTACATGCAGTAGAGCAAAGAACACAAATAAAAAATGTCTGTTAGAAAGCAGTCCATTATAGTGATATGCTATCTGTACACATTCATCTTCCTCTTTATTCATCATCATTTGTAAAGAGGTATTATTGCTTGCCATCCAGTAGTGCTCATCTCATATTTATCTACAATATTAAGCAGATGTCTGTGAGTGTAATTAAAGAGATTTTTAAAAAGCATTGTTCTTTATTGATAAAAGATGCAGAATGAGAGACAAAATTATTTTTTCAGTTTGTGAGCTAGTATTGTGTGACATTTACATGTAAGAATAAAGGGGCAGATAAGAGATCTTAAAGTATATAAATTTATTTCTTTCAGTACTAGAGACAGAACTTGTTCTCTCTGCTTTTCAAAGAGAAAGAAAGTTGGGAATTCAGTCTGATATTTTCTGTTTCTGCTAATGTCAAAAGGTGTTTTAAATCTTAAAATTGTCAAAAAGTGGCTTTCAGTTGTGCAAGCTTGTAAATTGTAAATATCTGCTTTAAATCACTATAGCAAATATCTCATAATGATTAAGTTCACCTCTCACAGTAGTCTCTCAGTGTGTGATTTCAAGTACCAACAGAGAAGGTCTTCATGTTGGGACACTCAGGGTGTCTTCAGAGATGGACTGGTAAAAGGTTAGACATGTGAAAGACACAATAAATACCATTTAGGCCGCATACAGATGTCACATCAAAGAGGTATCTTTGTGAAGTACCTGTGACTATTATGTCTTCAGTGTGTGCCCACATCACTGTCTGCACCTTCAGGAATACTGGTCTTCCTCCTCTAGTCCCCCAAAATTTCCTATTACCTAAGGGGCTTGGGGAACTTTATTTGTCCTATGCTCTGTGGGAAACAGGACCTCCCAAGCTCAGGATAATTGTCTTTCTTTCATCTCCCTTCCAGGATGGTAACCTCCACTTGCACCTTGAACTTGCCCAGCTCAGGCAACTTATTAGAGAAAGGATGTACCACCACCAGCCATTGGAAAAAGAAGGAAAAATAGTTTATCTTAAAAGCATGCTCTCTTCTCCCCTGGTGATCCCAAGGGTGGGATGCCGGGGCAGAAGGCTGTGTTTCACAGAGGACACATAGCTATTCTGGGAACTACAAGGCAAGAACTATTTCTGTCATCCAGTCTGGGCATTTGACTTCAAGCCTTGGTGTCTGCTCTGAGCAGAAGCACAGGAGGGGGCAGAGAGGACCAGGCAGAGCGATGATGCAGTGTTGCTGCTGGATTAGCAATAGTATTAATTCAATATTGTACCAAAGACCAGCGGGCTTGCAGCTGTCATACCCTGTGGAGCACTGGCAGCCACGTCCCATGGATCTTGGTTCCATCAGCCACCAGATATTCTTTTGGAAATACCTGTAAGAGGTTGATATATTGCTCTGCAGAACACTATAATTCAATCCCATTATTATGACCGTTCATGTTACAGTAAGGCGTGAAGGTCTCAGCCAAGATCAGAGCTGAAAACCTTTACAGCAAGAAGTGGTGCCAATGCTCTCAGAAGTTGCTGCTTCAGTATCAGCTTCACTGCTGCGTGTAAATGCCGTTTCACATTCATGTGCAAGCTTGGAAACTTGAATTCTGCATTTAGATCTTGCTCACAGCAGTGGTTCGGGATTATACCAGTGCCACCTCCAGCTTCTAATATATTTTTAATAGATTCATAGATTTTAAGAGCGAGAAAGGAACCATTATATCATCTAGTATCACCTCCTGCATCTTGCATGCTCAGGCTGTAAAATTCACCCAGTTATTTTCTGTTGAGTACTGAAGAATATCTTCTAGAAATGCCTCTGTCCTTTAGCTGGGGAACACTTTGCCCCCTTCCCCTGGAAATCTGCTTCAGTGGTTAAGCACCCTCACTTTTCCAAAACTGTATGCTATTTTATTACTCAGAGAATTTGGTGTCAAGAACTTTCTAACCACTAGTTTCTCCAAAGCTTTTCTCTACTGGTCTAGAGATGCCTTGCCTTACTGGCATTTTTAGATTAAACTGCAATTACTTCATTTACTTTTTTTTTTTTACATGAACTGAGGAGGTAACAGAAGAAAATGATAATACTGTATCTTGTTTTATTAACTCCAGTGATCATTTCCTACTCTCACCACAGTTGTCATTGCTTTTGGTTCAAGTCAGTGACCTGAGACCTAAGGTTCTGAATTTTTATACTTGTATAAACTGGAAGCATTCCAGCTCCTGCCCAATATTATTTCTATTAATACTGTATGCTATCATACCTCCTAATCTCTCAACATTTTCTTTTCAAGAAAAGCCAGCCATGAACTACATCATCTGAGTTAATTGTGGACTGTCCTCTTCCCATTTTTTTCAAAATAATTTGAAGAGTTTCTGAGACTTGGGCAAAAGCTCCCAGCCAAAGGTCACCAACATGAGTGCTGATCGGCCATTTCCATTACCATAAAATTGTCTGTCAGGAAGAGACAACTCTTCTCAGGGAGTAAAACAAGATAAGAGCAAAGGAACTACCCTGTGTCTTGCCTCTGAAGTGGTCAGCTGTGAATGTAGAAGGAAATAATATAAAAAACAATGCCCTTCACATGCCCTCTCAGTTCCCTCACTTAGTGGTAAACTAGTTTTCAGGGATGGAGATTTGCCCATTATTATTTAATCCCAGTGGCTGGCCTCCTATAAACATTTGCCCATTTTTGAACCCAATCCTACCCTGCAGCAGAGGAGGTTCCCCAATTTAAGTACACTGTATGGAAAGCACGACAGTTCCCTTTTTGAGATTTAAACCAGTCACCCCAAAATATGGTGTACCTCTTCATTCCTGTTCTTTGAACATATTTTTCTCTCTACTTTGCAGTTTTCATAGCTGTAGAGTTCCCCCTCAGCCCAGAAGGTGTTTTGTTTCTGAACAGACCAGGCATACCTATTCAGAGCTTTTCACACCCAAGAGATTTCAGTCTAATGTCCTGGTTACACTGGAGCAGGAATCCTATGGATGTGTAGAACACCAGAGACAGGACATCCAGAGGTGGTCATGGGTCCAGAAGGTGAGCATGCAAGAGGCTGTCTAGCTTCAAGGCTGGGGTTAAATATGATTTTCAGTCTGATTGAACAGCAGCCCTACTTTTGTAGGTCATGTTGGTTCCACCTGGTTTCACACCTCAGTTTTTCCTACCCAATTAATTCTCTGGATGCACACTGCACCCACCAACAATCTGCAGCATGCCTCTGAAAACGTATCTCTAGTAATTACACATTCACCTACGTAAGTGAAAAGCTTTTATTGGCATCTGATGTGATTTCTTTGTCAAAGACAAACAATTTGTTTTACATTTGGTAGGGAAGTGCTGGATTTTAAGTGTAGCGATCATAGACGCAGCTGCCACCACCTTATGTTCCATTTCAAATGATTAATAATATTTGTCACTTCCGATGTGTCATTGTTCTCTACTGCTGTACAGCATGCTCTAAATGATGGCACTCTCTTTTGGATTGGCCTGATTAATGATGGATGACTCTCTTTCATTTTATGGTAAGCCTCTTCTAACTGAATGGCTTAGGTTAAAAGAGAACAACCTCCACCAAATGTTATGAATTATGCCGTCATTTAAAACCTGTTTTCGGCCTCTTGTTGGTAACAATTTAGTGACAATACCTGAAGAATTGAACTTAATTACTTCTGATCATGCCCTGCTCCTCTGGATATAGATATACACTGTTTGGTTTTTTTTCCTTTATGATTTCATTTTGTGCCCAGTGATGAAAGCCTCCCTCTGTCATTATGCTTTATGTCAAAGTGCTTTATGTTCTACAACAGATCATTTCAACGCTGCAGATGCCCATCTTGCTCCTCATGAAAACTGCTCAAAATGCTACAAAACCCTTTAATGATTTATCTTGTTTCCTATTCACCCATTTGAAGAGTTAGTTTGACGCAATGGCTGCAGCACCAGCTTATAACAATGAGATGGGTATTCAGGCTATACATAGCTCTATTGTTACGTGACCTGAGGCTTTGTTTTCACATCAGTTGCTTGTCCTGTTACTTGCCAGCCTTGTTTAATTAGCTGTATGGTTCTGTATGGCAAGGACTTTAGAACGTTAGTTATTTGCTTAGTGCTCAGAACAAGGGTGCCTCTCTCTTAGGTAGTGTAATGCACAGCATAAATAATGCTAACAGTTTAACAGAATAAAGCAAGGATATCCTCACAGTTTCCTCTCCTTCCTAATTAATATTACCCTGGTATTCTCTGTAGTTAGCATTGGCAACCATATGCTAATGGTAATTGCTTACAAAAAGTAATAGCAGAAGTTTAAGGGTTGACTACTGAAATCAGTTACAGACCTGAAGAACAGGTTTCGTGCATTAAAACCTGACCAAAGACAGCTTCTGCCTACAGATGTTTCTCTAGGTGCCATATTTGCCACAACCGGTAAAGGAATCTGCAGTAGGCTCGGTTGTCTCATACTTCAGAACTGTCAACATGAAATGTATATAAAGAGCGAGACCATGAATCTTTATACAGTCAGAACTGGTTTAATGCAGAAGCATTTTCTCTTCTGAGGCTCTGATTAAGACTTTATTTTCTCAGTCATTCAAACCATAAGCAGATCCAACATTTCTGGTCTTGAAAACAGACATGGAATTTCTTCTCACAATACTAAAATTTTGTCTTTTGGGCTATCTCACTCACCTCCTTCTTCCCATCCTGTCCGCAAGAAATGAAGCGGCTTTTTTTAACCCTTTTTAATAGAAGCAGTTAATGCAGTCACCTAAATTAAAGGCTTCTTTCCTTGAGTTCCTATAGAAGTTAATGTAAACACACGGTGAAATTAGTAAAAATTACTGAGCAGTTGCCTAGGATGTACAAAACCTACAAGCTCTACACTGGGCTGCTCTGAGCAGCATAAAATGTATTTAGGTCACCTCCTCCTACACTGCTGAACTTCCAAGAGTTTTCTACTTGAGAAAAAGAATAAAAAATGTTTATTTTCAGGGAAAGGAAATCTTTCCTTGGGTCATGGGTTTTCCCCAGAGTTTTGGATGGCAATCATTGCAATCCTTTCTTTATGGCTGACCTTCTGTATCTTACTGTCTAAAGACGCTGCCCAAGACCACTGTGGATTTCTGTTTTTATTGGTGTAAATACTCAAGAAAAGTACATTTTTTCTTTAGGTAAGCATACAGGCCCAAACACCAGGACATAGCTAAATCTTTCCAATATTAATGATATAATATGCAGCACCCTGAGAAGCAGGGAAGTCCTCTTGCTATGACAAACACAATTTAAATAATAAACAGAATATAAAAAGGGAAGTGGACCAGGCAGAATCAAGGTTTTAAAAAAAGTTATAGTAAACTAGAACTAGCTTCTCAACAATCAGTTCTATTTTATCCATTTTACCCTTCCTTCTTGAATCTTCTTGTCTGACACATATCCGTTGACTTCCAAGAGCCAAAGAAAGCGAAAAATTTCAAAAAAAGCATTTTTCTCCATGAAATCAACAGGTATGACTGACAGTGCCCACGAACCAGCTCTGTTTAGTCAGAAAATATAATTTTAATACGGTAATCTCAGAGTATATACATGGCATATTGACTCATGATGTGTTACTCAAATATTGTAACGTGTTATTGTATTTGTGGAAAACTTCCTTCCTGAAGCTCAACTAGGCTCACGATGTTTCATGTTGACCTCGGAAACAGCCCACAGGCTTTCTGGTGAGCTCATTTTTAGCCAGGTCTGACTCACTCGAGCTTTTTTACCAAAAGACAGATTAAATTAATGGTGGTAGAAATTTTCTTTAATCAAATTTGCTTGACCTTTAAACTCTATAGGAAACCTTGGCTTTAAGAAACCAGATGGCCTTCACAGAATTAAGGTATTTTTGCTTTCCTCCTACATAAAATGAGCAAATTACAGACTTCATTTCTCAGTCTAGACTGCTTTTATTTTGGAGAACAAGGGATGAAGAACCATAAAATGTCTATGAATGTGAGTGAAAGTACACAGTGATTCACTGTAACAATTTGCAGAACAACATAAAAATAGTGGTTGAATCACAGCTGACCTTTCAGAAAATGTAGATCCTCATCTACATTTAAAAGGGTGCAGTATACAAAAACCAGAGTGACACTGTCTTCATTGTGTTACCCAAGTCCTGCATCAGAATTAAGGTAATAGAAGGTTTTTTATTCTGTAGGGTGCCAAACTAAATTGATCTATTGTCTTTTTTTTTTTTTCTCCTCCAAAATCTTATACTCCCTCAGATAGGTGACTTTATTCAGATTTTTGGGGTAGCTCCTTTAGCCCGGGTCTAATTCCAGCAGAACACCATTATCACGTCTGAGGAAATGGAGTGGACATGGGATTTTTTTTGTCCCCCCTTTTATTTTTCTGATGAGTCATATTTGGTGTTGCAGTCTGGATCTGAGGATATGGTGCCATAACTACTCCTTTCTCTCATGCGGGTGAAATCAAACACTGCTGCTCACCCATTAAGCCCGCTGCGAAGTAGTTGATGTACCAGCCTGCCTGATGTGGTTTGAATTCACTTTAAGTGCTTACTTCCCAAGGAGGAAATTTGCTGTCTGGTTTTGATGCATTTATTTATATGTATATGTATGTGAAGATCAATGATCTCAAAAGAGAGACTGGGAAAGACCTGGAAATCCTCAGCTCTCACTGGAGAGGAAAATCTGAACTTCCACACATGATCCAATTCCAGCAGATGAAGAATGTGAACCCAGGTCTTCCACACCTCTGGAGAGTGTTTTAGATACAGACTTACCAGCCCAAAATTAAGAATGATCTTCCACATCTCCATGGCATTTAGGATAGGGAACAAGATGCTCTGAGGAGAAGTTTTTCCCCATATAAAAATAAGTAGAGGAGTTACTTTATCTGTGCATCAGAGCAAAGAGCAACATTCCTACCTGGAATGATTTCCTCCTTATATGAAGAGCTGCTCAGAGGCACTCGCTCAGGTCCAGAAGCCACACAGCTGGTTATCTCACCACTGCAAGAGGTCCAGCTGACACAACTGGATCATCTCAACTGGAGTGGAGGACATTAGCTCTGATAAACACACCGTGTGATGTGCAGGTTTTAAGATAAGAAAAGTGAGTTTTTCTTGGTCAAGAATCAGATGACACCTGTAGGTGAATTTAAAGAAGTGCAGGGTTTCCAGAGACACCCTTGTCCTTCCTGAAACTGATCTTCCTATAGCACACAGGACACATGAAGCCTTTGTCCACTTTCTGGCTGACTTCATTAACAACTCTGCATTGGAAGCAGTTTGTGAAGTTAGCTGTTAGTAGGTCTTAGAGAACTATTTGAGTAACCAATTAAAAAGAATCAATAAAGACATGCTGTATGGAAAATTAAACATGTTTGTAATGAAGAACAATAACACAGAACTAACAGTGGTGACTATGCTACTTTTCTGTGTTATCCCATCATTTGAGACAATTACTGGTTTATCAAAATTGCAGTGAAAGGACAAATTAAGCATTAGTTGTACCAGTTAGGGTACATTAACACCACATTTGGTCACTCTGAAGGGAAGTGTTATGTGGGAGACCAAAGATACTAGACCAGCAAGGCATGGAAGAGTTTGCCATAATTTTGCTCCTATTAAAAGGCTGCTTATTACAATTGTAACATGTTATCGGTGAACTCTGATGTAAAAAATGTATTTAGGTTAGGGTACAATGTTCTTTTTTGTTCACCATTGTGAATTCTGTATTCATTATTTTCTGCACTGGAGACATTTCAGAAATGTTTCAATGCTTCCAAGCATGTAATATCATTTTCTCATGGACATGACCTTTCATTACCAAATCTGCCTTTGAGTGTTGCGACATGTATGCACACACCATTTATTTATTCATTCATTCATATTTTAAACCTTCCAGTACATTTAAAACAACAACAAAAAAATTAAAACCAACCAACCAAAAAATAAATAAATAAAAACACACAACAAAAACCCCACAACAAACAAACAAACCACAACACTCTTGGTTTCAAGAGAATGGATAAATTCAGGATTAGGGGAGTTCTGAAGTGATTAAGACTTAAGGAATGATGGTTCTGCTACAATGTCCACTTGATAGTGGTCCTGCAATACACTATTATAAATGTAAACTCTAGTACCCTAGGATGGAGTATCCTTGAGATCCAGCTGTAAAAATTAAGATCCACTTGCAAAATCTTGATGTCAAAGCTTGATCTGGAGCACTTTTGCAGTAAGAAACCTGTAACTAAGTGTTACTTTAATAAGGATTTCCCATCTTTCTTCAGAGTGAGTTGCATCTCACTTTACCTCTGTAAAAAGTATGTCTTGAAGCTAAGCTGATCTAGACTCACAGAAGATAAACCAACCTGATAGAGGTATTTTGGACTAGTGGGACAAATTGCCCTTTGGAAGCTACCTCTCCTGTGAAGGGTTCAAGACAACATCTTTAGTGGCAGAGCAGACAGTAAGCCATGGAGGTGTAATGAGAAACTGCCAGGTGAGATGAACCTTATCCTTCCTAAATCACCTAGTGCTAATTTCCAATATAGAGCTAGATAAGATTTTCTTCTATGTGGTCTATTAAGATCACCCTCATTTTTGATGAGAGAGCATTACTGACTGCCTCTGCTGGGCACAACAAGTTGCAGCCAGGCAGCTGACTATCAGAGAAATTATGCTGTTCATGTTCTAGCTGGATGGTGGCTACTAATTGGGTAGTAGCGCAAATTACATCTTGACTGCCTGCAGCTGTGAATTTGCAATGCTGCATACTTTATATGCCCATTCAATCATATTCACTCAGATTTCTGTCCAATTTTTGACGTTCACAAAAAATCCAAGCACCAAGCTTCCAAGAATTCATGTGGGTGGGCTGAGTGCTCACACTGCTGTCCCATGATACATCTGGGTTTAAAAAAAAGTTAATAAAATCAACTTTCAGGGGGATAATTCATCTCACCAGTTTCAGAAACCTATTTCAAAATAGCTTGTGTATGTCCTAGCTGCTCAGATTCTTGCCATTGTTCTGCATTAACAATGGACCTTTCCTTTGTTTTACAAAACAGAAATATAAACTCTCTTTAACAACTGGTCAGATCCTGCTGTCCTTTATGGTATGTGTTTATTTAATATAGTTATGTCACATGATACAATTTATAACTTGTTGACATAAATGTGAATTTCCCCACTGGGTATAATCATAGGCCTCATGCCTGAGGATTTAGATGCACCAAGAGGACAAAGGCTAATAAAACACCACTTTGAAGATGTAACATCTCATGTCTTTTATCCAATTTCCATCCTTGTTCTTCCTCTGCCTTCAGTGTCAGATGAGTTGGACCACCAGCTCTTTTTATTATACTGACAAATGCAGAGGCAGCAACACAAGTTGGCTTTGACTGAGGTACAAAATCCCTGCCAAAGATGGAAACTTCACTTAGATAATGGCTAAAGCAGAGAAGAACATTATGCATTGTTGTCCATGAAGTCTAGGATATAGAGAGTTATCCCATCTACTCTACTAGGGTAGCAAAATGGATTTAATTCCAGTTTTCCAGGCAAAATCTCTCAAGACTTGGTTGTGTTTTGTGTTGGTGTTTTTGTTTGTGTGTTGTTTTTTGTTTTTTTTTTTCCTTACTGATTAAAATGGGAAGAGGGAAAAGGTCTTGGTCAAATTTGATTGTGAAAATTCTTTTGCCCTTTCAAGCCTGTGCTCCTAAGGGCTTGTTTGGCTATTCTCAAAAGGCTAATGGTGAGGAACCCATTTATTCAAACATTCTCTGTTTTTATTCTGACATGAATTGCCCAATACCAGTCACTGGTCTCAAATTACCACTGCTAATCAAAGTACAGATGGTGTATATCATGCATTAAGAACTGGATGTTAAAGTCCACAACCTCCCACTCTGCACAAAAGCTGAATTTTCAAATAGTGAAAAGACCTCAGATTCAAGCTTTATTGTTACTGCACAAAAGTCACCACACAGACTCCACATGATTATTTCTGTCTAACTCACAGCTTTTTGGCACAAGTGGAATAGCTTGATCTGGTAGGTCACTTCCAGGTTTTATGGATGGTGCTTTCCAAACGCCTTGGAAACCCTCACTCTGTGCACATGTGCCATTCAGGACTGCATTTCTTACAGCATCCATGAAGTCCATGCCCACAAAAGCAGATTTCAGAGAGCTGAGTATCACTTTGTATTGTTTCAGGAAGGGGTTGAGTTTGGGAAAGAGCTGAAGGTCTCAGGAGGATGCTCTGGGAAAGCAGCCACTTTGCAGGAGGGTCTGACATTATTCAGCAGGAGCAAGTCTGGGCAGTGGGACATTCACTGGTGCTTGTGATTCAGGCTCATTTCTTTTTATGAGCCAATGATCTACAGAAAAGCTTATGTCTGTGGTTATATGGCTTATTAGCATGGGAGGCTGCTCACTCCTGTCACTTGCAGTCAGATGGTCCCCCAGGCACTGCACCGGCATGATCCCAAGTGCACTGACCTCAGAGATGGGTTTTAGCCTCAGGACAGCCCTATGAAGAAGGACAACATGAACCTCCTTATATTAAAATGGCTTTCAGAGGGTCACAAAGGCAGTAAACAGGGTGGAGGGGAGTAGATAGGAGAGATAGAGGAGGATAAATAGGAGGAGATAGACTCCCGTCATCTTCTGTGTGACACAGAGACCCACAGCAAATCCTTTGCTTGTTCCTTTGCTGGGGGACATTTAATTGTCACCCAGCCCCTGGCAACCTGTGTGCCCTCTGGTCTCCCCTCTCCACAGGACAGTTTTGGTCACATTCTCCCCTCTTCCAGGGCTGGGTTTGGGTCCCCATAGCCTCTGCAGGTCCCACAAGCAGTTCCTTCACATGTGTGCATGCAGCAAATCCTAGATTTTAATTAAGAAGGGCTGGCCTCAGGACTCAGCAGTGTTTTGGCAACAAGCTGGGATGGAAAAGATGGTCATCCAATTATTGCACGGATATGCTCTGATATAGCTGACTGGTCAGACCCAAGAACACAAACCTCGTTATGGCACCAGTTCCTGAGTGAAAGCCCTTAAAATCCACTTGTAATGCCTGCTTCTCCCTTCCCCTTTCCATATTTTCTCTTGACTTTCTGCTTATTTCTCCCTCACTAGGAGTAAGTGCAACTTGTGCAAATAGCTGAGCTGCCCCTGCCCTCTCACTTTTATCTCTGTGATTATTATTAATAACTGGGATATTTTTGGCTGTCGCTCATCAAGCAGCTTGTACTAAATAACCAGCCTGCCTTTCAGCATTGCCAATCAAGCCTTTTCGTTCTGCTTATCGGAGCAGAATACCTCGTCCTGTTCGTGCTTTCTATGCAGTTGTGCTGCTGCCGCTACCCTTACTTAAAGCATACATTCAGACTTCAATGTATGCATGTGTGCATATACATAGAGGGACAATAAATACGGGAGCAGCTCCCATTTTCCGAGTCCCCCTCCTTTTGGAGACAGCAGCACAGACTGCTGTGACGGCAGCACTGAGAGCAATAAACACGCTCCATATGGCGCCTGCTTTTTGACAGAGTGCTCCTTGGCTTGGGGAGTCCTGGGACTGCTGTGGCAATTTTCAGTGTGCTTTGCAGTGGATTTGTTTTTATATTGAGTTTGAAAATCTATGCAGCACAGAGGGGGTGGAGGGTGGTTGTTAAAATGACATAAATAGTGGTACCAAACCAGATGGGAAAAGCAGGAGAGAGAAGGGAAAACAAACAGGATGATAAATGTTAACCTTATAAAGTTGTGCAATTTTATCCTCGGTGGTTTCTTTAGTGTCTTTTTTTTTTTTAAATGAACTGTGAGGGTTGTTTTTTCCAGTGTGTAAATTTTAACTCTAAAACACTGACATACACATCAACAACTCTTAGGGCACGGGCTGCATGTGAGTTAAGCTGCATGGCTCACCTGTCTGTATAAGATTATAATGTTGATGCTTTAATAGGTAAGCCAGCTACTGATGTATGAAAATCAGTCAGGCAAATACCAATAATTTATCCAAGATACTACCAACAAAGCAAGTACAATACTCCTTGATCACTCCTGAATCATATAGGATAGTCGGGTGCAGCAGAAAACCAGCTAACACAGTAGGACACTACTATTATCTAAGCCTTAAGCAAATGTGATATATCTCCATGTGGCTGACCACCAGTTTGCCCAGAGACCCATAGAAATCCCTGCAATGTGAAGCACACTCTTGTGATCAAATGTTGGGAGTGGCAATGGGAATTTTCAATTGAAAATTAAAAGGAAAAATTTCAATTATATTAAAAGGAAAATTCAAATGTTGGGTCATTCCTCTGTGGATTTACTCTGGGAATTAATTTGGTCTCAACTGGATGGCTTCAGGTTCTCAAGACTGAGCAGTGGAAAAAATTGTGGTGTCACTTAATTCATCCCTTTTCTTTCCACTTTAAGAGCATCCATTTCGGCCTCTTGCGCTTTTCCCTGCTCGGCTCTAAGTGGCTCAGTGATGAGGACTCAGACCGTTATTTCATGGCCCGGCACATCTCCAAGCAGAGAGAGCGCGCTGTCACGAGTCACCATGCATCATTGAACTGCAGCAATTTGCCATGTGCCACGTGAAATAATGCAACTTAAGTTAACCCTCCTTCCCTGTGAGCAAAGCTAAATCAATTTGCTGTACATTTGCCTTGGGCTGAGGGTGTGCACGGGGATGGTGGTTTGGATGAAGTGTGGCAGCTTGTTAAGCCATGGTAGTTCTGTCACCTTATAATTACCATTAGGGTGAGAGCGTTATTTTAAAGTTTAATATAATTTCACATGATTTAACATTTATTTTTAAAATTTAATGTCATTTATGTAAGCCACCTCCTGACATCCTTAAAAGTGAGGCTTGACCTCCTCTTTTCCAGCCTGCCCTCAGTCCAGCTGTCCCATACATCCCCCATACTGGATTCGTATCACCAAAACCAGTCTCTTTCGAGCAGAAATAGTGTTTGCAAAGATTTCCACGTTATTAAGTCTCACTGCAGACCTGGCTCCCTCTTTGGCCATCATCCTCACTTCTTTGTTCTAAAAGATGGCAGAGTAAATACTTTCCTTCTCTTGAGGCCATTCTTCTCCCTTCCTTTCCAACATTTCATTCTTATCCTTAATATTTTTTATCCTTTATCTTCTTGTCTTAGTGCTACAGGACACATGCAGAAGCACAGGAGAAGGCTTTTCCCCAGCTCACTGCTCAGTGAAGAGTTCATAAGTTGGCAACATCTCCAGCAAGTGGAGTGGAAGCTGCAAATACTGAGGAGGAAAAGGTGAAAGGTCCATGAAGCTAATGGAAGTGGCAGCCTGTAAGAAAAAAGTCTCACAACCTGCTTTTCTTGAGTATCGCTCAAGGTAGGGCAGCAGCATTAACTTTCATTAGATGCTTTGCTTAGAATTTTCCTTATAATATCATTGAGGTAAAAAACAAGAACATGACAACTAGTTTCTTATTACCTCTCTGCAGTGATTTCATCCCAATGACGGTCAGAACAAATGTACTTTGTCTCAGTTCACTTTTCACTTTGTGGGGTTTTTTTTGTGTGTTTTTGTTTTTTTCATTTGGGCCTGACATGATAAAACTTCCTCATACATTAGTGAGCTTACTGTATTTTCAACCCAAAATCCTTCCCCCATCATTCTCCACACCTCAACTATCGCTTTCCACACATCAAACTGCCAAATTCAGATGCTTCTGCAGCACTCTCAGTCACTTGTTAAAATGTCCTGTTACTTCTTATGCAAGCTGGCAGCTACAAGAGCGTGCTGTGTCTGATGCCAAGGCTGTTCACGTGAACTAAGACTTGCACTTGCAGATCGTCTAGTTTGTAGATCTAAACAGACACTTGCAGACGATCACTGAGGCAGTTTAGAAATGACAGGAATACACTGAATATTATTCTGATTAGTTGTGGATCACAGACCTTATGCCCACCTTCCTTCTGCTCCCAAGAAAGAGTCAGGAAGTTGAATTTTATGGCCTGACTTGTGCCTCAGGGCATAATAATTTGTCTTTAAGGAGAAGATAAGGAGATCTGTAGGAGGTGATAGTCTCCTTAGGAGTGGTGGGGGCTGTCTGTAATTTCAGCACATTCAGATTTAATTTGAGAATAATTTCCAAAAAAAAGATGACATTGTTCATGTAAGTAGAACTACTAGGAAGCGTAAGTGAATTACTACCAGTTTTGCCATGTAAGCCTCAACAACAGTGCGGCAGGTCTATACAGATCATGGCAGGTACACGTAGGTCATTCTTTGCTTGGGAAGTCATTGATGGTGTCCAGAAAAATGTTGTAATGTCACAGTGCCAGGTGCACTGTTGTGCTCTATCACAACCAGAGAGGAGAGAGATTTACATTTGAGTGCACCAATGTACTGTACTGGGAGCAGGGTGATGCCATGGTGCAACAGGCTTATAAAATAATGTTTTAAAGGTCAAAGTCTGAAACAGAATGAGTGTCAATACACAAATACTCGCCCATCTTGGGGGCTAGAGCTGCTGCAAATCGGGGGTCAAATCCAGATGGGGCGTATTTGTGGAGCTGATTAGTGCCAGCTGAAGGTCAATCAGGTTTTCTCTATTTCCACTGACGACTAGCTCCCTTCTATCATCCCAGAAAGTGATAAACAGTGCTTTTAGCAATGCAGTCCACCAGAAAGGAGGTATGATAGTCCCAAATCTCTCGAGCATTCCCTGAGATCTCCCTGAATCCCCAAGAGACAGTTAAATACAGGTTTTGCCAGCCTGTGGTATCTTGACTGAAAATTCTCTGTACACAAGGGAAGAGGAAGGGAGTGACGCATTTTACCCATGGTAGCATGTTGCAGTCCCCTGAGGGCTGAACAGAACATGGACCATCTGGATTTTTGTAATGTGAAGTTAAATTAAAATGTTTTAATGTTAACCGCATGCAGTTTTTGAGGCTATAATTTTTTCTCTCCAGCTTTTCATCTCTCTTTATTAAAACCAAAAATAGCAAGAGAGGAAGTGAATAAATATTTCACATGGAAATCCATATGGCTTAAATTGTCATGTTAAGGTGCATTTACGAGTTATTAATTTTTTAGTAAAGAAAAGCAGTTTATGACTATTGCCCTAATAAGGTAGGAAAATAAGCTTTTGAAATTGGGGTTACTTTCTAGACCTGTGTATTGAAGACTGCTGTGAAGAAGAACACTTGCTGTCACTGGACAAACCTCTACAGTTGAGATTGCTAATGTATTATATATTCCTCGAGTCAAACTTTTTAGCCGACTGCTACAGGACAATTGACAAGTAGTTAGAAAATCGAGTCTCCTATCAGTCATCTTGGATTTGCCCCATATTGACTTGCGTGTCCAGCAAGATGAATATACTGGTGTGCAAACGAAAAATGGTGGAAAACCATTGCTCGAAGCACCTGCCCCTCTTTGTACAGCCACATCTCAGTGGACGGTGGAGCTGGGCAATACTGTCTTGAAAGCAGCTTTGTGAGGAGCACATGGCACCTTCCACAAAGTTCCTTTGTTGCCAAGCGTGATATCTATCTGTGCTGGAAGCAGTTCTTGGGACATACACACTTGGACGTCTCCAGATAGAATGAAAGATAAATGGTCAAAATTTTCCATCTGGTTGTCTGGTTTTCTGTCTTGCACAAGGATTTTTTTCATTTTGTTGGTCTGTTGCTTGTGATCAGGAACTGACAATGTTGTGGATGCTGACAGGGCAACATGTCACATTGGTCTGAGGACCCTCTTTGATCAACATGTGTGCAATGCTGTTCAAATATAGTTTACTTGCATAATGTCCCTGCAGGACACATCCCACTATTGTGCTAAGCAGAGTCTTAGCTCCTTAAGACAAGAAACAAAGTGAGGTGATCTCAGTCTAAATAATTCAGTCCAGGTTTATGGACCCAGTCCCACATAGTTCACCCCACAGATCAAGTAGACACTTCGTCTGCACTACCAGGGAGCGCTGAACTTTGCAAGTGCTGTGTAGTTTTACTGCATCAAAGGCAGAAAAATTTTAAGAGCCAAATCTCCATCTCACATAAATTGTCAGGATGTTGTAAATCAGGGTGTCAAACTGATTTTCACTTGGGCTGTATCAGCCTCACAGTTGCTTTCAAAGGGCTGAATTTTATCACATTCAGCTCTCTGAAAACAACCACGAGGCTGATGTGGCCCCTGATGAAAATGAGCTTGACACCCTTGCTGTAAATCACTTTAGAATTTAATACTTTGAAGTTGCTTTCTTTTATTGCTGAAAAAAGGACAGTCACATTCATGCAAAAACCTGATTCTGCTCTTCAGTTCATTGCTGTTAACTGGGACAAACCTCATTCTTACCCAGTGTGGGACAGGATTTAATTTCATCGTAAAGTAGGCTGGAGAAATAGATCAGTAACCTGTTTTGAATCTAGCTCAGATTCACACTCTACCTAATTTTTCCCTGGTCCAAAACATCTCTAGCCAAGCTCTATTGGGCATTTCATTTTTATTGGGGAGTATCTCCACAACACTTCTCTCTGGATTTCTGGTCAGAGCTTCTAATTTGTAATTTTCAGTGACTTGATGGGTGCCAACAGAGCATCCTAAAATATATAAATCAATACATACATTAGCTGTTTTCCCTGGAGTACAGACCACCAGCTTCATCTCTGAGAGAAGCAATACAATTCCCTTAGAATCAAACATAAGTTACATTGCTCACAACAAAACTTTTGAAATGTGTTTAAAAATGGCTTCTGTGGGAAGTCTTTAAACTCAGTTTAAGCAGGTGAGTATTGCTACTGAAATAAAGAGGATTGTTCATGTGCCTACAGATAAGTGCAATGCTAGGGAGACTGAAGTCTGGGAGTTTATGTAAAATGAAAAAAAATATCAAATTTCACCTGCTTTTGTTTTGTTTTCCTTAAATTTTATGCTAAGATAATAAGAACAGCATAGAAAAACTGTAGTGTTTGAGTCAAGGTACACAGTGTTTCAAAAAGATGGACCCAATTTGAAATCACTATATCTCTGCGACCATGAACTGCCCAAGAATGAAACTCTTAGCATTTGAAAAGGTGGGGCATAGAGTTTCAAAGGATTACTGAACTTGATAACTCATTAAACCGTTTGTAAATTCTTGCGTAATCGTAACATACTGCCATCATGAAATATACTGCTTTGAAACTGGGTCCATCTTTTTGAAACATCCTGTATATGGGATTATTTATGTTGCCTTCCGCAGGCTTTTTAATTACTCCAAATAATGCTAGGGTGCAGGTAAAGAACCAGCTAAAGAACCCTGGAAAACACTGCAATTTGAATCCCAAATGTTCTACATTGCTCAATCAAGTGTCTTCCCATGCCACATCTAGAATAAATTGTTTTATTTATGTTGATTGATCTTGGATCATCACAGAACATCCAGATTTATTCAGACTATGCTGAATGGTTAAAGATACTTAATGACCCAGATTGAGCGAGGTCAAGTAAACAATGCAGAAACAGTTTGCTTTTTTCATTAAACATTGAAAACATAAAAGCATCTGTGCTGGTTCAAAATATGCTCAAAATCTGGTTTTACTAGTTAGCAGTAAGTCAGTGAGATATATAATAGTATATAAGGCAACACTGCCTTTGCTTATACATTGCTACGTAAGCAATTTGCCATTGCTTATAGTTGTGTATTTGATTTAAGCTCAAGTGTCATAAGGATGAAGGGAAGGAAGGGGAAAGAAAAGCAGTGAAGGTTTTGCTCTCTTCATATACAAGCAGAGAAATGAGTGATTTTAGTTGAATCCTCCAGGCTCTGGAATAGGCTGAAAATAGGAGAAAATCAACAGAAGTCGGTGTCCACCTTGGTGTCCATAGTCCAATGTAGAAGACACATGCCATGTAAAGCCCAGCAGCCCAAAGGTGTTTTAATGATCCTTTACAGGGTTTTAAGTGCCTAGCAATACTGCTATGATCATCTCAAGGTAAATTATTGTTAGCTGCTAGACAAGGACTTCTTAGGCCACCATTACTTCATTGTGATCTCTCAAGAAGGCTTTGTTAATAATAATACCACTTGCTTTTCCACTTGATGCACCATGATGTGACAGTCTCTCCGACACTGCATTTCAGGATCAGCTTTTAAAAACATGTCTGCCTAATGAAAGTCACATGCAAATTATTATTTGAACTTTTCTCCATTAGTCATGTTGTCTACTATTTTTTATGGAAGATGATTGTAAGAGAAGCAGCCCAGCAGATTTCCTACCTTAGAAAGGAAGCAGCAGCTCACCAGCTGAACCATGTCTTGTATTTTAGTAAAGGTGCTCTCTGAGCTAAGAGTACAGTAGGCAGTTTGGGCACAGGCTTCCTAACTAGGCATCACTCCACATGGAAGGTATGAGGTTGCCTCAGCAACCACCTGTTAGCACCTTATATACAGACTTCTGCAGGGAAGATGGTTAAAAAGTAATCTAAGTGCCTTCTAAGGTCCTCAGATGGTTTAGGTATACAATAGGGCATAATGCTTTTATCAGGAAATTTCTGGGTTGGAAGGTATCTGTAGAGTAGTTTAAACCCTTCTCATCACTGCAATAACCCCAGCAAGCTGAACCAACGGCTTCTCAAAGCCAGAATTTCATAGATCCTTTTGCACTGGGGAGTAGATGAGGGGCAATGGGCACAGACTGAAGCACAGGAGGTTCCATCTGAATATGAGGAGAAACTTCTTTACTTTGAGGTGCCAGAGCCCTGGAACAGGCTGCCCAGAGAGGTTGTGGAGTCTCCTTCTCTGCAGACATTCAAACCCGCCTGGACACATTCCTGTGTGATCTGCACTGGTGAACCTGCTTTAGCAGGTGGGTTGGACTGGATGATCTCCAGAGGTCCCTTCCAACCCCAACCAGTCTGTGAAGAGGTAAGAGGCCAATGCTTAACTGTAGCTGTGTTGGGTCTCAAGAAGGATTTGTGATTCCTCAGACAACTCTTTTATTGAATACAGTGAGTATGACCATGGCACCTCTATTGTGAATTCATTAAGTCTTTGGAGACCACTGTGCTTGAGAAGGATCTGCCTCAGAATGGGTTTAGCATGTACAGGTAAATAACTGCAAGAGGTAGGAAAGTCCCAAAAAGTCCTGCACTATTTAGACTGAGATTGGCAGAAGTAGATCCTAATATCCCACAATGTTGCCTTATTATAGAAGATAAACTAAAAAACCAAAAAGCCTAACAAGAAACTTATCAACCCTTAATAATGGAATATAGATTACAGTGACATTAGGACTTCTAAATCTTGACCTCAAGGAAATGAACATTGAGATAAATAAGTACAGAGAACTTTTATTACCAACACAACACTTTAAAATAACAAAGTAGAGAATCCTGAACAGCTATATTAAATCTCTCTTTACCCATGGAAATGAAGTAATAAATCTATTTCAAATAGAAAGCTCATATTAGCTATGCCATTGAGACTATTGTGAATTAATAGGTATGAGAGTGAAAATGGCCTTAAGTCAAAATTCTGCTTCCCGCATCATGATCTGTTATATTGGAATGAAATTCAGTTCTCAGAAAATGGAATCAAAACCGAAGACCTTTAAAACGACCAAGGATCTGGACTGTCCAACTTGATGGCAAGAATATTTCCCTATATGTCCAGAATCACAGAATCTTCACACTGTATCCTTCTGCACAAGCTGTTTTCCATGTTTTGACACCATCCTGACATGATCACGTGAAAGAACAAGACCAGTAAGAAAACCCTAGAGAACTTCTACATAATGTCTCTCTTCTGAGATGGAAATTTCTGGTTGATGGACAATGATACCGGAGCACGGTTCTGTGTTAGTAAATGGAGTAAGATTACAGTAACATAATAATAGAAAAACACCTGCAAACTTCTGACTACTTAGAAAACATCACAACTCCCTGAGAAGATGAAAAGGCAATATTCACCAGTGAAGAAGAAAATTCCACCTCAGAAACTTTAAGGAAGATACTTCAACTATACCAGTCCAAGAGAGCAGTTTTTTGGGTATAGAGCTTGCAGCAGTTTAGTTCCAAATTACCCAGATTGCTGAGATACTGTAAAATTTTGACTTATTATTGTAAAAATACTAGTATCTTTGTCCAGTAGAGCAGTCAGCATGTGGAGGCCTCTCATGCTCAAGTCCGTAAGGTAGCAGGCATTCATTTGCAAATGCGTTCACAGAGATCTTATTAATGTTTGTCATGTTGGGGCTTTGCATGTACAGGAGACCCCTTTTCTACCTGCTGCCCCAGGCACATTCCTCCGAAATTTGTGGGGAGAGCACCTGGAGGAAGCACTCCCTCACCCCCTCTTAAAGGTCATTGCACACACAAGGAAAAGAATATGAAGTTGTGACTTCTTCTCCGCCTCAGATGTCGCAGCAGCTGCTTTGAGGCTGTTCTATCCTCCGAAGGAACATTCTGTCTCAGCAAGCAAAGAAAAGAAAAGAGAGATCCTACACCATTATAATTACTTGAGCAAAAATAAGCACACATATGGTGTGACATTTTCCTAATGCTCAGATCTTATTTGGAAGTAAATGTATTAATTAAGGGGGGGGAGGGTGGAGTAGAAGGACAAAACCAAACAACAATCCCTGAGTCATGAGAACATGACAAGCTGTCCCTTGAAAATGTTATTTTTATTTTCCAGTGACACTGGTGTTAATTTATTAGGTGCTATAGTGTGTGCTTATTTGTTTTTAAAAAGCAATGATTTTCTTCCTCATCTGCTTTTCTGTTTTATGTTTCAGTTTTGTTTATTTTTATATACAGTGCTGAGCTAAGACGAACATTCACCCCTAGATAAAGGGCCAAATCAACATCTTTTTGTCCTTGAAGCTCTCAAAAGCTGATGTTAAACTTTCCACGGTCTCACAAAAGACGTGATTCAGCTTTGGAGGGCAGGGTAAATGGTTTGAAATGCTCTTTGATGGTGAAATTCTCTTTTATTTAAGCCATGCTGCCCTTGTCCTTAGGCTTTAAATAAAAACATCTTTGACAATCGTCTTTAAGAATTAGTGGTAGAAATGCAGAGGGCAGTCTAAAAATGACCATTTCAACAAATATTCCCAGCGTAGACACCACAGATGCAATTAAGCAGAACCAAATATTCAAAGACTGAAAAACTGTCTCTTTACACAGGAAAAATAAGAAGAGAAATGGACAAAAATCACATGCATCTTCCCAAAAGTGCATAAACTCAAGAGCAGATGTGGCAGGCACTCAAGGAGGTCCCTTGGGGTTTTCTTATTGCTGCTGCTTTTCACATGACCCTCTCTGTAGTTCTGTGGAATTAGAAAGCCATTGCCCAACCCAGGGAAAACATGGAGCTTTTGCCATATAACTCCTTTTTATATTTTGCTGGCTCTTATAATTGTTTTCATTACTATAGGCCCACAATATGAAAATGAAAATCTAGTGAAAGAATACAGTAACTACCTTTATTTGGTACTTTTCTTTGGTACTTTTCTGCCCTTCTTCCCTGTGGAAATATTTTCATTCCCCTGATATGTAAACCTGTTCAATTTTATATTTCCCATTTTTCACTTTGTCCCTCCATTTCCACCCCATTCTTCTTTCTTTGCTCAGAAGAAAAAGAAGGAAATTAAAAACAAACAAACAAACAAACAAAACCCTACAGATGCTGGAGGGAAAAAAGAATGCTGAGAAGCTTTTTATGTTCTTTAAACAGAAAACCCCATTAGTAAATAATTATTTTCTTATCCAGAAGTTTCCCTTCACGAAAGCAAAACTTTTAGTTGAAAAAGATTTTAAATACAAGCCTTAATCAGTTCTTGAAAACACACCACATTTCAATCTAAAACGATGTTTTCTGAATTACAACAGAATGGAAAAAAAATGTACTAACTATAAGGCATCGTGAAATAAATCATGATATATTTCAGTGAATTATATGTTGCAATAAAAACCCTGTAAGTGTTTTGAATCATGGCTGTTGTTGTGTTCTTTCAGAAGATCTCTCAGACTTCTTGCCTAATCTATGGAGCCGTTCACTCCCAGCAGAGTTTTCAATCTATTCACTGTTGCAGAAGCCATCTGGCTTTCAAGCGAATCTTTCTATAAGCTCAGTTTCTTCTTTCTTCTTCTGAGAAGCTTAAGCATATAAAGACCTTTAAAGTGTAGAGTTGGGCTGGTTAAAATACAACACATGTTCTCTATGGAAAAAAAATTTGTCAGAACAAATTTTCAGATTTTTAACAGGTTGTTTCTTCCATCTCTCCTTGGAACAAACAAACAAACAAAACTAGTTTTCATTTGGATTAAAACATTCTGTATCAACTTTCAGCATAAAACAGGGATGATTTAATATATATGAAGAAGTGTTTTTGAATTTCCAATAGACCTCTTAATATTTGAATAAAGGCTGACAACTGAGGATCAAAAATACGTTTCCAGAGGCTTTTGTGCTTTTCTTATTAATCCAACATAATTTTAAAACTGTATTTTAACATCAGATATAAAGATGCACAGAAGAGTTTAGTTTAAATATAATAGCTCTTGAAAATGGAGGATTTTGAATGATCTGACCTTTTGGAGGAAATTTATATCGAAGTCACAGATAAATCCAGATCTGTACATAATCAGTGGACTGACTTCTGTTTCAGCAAACTCCTGTTGGCAATATAAGAAGAACCAAAGGGGAAAGACATGACTGGGGCCTAAGGGTGTGTAAAGGAATAACTGAATTTTACAAGCAGTGGTCAGCAGGGAAAGGAGGAACTGCTTCATTTTTGCCTGTAATTGCAACTCTAACTCATGACACGATTTGTGTGGGGTTATGGGGCTGAGGTGATTTAGACCTGCTGTCCAATCTGACCTGTTGCCATGGGGTTAGAAGTAATATGTACAAAAAACCCCCCAGCACACTGATATACTGGGAGCTGTAAATGTTACCTTAATTGGAACCCAGAGCTCTGATACAACAGCATCAAACTGTAGAGGAATGGAGGTGCTTGGTCAAAATGCCTGACTCCTACTCATGCTGTTTGAGTTGGTGGTTCACAAAGACTTCTCTATTTAAAATACAAGCTGCACGCCTCAGGAGGCTGATCACACCTTCTTGCATGTTTTTAAGGAGCTTACCATCTCAAGGCAGTTTTGTTTCTGGATAAGAAAGGGTCTGTTCAACTGAAAATTGACTAAACAACAAAAAGAAAACAAACTGCAATGCCAAGTATGACAAATGACACCTGAGTTTCACAGCTGTAAAGATGAATAGTTCTCCCCGTAGGCAGGCCCATTATAAACAGCATCCTCTAGCTGATTTCACTGAACTTTGAAATTTCCCCTTAGATGGTTTAAGATTAATTAAATAAGGCAATACTAAAAAAACTGATAGCTCTTTGGTATGAGTAATTGTCAAGACTACCAAAAGCAGCCACAGAAAAAGAATTAATCATCTCTAGTTCAGCTCCTTTTGATCAGCAATTGGCTTTCTTGCGAATGAAGTTCATGTGTATCACTGACCTGCTCTTCTCAGCTGTAATGAAGTCTCCTTCATTCAGACTATCAGATTTCTAAAATTAAATGAGAAAACAGTATGTTAAAATTACAGGAAGATTGATTTGTGAAGTTTTCTGGAGGTGGTAAATCCAGCTTCACTTGAGCACCATCAATTCTATGTACACAGAGCTTATACAATTTTGTTTGGCAAGATAAGGAGGCTTTTCAAAAAGCAGCTGTAATGACAATCTGAGGATCAAATCCAAGACAGAAACCCAGATAACATGAGCCTCTCAAGGAACAGACACTGTAGAATTTGCAGCATTTAACACCTGAATCAATAAACACATCCGCACCTTTTGTTGTGCTATCTGTAAGATGGAAAGACCTCCATGCTATCCAGATATGAAGCTACTTGGCCTTAAAACTTAGATGATGACTTTATTAGGAATATTATTCAGTCAGACGGGCTAAACAATTTTCTAAGGCTACTACTGAGAAGAAACTTGTGTCATGAGGCTTTAGTAGTATTTGCGGTAGCAGCCTTGATGAGCAAACTGTCCTGTCATTTAACAGCGCACATTCAGTAAATGAGAAAAAAAAGACTTAATCAGGAAGCTATATATTCAACCTTTGTATTTGAGCTTTTTGGAAGTACTGATCTGATTTCTGACACTCTTCAAGATTCATATTAACTTGACATATAATGCTACGAGATATTCTTGCTAGTCATATAAACATATTACAAATTAAGTGGTCCTTAAGGTGACCTGCAACAGGGAGTTGCGTATTTGGATTCCCTAATAGTTTAAGGGAAAGATAACTGATCTATGAAAGGTTCGGTAATAGATTTGACTAAAAATACAAATATAATAAGGACAAATCTTACACTGGGATGCATTCATAGGAGAATTTTGTGTCAGTTGTTGGATGTTACCTATTCCTGTCGTTCTTGTGACCTCTCCCTTCACACAGTACCAGAGTTACTGCAGCTAGACTGCTGTATCCAGTTTTTTGTGTACCACTTAAAAACTGGAATTTTAGCAAAAATCATGTCTAAGGGATTCTCAAAACATCTCGGTTACTGTAGGATGGAAAGAACTGAGGTTCTACCTTCTACAGTAGTTAGGAAAAAAAATATTCCAATGTGTATAGGTTTAAATAAGAAGCAGGTGAGTTTTTGCTATGTCTAGTTCAAGGCAAGAAGAGAAATATTAGGATTACATTGCAGCAAAAAGGTGTGGGGAGGGGTTCACTGAATATTCGGGGACCCTTCCAACAACAGTGGTGATGCAGCACCAAAAGAAGCTTGTCAGGTGGTCACTGCATAGTCCTCACCATGGTCTTTTTAATCAGTTTAAACAAACACCTGTCAGGGGTAGTTTAAATATCGTTATCCTGTCCAGAACAGGGAATTATTTAGATGGACATACGGAGATGTTTCCAGAGTAAACAATCTTCTTTTAGGCTGAGCAGTTCTGGCTCCTGCCAAGGATGTCTCATTGGAAAGTGAGGCCACTTCCCTATCACCTGTGTGGTTTACAAAACATTTCTAAAGTTATGTGGCAACCAATGCATGTGCTATAAGGAGAGGCATGGCCACGCTGATTTCTCATTCGTGTGCCATAGGCATTCCTATGCTGCCTGGGAGCTCAAAAAGGGTGTAGGAATGGAAAGACTTCCAAAATTAGCATCCATCTCGCAGTGAGATGCAGCTTGCTCCAGCACTCGGGCCAGCTGAATGGGACAGGAGTTGGACTCAATGATCCTTGTGAGTCACTTCCAGTTCAGGACATTCTATGATTCCATGAAGCTGTAACAGTCCCATTTCTGCAAGTTTCTGCTTAAAGGTGCTGGAGCTTTCTGGCTCTTCTCTGCTCTGAGCACCTTAGGAGCTGTCATGCTCTTTCCCTATGCTAAGCGAAAGCTTTGCTCGCTTTGATACAAATCACAGCTTTCTTGTTTAGTTATAAAAAATCTTATTATAAACGCTCAGAAAATGTGTAACAGGAATGAGAGGAGAAGTAACCATCTCTGATGTGGCACTCTTCAAAGAGTAAGCTGCTTTCTAATTAACCCCAAGGAGTTTTAGCAAGACAAGCCAATTTGTCCATGCTACCATTACAGTCTCATTACCATAGGACACTATGGGTGGCAGACAACAGGTCAGGTTTATTTTAATTAAGTGTGGGTGACTAAAAAGACAGACATTTCTATCTTGTCTGTCATTTTTAATCTTAACATTTTTCTCAAGCAGATGTGAATACTAACAATATGACTCTTTAATTCTATGAATTAGTTGTCCATAAAAAAAAAGAAATGGAATTAGTTTTCTTGTAGCCTACAAAGGACATTTTATCCCTTTATAATACCTGGTTTAATCTGCTCCCAGTTAAACAAAAATGTTGGAAATAATTTTTCTGAAATGCAATTAATTTTGGATTAAACCTATTTTTGTTCTCAGCACTTTAGTATTTGGGGAGCATGCACTGTGTAATCAGTACAGGACAGTGAGGCATGTAAGGCTCTGAGCAGTGGAGAAAGGATATTAGTAAAAGGGCAAGGAGATAGGCACTTATACCTAGCAAGCTGCAAGAAAAGTCACCCTGCTTTCTACCTGTTTTTTATTTGCTTTGTTATATCACAGCCAAATGTTATTGCCATAAAATTTCTGGACTAGGAATCTCTTTTTGTTCCTGGCATACAACATTTAGCACTATGGGATGCTGACCTGCACATGAAGCTCTCGAGTCTACTGGAACGTGACTGCTGCTGCTGTTTAAAATTAGATGTTTTTCCAGCATAATCTTAACCAGATCCCCAAAACACAGAACCCGTGCAGCAGCAGCATGTATTATTGTTTGGGAAAATAGGATATGTTATGGCTGCCACAACATACAGTAAAATCATCAAGTAAGGCTCCTGAAAGAGACAGTTTTCTCAGCAGTTTCCAGCCTATGCCACCAATGTGACGACGCTCCGAGTACCCGCAGGACCTTTCATCCCAGCTCCAGCAGATGCTGGTTGGAAAACAGATTTGTCTGGATGTAGATTTACCAGATTGTCCTCCACGTCCGCAAACTGAAGATGTGAGGGTCATCCACTTAAAGGTCATCTGATCAGGAAACAATTTCTAAATCACTAACCAGCTTACTAACAATAACTTTTTGTAATGTTATTTTGCCTGTGAATGCTTTGCCCTACTTTTGGATGTACTGGATTAAGCTGAGTATTTGCTATACAGTGATTATCTTGTATTTCTAATTTTGTTAACATTTAGCTTTCTTCAACACTCTATCTGAATCCAGAGACTTTTTTTTCGGTGTTACCTGCCAGTCTCAACATTAGTCATTTCTCGCCTTTAAAACTGCACGCAACTGTTATAGTTGTAGACAGGTTTTGTTCATATGAAACTCATTTTTCCCCCTTTATGAAAAAAGAAACAGGTTTTAAGAAACACTTGAGTCCCTTTGCTTGAATTATTCATGTTTTCTTCTAGTAATTTATCTACTAGGTCTGTGATTTTCTTCTCACTGTATCTTTAGTTTATACTTTTGGTAATACATAAACAATTCCACAAGTAATAAAGAAACAATCAGTTGGCTGAGTGCTTTACTTAATAAAAACCCCCACAAACTCCACAAATGTGTCCTTTTCAATAAACCGAGACAACTGAAACTGGGTGCAACCCTGACACAGAGGTGAGTGGAGCACCGTGGGCTTGCTTCTAATTTTTCTATGATACGAATTGTGGGCCACGGTGGGTCTTTCCTTCTCCCCGGTTTATCTGACCCCTCACCCTGCTTCTCCCCATCGGAAATCACAGGAATTAGAGAAGCGGTCTCTGCTGTCAAACCCAGGTGATGAACAATAAACATATAAATCAGTGCTCAGTGGTTTTGGGACTGAGGCTTTTTGAAGTCAGAGGAAAGACTTGCACTGATTTCAGCACGCTCCACAGGGGCTGCCAGACACATTTTGTCAAACAATTGTGTCCACACAAACAAGGGTTGGAGCATTTTGGCCTAAGTGCAGAAATGGTGATTTCAGTGCATGTGTTGTCCACCCCATTGTGGACCCTGGCCCTGTTTCAGTTTCCATGTAAATCACTGAGAATTGCTCCCCTAATTTACAATGATCATGGCTTAGCTTTTCCAGGAGCTACAAGAATTACCTCAGTATGTGAGGACTTGACTCTGAATCCATGTGCATTTAGTCCAAGACAGTTCTGGCATCAATGACCAAAATTTTTTTTGTTGTTTTAAATTAAATTCTCACATATTAAAAGTTTTATTGCTAAACAATGAACCAAAAAAGGTGCAGAGAACATAGTCAGAAACAGGCCTGAACTATAGAAGCAGGAACGCATCACCTGTCCACTGGGAGACGTAGAGACTGTTTTCATTATTTAGTTTAGGAATGCACCACCCTTGACATTGCCATCAACATTTTGATTTCATACGAAATAGAGCGTAATTATGACCTACTGAAAGAAGTGACAACATTGTTTATGTCACTCAGTATAAAATTACAAACAGATGAAACAATTACTGTGGCTTTTCTTTTGCTTCTGAAGAAAATTATGCTTGTGTGACTTTCACACACTGTGTATCTGATGGGAAGCTCATGACAATAACTCAATCCTGTGAAGTAACTCGGAGTTATTAAGATAATTTCTCAAAATCACTTCCCTAAGGCAAATGCTAAACTTTCCCCCCAACCTTTATTTTTTTAATTTTAACATGTATTTAGTTGGAAAACAGAATGATAAATGAATGGTAATTTAGGTACTTCAAGGAAAATTTGGCATTGCCTCGGTAAAAATGTCCATCAGAGTTTAACACTTGAAATCCTCCAGTTTTAGATACAGGTTTTTCATCGTTCATAAAAGGAAAAAAAAAAATAACCCAGGAAACTGAAGCAATAGCAAAAACGTAAACCAATAAAAAGTAGTAAATCTTCCTAGTAACCTGTTCTAGGCTGAGCCCTTGAAATAATCCAGCCATGGGGCTGTTGGACCGGAGCTTCACCAGAACCCAGGATGTGCGTGAGAATGCTGAGAACACACTGAGCCAGACATATTGTGTCTCATTTTGGAGCTGGCTGATCTACTGCTGCCATGTGCAGATGGTCTCCCTCATCTCCCCTGGTGAAACAGGGTCTCCCTTCTGTGGCCACCCTACTTCTCCTTTGCTGCACCTGCTCCAGTTTGAAGTCCTCAAGCACCGAGGATGAGAATGCTACACATTGGTCTAGAAGAATTATTACTACATTACTATACATTACATTATAATATTGATGCTTCATGCAATACTGATCACCCAAGTGCTTTGCCTGAAGCTCCATTTAACTTTTCACCCATCACATCAGTGACTTGTAGACTCCCATCAAAGACATGAGGGTCTTTGTCATGGCATTGACAGTGTCCTTGCTTGTAACAGAAAGGTGTCAAGCATTTTAGACAAGTTTTCCTAGGTTTTTTTTTTCTTTTTTTATATATAAGCCTTGGAATCAGGAATCCAAGAGGACACAAATTTTACATTTGTTTTCTTTCTGCACTTGAACAGTAGCTGCTCAATGTCTATTCATCAAAGGTTTTAAGCAATTTAAATGGTTCTCCATAGCTCTGCTTAATTTTTCCTCGATCACAGTTTTTCTACCTGTTAATTCATTTACAAAAAGAAACAGGCAAATAAGCCAGTCTGATAAATACTTGCTTGTTTTCTCAAGGGTTTGTGGAGATTTATTACTAAATAATTTGAGGTGTAAATAAGAACTAAATATTAAATATGAAGAACATGAACACTGTCAAGACTGTTGGTCTCCAAATATTACTGCCACTACATCTTGTTTTATTTGTCTACACTGATCTATGTCAAAAGAGTCCTTGTGATTGATGCTGGTGCCCTGCAAGAGGCTTTGGAGATGTCTGAGGAACCATCCTGAGGCAGCATAAATCGTAGAGCTCCCCTTTTGCTTTAGTAATTCAATACTCCTTGTGGTATTGTTTTCTTAGGGATAGTCAAAGATTATCCTGGTTTTAGCCTCGGATTTGAGAGATGCAGCACCTGGTCTCTGTTTTCCTTCCTGCAGTGCTGGGGAGATGACAACATTCTTAAAGATTCAGAATTCACAGGCTAACACAGACTTGCAGAAACACCTTTTTAATCAACTTATTTTAACACCTTTTAGCATTATCAGTCAGTCTGAATTACTTAAAGTTCTTAGAATTCATTTTTTTCTGTGGATTTTGGTACTTCCTTTCAGTCATTCTCAGTGTCTTTGGCTGAACTGCCCCCTACTTAATTCTCTGCACAAGTACCTCTGAGCTATGAAGTAGTCATAGCAAAGATAAACCAGCAGACAGGTACAGAGCCCAGCATGCACATCAACTGATGTGTTTTTAATGTACCTAATTGAAATTCAGATTTTCAGATCTATGAAAATGTTACCTGATGTACCAGATCAGAGGTGTTCATTGTAGATGTGACCTCTGTGTTGTATAAAATGGAAAAAAAAAATAAATCACATAGATGTGATGAAAGAAATTGTCCCTTAGAGATGCAATCTGTGAACGGCTCCAAATGACCTAATTAGTAATCTCTTCTAAGAATATGATGCCTGAAGGCAATAAGGATCCTTAATTCTTCACACCCAAACTGCACGTGTTTATCATCTGGGAAAGAACCATATTCTGGAGAGACAGGATGAAAACATCAGGATATGAAAGGAAACTATGGAAACACACGTAGACATCTTTTTTTAATGGAGTTTACATAAGTTCCTTTTATGGAAAGCTGTTCTGTGATAGCACTATTATGTGCTGGATATGTCCTGGAAAAATAAACATCAAGCCTATTAACTGTGTAATTTACTTTTTACATTGAGATTTCACTCATACACCACTGGGATAGTTTTTCATTATATATGAATTGTTTTCTCTTGAAGCACAGGTGAGCTTGTGGTACTGACAGCCACCCTGAACAGTCATCTTTGAAAATGCTTTACTTTTATTACATTATTGAAGTTAATTTAAAAAATAATAATCATCCCATTAACCTCATTAAAATGTCTACTGATGCATGATCGTATTTTCTGGCTATGAACTACAAGGCAGCCTGTGCTGTACTAATGAGTCCTTTGAATGCTGAAGTTGTACAGCAGGTACCCCCTTGTGCCTCTTGCAGAATTTCTCCAAGAAATCTTTATTTTCAATCCCATCTCCTTGGATACCTGGTTGTCTCATTCAATACAACCTTACGGAGCTTAGCACAGAATCCTTTCCTCCATAAAACAGAGGCAGAGTTATGTTATTCTGTGTTGAATGTAAATATTTTATTCTAAAAGGATGTTCTTTAAAGCTTTGTTCCATGCAATTCACCTCCTATTTGTGGCAAATATTCCCTTGGATAGACAAGATGAGTTGAAAAATGTATAGTTTCTGATTGACACAGAGCTTGCTAGAAGGAATTCAGAACAGCACATCCTTCTGTAATACCTTTCTTGGGAACCAGATACCCTCTCGTCGCTCACCTGCACTTTTAAAAAATGCATTTAGTGCTGTTGAAACGCCTGAGCTTAGCAGCTTTGGAGACAAACGTCATATATCCACCCTCAGAATATGGTGTGCCTTAGGCAAAGCAGTCCCAGTGATTTCTCGTGTCCACATTTGTAGAGATACATGTTAGGCTCCTTCCCTCATAAAACTGCTGCTTTTGTGGCTTTGATTCACCACCTGGTGATACCATGGAAATCCTTCCATCCCACTGGAAGAAACTGTAGTATTTCATCTTGATTCCTTTAGAAAATGGGAGCTTCCAACGTTACAGGTTCCTGCTGAGGGAATTAGCTTGGCAAAAGCTTTTTTTCAAGTCCTGAATGCTGAATAAAGCAACACATGAAACAGCTTTATAAGAGCAGCGGGGCCAGAGCAGGTTAATGCAACACAGCTCAGAGACAGCAGAAATACCTTGGCCATGGTGTCGACCTCTACACTTTCAGACCAAAGTTGCATGGTGGGATTGACACACAACTTGGAAGTTGAAATTTTTGGAGAAGAGATGCCAGTTATCAGTGTGATCACATTCCAAAATAATCTCGCTGTCACGTTCTCCATAGACAACACCAGAAAGCAGAATTTAATATCGAGTGAGGTATAGGTCTCAATGAGCGAGGAAAGAAAGTTTATATTCTGAAATTAATTTTTCAAGGGAAGGAAAACCCCTAAGTCCTACTGGATGGAAGCACAACATGTTTTTTGCATTGCTTCCCAAGAGCCTGTTGTCCGGGAATAAGGGGAAATCAGTGACCACCAGCTGCCTTGTGGCACAGGAGCATCACAGGCTGCAGCCCACGAACCACCAGCAGCAAACCCTGACCCTAACTCCTTGGAGCACAGCCAAGGAGCTGTAAACCCCATTTGTGATGTAGACCATTAGCCAAAGTGCAGATAAATCCCCAGGTAAGGTGCGTAAAAACCCAGGTGACTGGGAAACCTGGGGATCTGCCTGCTGGCAAGCAGGGAAGGCGGTGAGCAAGTGGGCTGGCAGAAGACCAGGATCATGGGTATGATAAAGTGCTGCAAGTTACGCTTTATTTTTCATAGGAGCCATGGAGAACGCTGCAGCAGCAGCAGAGTGGCAGAGAAACTCAGTGCAAATAGGACATTTGTTAACCTTTAACTGAACTCTGGGACAGAAGCCAGGGATCTGACAGAAACAGTGATATGAGTCATAAAAGAAAGGCCACAGGTATTGGGGGACAAATCTTGAACTCCGAGATGGGTGATAAGCTGTCCAGCAACAACAGAAAATGTGAGGCAAATGCACACTGTTTGAAAAGAGACATTCATAATGGTTTTTGAACAAAGGGCAGACGTCATCATGCTAAAGACAGGCTGTGATGTCTCTGATGGCATCAGAAAAATGCACTCAGTGCAGCAGTGGTGGACAAAATATTTGAGGCAGAGCTGGAGTATCCTTTTTAATTGCAAACAAATGAAGCATGTATTTGAAAGAGCCACTTGTCCCCGTTTCCTATTAGGACAATCGCTCTTAGCAGGATAGAGCTGTAAAGAACAAAGTGGATACTAACGTTTTCAAAGTCAGACTGTGAATAGAAGAATCAAGGGAATGAACTGACTTATTTTACTGGTACCAGCAAGCAGACAAAAACAGACTCAAGTTATTACTTCTGGGTAGTACTTGAGCAACTCAGTAGGTATGTAAAGCAGGAATACTTGCGATGTCTCCAGCACCGGGAAAGATAGTTATGAGTTTGTGCTTGTGCAAAGATCGGCTTGAGAAATGCGATTTTTAACATTTTCTGCAAAGCTGTGTTTTGTACCCAGAATGTTCCAGTCACAAACATCACCACTGGACAGCAGATAATGGAAGGGAATATCACAAGTAGCTTTAAGACATGTAATAAGTGAATTTTTTATCTTGGGATGATGGTAGAATACATCCACAGCTTCTTGCGGAATTTGGGCAGAATCAAAGCTAATGGACTGAAATAAGTATCACAGCATGTTTGGGACTGGAAGGGACCTCAAAAGATAATCTAGTCCAATCCCCCTGCTGGAGCAGTAAACAGTAATGCAGGCTGCATGTAACACAGGATAAAAGCTTAACACAGTAAAGTGAATAGGTTGATCACAGGAAGTGTGGTGACATTCATACTGCGTTCATCACAGCGGAGAAAAAAATGCGTATAAAGATGTCTTGGAACAATGATCTATATACCCAATTTATCTGCTGAAACCAGTTATCTGAGGGCACTGCAGGGCTAAGATACCTAGTGACAGCGAGGTATAAATCTTAAAAGGAGTCTGAAAATCTGGAAAATTCTAGAAATCCTTGTCCTAAAGAGCTCCTGGTGTGATTCCACTTTACTGACTTTACCTGCCTGAAAGCAGTGTGTCTTGTCATGTCAGTGTAGATTAGGTTAATTTAGTAACTCCTAGGTTGCTTCCAAGATAATTCATGTTTTCCAGTTCTTACCGCTGTTTTGGAAAAGGCTGAATTTCTCTCTGTAGCTGCCTGTCTTCCTCCACAGAAAATAAGAAATTCAAATGTCAGTACGCCATAATAGAAAAGCAGTGTTTTATTTTATTTCAAGGGTGTGATATTTTCAGGGATTTAATGAAAGCATGATATTATTAATATGAATGGGCCATAAGCCATTTATTAGTGCTGTCAGGAAACACTGGCAAACACCCCCCTCCCACTACTTGAGAATACAAAGATTATCTCCCCCACCCCATCAGCTACAAGTGTGTGCCTTGCAAATTGAATGCAAACCTGGGCTGCTGGTTTGAGTCGGGCCCTCGGGAGGATCTGACAAAATTTAGTGAAGTAAAGTCCAGAGTAAGGCTAGAAAAAGTAATTAACAGATACTACGATACAGCGAAACAGAGAATATGTTCCCGGTCCCCATTAGATTTTAAGGAGGCACTTAATAATAAGGGGACTTGTTCTCTCAAAGCTATTAATCTCTAAATTAATAAAGAAAAAAAAAAAGACATGAAAGCAATGTAGAAATTGAATGATCTAAGTAGAAGGCTAGACAAGCTTTCTTCTGGTCTCAACAAGAGTTTCTTCGGAAGAACTGTGACGTCAAGGAAGCTATTAGGGGATGCATATTCTGAAAATTCAGGTCAGGTTAGAAGACCCCTCTAAAGGCCTCTTGGAGGAAGGTGCACCGACATTTTTACGTTGCCTCAACAGACATCTTACTTTCATAGATTTTTACTAAGCTAGAGTGGTGATTGTCGCAATCAAATACGTTTTTGTTTAACATGAAATGTTTATCAGAACACATCTAACAGGGTGTCATGTTTTAGTAGGCATGGAATTAAATAAGGATTCTACAAAGGCAAAACGCAGCTAAGCTGCATGAACCTCATTTGTCTCCAGGTAAGACTGTGCTTTCGAGCAGCTTTGGCAGGTCAGTTGACATGCAGCCACTTGTTAAATCACAGTAACTGAGACGTGGAAGAATTGAGTGTCTGGCTGGAGGTCAGAGAGGATTTCAGTATCAGATCCCAGCAGTAGAAGCCTGTTCTGAGTTGCTTTCCACTACCACTGTGTCTCTAATTTAAAGGAAGTTATTTTTTAGTATTTTTAACATCAGTACACTTGCATCATTTCACACTGTTTCTAATTCAGATTCACTGCCTTGTTTTAAAGTTTTAATAGTGTGGCTGTTCAGCTAAACAGCATACACTTCGTTTGAAGAAAACGTATGAGTTTCGTAGGGGCACTATGAAAATTAGCTGAGAACCAAGTTCATAGCTTGAGGCGATATTTGTCACAACTGTTCATTTTGTGAAAAAGAACAGTATGAGCTATTATTCCAGGAACTGAAAACAATCTCTGCCATGGCCAGGTGAAAGCACCTGGTATTAACATGATTTTGATTTGTTCACTGTTTTAAAGAACTTAAAATTGCTGACTATTTATAGCACGAAATATGAGAAATTTTATGATATTTCACTGCTTTTGCTTGTGAAGCTCAGCTGTTCCTGGCTTACCAGTAAAGTTTCTTTGCATAATTCTATTAGTTAATGCAAAAATGTTGCATTAATTAACTGAAAGAGACCTGCCTTTCTCCTACCCACTGACCGCAGCACAGCAAAGGTAGCATCACAGCCAGCTCCATCAGACCATCATGTGGTATTTCCTCCACTGTGACCAATGGTCACCATAAGCTACCTCCAGTCAACAGTGAGATGGTGCCACCTCCCACCATCATCAAAAGTCCCATTATTCTTGCCTCCATCCCTTCTGCCTGTGCCAGCACAGGGCTGCTCTTCTCACTCCTCAGGATGTTAAACCACTTCTACAATGAGAGCAGATGCACCTGCTCATAGGAACTGAATCCTTAAGGATTTCATACTGTATAAGCCAATGGCAGTCTTAAAGAGCTGGAGACACCAAAGTTATTAATTATGAACCATGCTTTAACACCTTTGACAATGAAAAGAGAGTAGAAACTTAAAGGAAAGGAAATGAGGAATCTGAAATACTTGCAGGATGAATCCCCGCCCCCGCTTCATTCTTCTGTTATTATTAAATGGTAAGGATAGCCTTCCGCATGACTTTTACAATGTAAGATCCTGGTGCCTCCAAGAAAATCATCTGAATGCATCAACTGATTCATAGAATTGCCTGTGAAAATGGCATCTCCCAAGAAGAATGATGAAGGATCCCAAAAAATGAAAAGAAATGAAGACAAATCTCAGCAGTGTAAACAGGCTTGACACCTGTTATTTGGTAAAGGAAGATGAAAGATCTGCCTGAACTCTGGACAGCACTGAAGATGTTGAAGAAGAAAAAAGAATGTGAATGGGTAAAAAGTAGCCCAGTGCAAGAAATTTAACAGGACAGAAATGAAGGTATCTAGGTAATCTTCTAAAATCAGTTTTTAATCCAATCCACATTAGCAATGTAATGCAGCCCTACTATTGGAGAGGATACTGTATCAATTGCAAACATTCACTCTCAGACACTAAGGTGAAGAAATGATCCCATCTGCCTTTATCCATTGCTTATATCATGTCGTTAGAGATTTGAGCAAGCCATGCCATCGCATTTCTGAGCTTAGACTAATGAGACCCACTTAGAGAAAGCTGATTAAGGCAGGAACAGAAATGTGCCAAGAGAGCTCTGATTTCCAAAGCTCAACTTAATATCTATACATGGCACTTGCAATATGTCACATCACACAGCTCACATGGAGATGACATGGGCATCTCCAAACTATCCTGCAGGTACCTCCTGTCCTTTGCTCCTTCCCAAGTCATGTCTTCTAAGGAATGAATAAATCATTCTTCTGGGTAGCAATGGGCTGATAAATGGGCTCACTATAGGTAGAATTCACTAGAAGTAGAATATATCTCATTCATCTTCAGCTTGTGATGAAGTAACCTCTGCCAGTCTTTCTGTCCCTTAGGTCACTGTTGACTCTCTTACCTGACTTAATTAGCCCTTTTTTCCTTCACTAGCAAACAGCATTTAGCTCAGGTTTTCTGTCTCCCCAAATGGATACACGTTCACATTGAAAACCCACCTGCAGTGCTCTAAGCATGGGGTTCAGGCTGATGCAGAGGGAAGCCAAATAAGCAGCAAAACTCTTCTCAGATAGGATGAAATATCTTTGTTCCCCTTGAGATTTTTCTCTCTCACAATGTAAAACTAAACATGGCTCAAACAATATAAACTATTATTTCAATTATACTAGATCTCATGTTAAAATAAGGCTTGATATGTATATTGCTTGGGAAACCTTTATTGAGAAGTTACTTTAATGTTGGCTTTTAAATACACTATATGCAGAATTATGTTTTAATAAGCTTTTTTTTTTTCAGTCTAAACAAGCTCTAGATGGAGATATTTATCCATAAAATTATTTCATTTAACAAGGATTGTGAGATGAACAAACCAGTACAATTAAAAAATAAAATTCTAAGAATTCATTTTCAGACTCAAATTTACTACAAAAAAAAAATCTAAAGGCTATATAATACGAACGCCATTGAAAAAAAACTCTTAAAATCTTAACTAAAAATGTAAAAAACCGATGTGTTATTACCCCATATATCTTTTAAATATATATATACAGATGAAAAGTGAATTTTCTGTATATATTCGTTTTTAAGTGTAACTACTGTTATGATCAAATGAATACTTCATTTTTTTTCTTAAAATTAACAATTGTTAAGTGACTGTTCTTAAAATGTTAGGGAGGTATATTACATTTTATTTCTGAGGAAGACTTCCATGGTTATTTAATGAATCATTCTATTTAATTTATCAGATGTGTGTCTTATATTCATATATAAATACATATATCTTGCAGTGCTGGGTAAACACAAGCAGATATTAATAATGTTTCATAATTATGCTAATGACAGGTAGTCATCAATACAGTGAAGCTCACAGATAAAGAGATAGACCAACACACCTGTTTATTAGGATGCTATTTACAGCAATCATCACTCTTTCCACTAAGTGCAACAGTAAATCTGTTGGATTAAGTGTAACCACGAAACCAAATCAATTCCTCTATAATTTCATGGATGGCAGGAGAATTGTCTGAGTTCTGCTGAGAACCATTTTAGACCCTAATTTCACAACATTTAGGGCTCTGTGTAGTTCCAACAGCTTGATCAGTTCTCGGAGCAAGACACACAGCCTTGCACTAAGTATGTGCCTCATTATTTGCACTGCTGGCTTTTTCCTACACCAGAAGATAACATGGCAATGAAAAACCAAGGAAAAACATTCTGTATTTACACATTGAAGTTGTTAGACCAGCTCACAGCAACGTCCCAGCTCCTCCAACATTTTGTCCCCACCATGGCCAGAACCAGCTGCTCCAAGAGATGCTGGTAGAAACTCTCAGACACGTTGACATGCAATAACCTGTGCTGAATGTTATGTTTGCACACTTTGTCGCAAGAGTTGTGATCTGTGAAGCACTACATTTAATTTATCTTCCCGCACTTGTGTTGTCACTAAATACAACAACTCTGGATGCCCTTGTCATCCTTACAAATATCCCCGTTACTTTCTGTACTGCAACAGTCTTTGCTAGAAATTAGTTTCTTGGCTTTATGGCACACTGTGTGTGAATACAACATTTTTTTCCACTTTGACTTTCCCAATATCTCATTTTATTTAGTGGTCCCGTGCAGTGGAAAGAACAAATCATCACGATTAAATGATCATAATTTCCTTTTACATAATTTTTTACATTACATCTGCATTTACACATAGGACTTTTAAGAAGAGAATGTTTCTGTCTCCCTTTTTTATTGGCTTAAACTCATCCCCTTTTCCCGCAAATTGAAGGAAGGCAGGACCAGGAAAACATAAACCATGATAAATCACTGAAAATTCAGAATGTGCCAGATTTTTGCCTGTTGGGACTATTTCAGATCTTCTAATATCTTTTCACAAAACAACTACTTCTTAGCATGGTGAATTAGATGCACACTTTGTTCTCACCGTAAAATTCATGCATGTTGCCCAGTTTCCAAACCCAGTACCGTTCCCCTCACCACCTTGAATTAGCTCCAGAAGTGCCACATTAACACCACCCTTTTGCTTCTAGGGCAAGAAGTTGCTCTCACCTGGTTTGGCTGCCTCTAGAGAGCACTGCAACTCTGTTTTGTAAGAATACACAGCATTTGTCCTCCAGATGCTGACCAAAAATTCACATTCCTAATAATAGGAATATTAAAATTCATCAAGATGAAGAACAGTGAAATTAAAAGATACCTTAATCAACCTCCAGGGAAAAAAAAAAAAAGAAGAAATCTGTGTCACAGAAGCACCCCAAAACTCAATTTAGGCAGGTGATAAGCTCCAAACAGACTTAATTCTAACCAGAATTGTTTAGCAGAAAATCAAGTAGGAACAGGACTTATCCAAAATCACTCAGCACTTCAACAACATTATAAAACACAGATTCAGGTACCAGTTAGGAGTTCAGTTACTACAGAGCCAAGACTCCGGGGCTCCCCAAAACTTCAGAATTATGATTTAAAATTCACATTTACCCACTCATAAGAAGTGAGGACTCTCAAGGGTACCCAGAGCATACATCACTCACCAATAAGGCAGGAGGGTGTCTCAGTCCTTGAGGAACTCAGATGTATCCCACATCTAAGGAGGAGAGTCCTCAACCAGAAAGCTGCTGCTCCAAAAGAGACCAACTCAATGGAGGTCTCCGGCAGCTCCATTTAGACCCAAATTGAAGATGAGCTGTGGTCATTTATGGCAGTGGTCTGGAAACTTCTCTCAACCGAGGTGATTCATTGGTCAAGAGCCCTGTCTGTCCACCAAGGGGTGTGTACATGACCATAGTGGTCCATTGGTCTAGATGCTTCTGATGCTTTCGAAGGGGGTGGGTCCACTTGCCACAATCTGAATCAGGAATTCCATCCTTCTTGTGGTCTTAGTCACGTATTTGTAGGAATTAGTCACAATGGCACCTTTTTGGTTCCCTAGTCTAAGCCTTTGCTGTGCTTACACACCTGAGGGACTTTACTGAATAAAGTACATCTAAGTTATTAAAGAAGCACATTAGTTAGCCTAGAAAAATTCTTCATAAAAAGCCACTTATGCAGCTAATTCACTTTGCCACTCAAGCACTTGTACAAGATACTTGCAAAGATCACAAAAGTTCAGAAAAGTGGCAGAGATGAAATCATAGAGAAAAGTTTAGGGTAATTAATATTATTACTTTTTATTTTTAATAAAATAAATCCTTTTTCATTATTTTAACCTTAACTTTCCTGTTACTAAAAAAAAATAAATTAAAAATTATCTAAAAGAATCCACAGCTTTAAATTCAGTGCAGACAGAGCAGGTCTTGCATATTTTCAGCTCCATCAAAATTGCTCATGATAGTTAATAAGGAGCAGGACTGACCCCGATTAGGATTAATCTGCGATACCTCCACCCCAGCACCTCAAAAAACCCCTTGGGCTCCAAGATTAATGAACTGCATAAGTAGAATACAATGATTCTAGAAAGGGTAAAGTCAAATTCAGTTCTCAGAAAGTTGGCAAATCCCAACTAATGGGGGAAAAAAGTGAAAAAAACCACACTTCTGTAAAGTCTCAACATTTTTCAGGTGTGTTGTTTTCATTCTTGTTTGCTTTACTTAGCATTTTACAAGCAGGCTGAGGTGTGGTTTTAGGATTTTTAATAAAGAGTCTTTATAATTCGAAGAGCTCCACTTTGCCAGCTTTTCTGTCACCTTCATCTGGATGCAATATTGTCAGGTCTCCTGCATTCAGCACACATACGTACTCCATGCTGTTGCATGGGGTTCTCATCAGACTGTTAATTAGTTCTGATATATTAACCCACTAGGCTGTGCTGCGAAAAAAGTCTTGGAGAGAAAGCGTGATGTATTTTGTTCTTTATGTTATTTTATAGCAGTAGAACTCCATCAGTTTCTGTGGTGTTACTTCCAAATTACACAAGGGTGGGCAAGAAAAGAGTTGGGGCTTGTGGAGAGTGCAGCCAGGACACCTGGAGGAGAAAGCAGCTAGAAGAATGAAATCTATTGTCACCACCTTGTCCAGTGATAAGTACAGACAAATTGAGAGAGAGATGCTAATCTTCTCAGCTTCCTTGGAAAAGCTCAGTTTCTCCAGATTTCTCCTCTGCATTGCAAATAAACCTAATTTTAAAATCCCCTTATTAAATAAAAGTGCAGCTCTATTCCCAATAGCAATGCATATATTTCACGTACCGTATACTTCATCCTTTTCTAACTCTTAATTAGAGCTGATGGATGCTTCCTGCCCAACTGATTTTGATCTCCAGTGTGCTCACATCACTATGCATGTTTATACAAACACTTAATCTCCAGTGTTACTTGAAAATGCATCTCTCTGCCATGCATATGGGTAGGAAGACACTGCGACTTCATTCAGCAGTTTCTTTGTTCAGGCATGGACCCTGGTGCTAAATGGAGTATGTTAGTGTTTCCATGGAAACCAATCAAAATTCATGAAAGGACTGATTTGACTGGTTCTAGCTAGCAATGTTTTATTTCATTTGAGTGCACAACAGCAAAAGATATTACTTTCATCTACTTTAAAAAGAGAACAGATTAAATTGTTGCATCAGAGTTTGATGGTAGCAAGAAAAACAATGTTATTCAGCTGATTGCAGGAAGGTTGTCTGTTTACCCTTGATTGTGACAACCAGCTCTGTGCACTTCACTGTGTCAGCAAAGCAGTGCAGTGGGCAGAGTCCCAAGTCCTCCCCTCTCCAGAATCGTAGAATGATTTTAGTTGGAAGAGACCCTCAAGATCGAGTTCAACCATTAACCCAACACCGTCACTAACCCATGTCCCCAAGACCCTCATGTATGCATCTTTTATACCCCTCCAGGGATGGTGACTCCACCACTTCCCTGGGCAGCCAGATCCAGTGCCTAACAATGCTTTCCCTGAAAGAGATTTTCCTAATGTCCAATCTAAACCTCACCTGGCACAATGGGAGGCCATTTGCTCTCATCCTATAAAATGTACATACATAAATAAATATAATAAATAAATATAAATTTTGAAATGTCCTATAAAATGTATGTAAAGTCCCACAGGGCCAAATGTCCATGTTGGTTTGTAAGGTTCAAGATCACTTTGTCTGCTACGACTTATGTCCTACAGCCACTCACATAAACTGTCCCCAACCTGCCCATGAGAATCCGTGACTGTGCAGATGGATTGGAAGGAAGCCTCAGGACATTCTGATCACAGCTTTATTTCAACACCTATACTCTCAAGCAAACAGGGCAAATGTGATGCCAGTGACTTTCATTGACTTTAGTAGTGACATATATAAGAACTCCTTACTCACCGGATCATGATATTCCAGCTGGAGGAATTTGATACATAGAGTAATAATTCAGTTGTTACCTGACCTCACGTTGCCAGTCGTTTAACACTGTCTTAATTTTTATCATTTTTTCAACTGGAAGAAGAAACTGCATAAAGTTTTATGCCAGAGTTTATTTACTGTCTTGTACATTGTTGCAGTAATAAACTCAGCATGATTGAATGCATATGTTAATTTAAAGCATTGAAATTGTACCATTTACATATATCATGTATCTTCAGTCGGAGGCGTCTTAGAGCCAATTCTGTCTGACCCAGAGCAAAACTGTTTGATGCAATCATTCTTAGGAACTGCATCTCAAAATTCACTACAGAGTTCTATTACTGGCTTGCACGTTACAATGAAAAATAACAGCAGAGGGAAATGAAGAAGTATAGAGAAGAAAGGAAGGATGGGCTTGTATTCAGCAAGGGTTTCTCAGATGCTGCTGCTGCACAATCCATTTAGATACATATTATAATAAGAAACACAGGTTATGTTATGTGAAGCTGTACATTTTTTCTATATGGAGCACTGAAATGCCATGTTTAGTAATACTGGAAAACTCATCTCACATTACGTTCCTTAAAAGATAATTATAAGTCTGTGGAAATTCATAGTTCCATTGGGAAGGCTGTTATTGATAGTTGTTTCACCTGTTATATGACTGAATTAGACAGGCTTTGGACCAAGCCTTATCAAAGCAGTTGAAAAGTGAATGGAAGCACATGGGAAAGAAGGAGAGGAGTGAGATAGAGGGAAATACTCTCTAAAGCCCCAGTGAGGCACCTTCAACCTAAACTGAGTGGAAATTCCATGTCACACTCTGAGTCAACTTTGTGAAGCCAGATCCCCAAGACAATCTGTTATAGACACATTGGGCCATGCCAACCCTAGATTTTTAATACTGTCCTCTGATACAGACTGAAGAATGAGCAGAGATCCCTGGTTAGAGGGAGGAGAAAATTGAGTACTGTTAGAAGGTCAGGAAAACACCCAAATGCTGCTTTAGAATTTAACTACAAGACATATGAAGCTCAAGGCTTTACCGCAGGGAAAATTGTGGGATACCAGACCCAGTGAGAAGAAGCAATTTGTCTCTGAACTGACTTGATAATTGCCCCTTCTTCCCACATACAAATAATTCCTGCCCCACACAGCTCTGAAAAGTTAGAGGTACTCTCTTGCTTTGACTAGAAGTTTGGAAGTAAGCAGCAGAAGTGCATTTAAATCTAGTTTACACACTCAAATCCTGATTTTGATCTGGCTTATTAGTCATCTTAACATCAGGTGAAGAGCTATTTGTTATTTTAAATAGCTTAAATTCCTCATAAAATAGCATGTCTGCCTCTATATTTCTTTCTCTTAATCTGCAGCTTTCACCTTTACGTTTATGATTTCTTAGCTATAAAAGGAGCTGCACACAAATATCACTTTAAAGTTTGGAAAAGTTTGCACATCAGTCCCTCTTTGATGCAACACACTTTCAAAGAATATACCTTCTCTTCCACAACAAAAGCATATACATTTTGTGTGTGTGTGTGTGTGTGTGTGTGTTCAAAGGACCTTTAAAGAAATTTGAATGGAGCTGCTTCTCTTTCCTTTTGGTACAGGAATATACTATGGAGCTGAGACAGGAAGAAAGGGACCCTTAGGAGCATTTATCACTGGAATTATGGGAAAATAACAAGACTAATTCCCCCATAGACAAAAATATACAATCTTTGACCCAGTTCTGCAAACATACAGGTGAATATCTTTGTATGTGGAAATGACTCCACTCAGGGCACTGGGATAAAAGTGATATTTGAAGAATTAAGCCCAGCTATAAGCACGTGGAGGGTCAGAAGCACATTGGGCAGCAACTGCATACCAGCGCAGCAATGGCTAAGGAGGGACTGGTTATTTTATTATGTTGAAAAACAAAACACCTACTTAGTAGCTTTAAAGACACTGCTAAGCCAGGGGGAATACAATTTCAAGTTTTTAAATGTGGGCCAGATTTCTTGGTATACAGGAGGAATTAAGACAGAACAGGTTGAAGAACACTTGGATTCGATAGGGTGGGTAATGGGGCTGGGACCACACTGCCCACCTCAAAACCTGTGCCTCCATCACGTCTCCACCATGGCACTTGAAAAACTATCATTTCTCTGGGAGTAAATCTCAAAAATGTGCTCCTTGTATGCCTCAGTCAGTTCTTGATAAAATCAAATCAGCACTTTAGATGCTTTCATGATGCCTGGAAAATGCATCCCTAACTTGCTCTGTACCTCTACCTGTTGTTATATGTATACTATGTTCTATATGTATGTAACATAGTAAATACAAAAGAATGCTGACTGGTCAATGGGCACAAAAAATTGAAATGTAATTGTTTCTCTGGCTTTGTTGCTGTTTGATGTTTGGTTTAAAAAAAAAATGTACAAAGAGGATGGTAAACCCTTGCAGAAATTAGTTTTGATATACAGATGGTTAACATTGCCAGCATTTGGAACAGCAATAAAACAAGAAAAAAGAAATGGTAATTTCAGAGAAAAAAACATTCATTTTGGAAGCAAAGGCAGTCAATGCTAATGACTTTAAATTCTTCTCCTTATACAATTAATAACTCAGTGACATGGATATTTTCGGGCTATTACTGAAGAGCTGTGTATTTGATACCATTGTCGTCACTTTAACAAATTGTTGGATAAAATAGCCCTTCAGAGCTTTGTTGATTGATAACTGAGTTAAAGAAACTTCCCTTTGTGGAAAAAAGAAATAATAAGGTGGAGGGATGCAAATGGCTTCTAACTGCAGATCAAAAAAGGGGCACTCCATCATTCTGTCTGCAACTTGTCAACATAAATTTCAGCAAACATCGTTAAGGACCAAGAGTGTTCCCACATAGTTTATACAGCAAGCTTAAGTTTTGCAGAAATTAACAGAAAATTATTTTCAAACTCTGGGTAGCATTGACTGATCTCCATTTTCTTGTCCAGTTGCTGTGCGTAATTTCTACTTTAACAATTACCCTGATGTAAAAACTAGAACAGCTACATTTTCCTTTAATGTGCTTTGCTTTTTCTCCCCTTCTGACACCAGGATTCAGCTGTTGCTTCATAGACTTATACCAAAGATTTATATGCTTACAGAAAATTCAGCTATACAAACCTGTTCAGAAGAAGAGGAGAACATATAAATGCTGACCTACATAGTTCACCATGTGCTATATGCCTTGTCATATTTACTGGGTAAAACAAGGTTCCACCAGACTGCAGTTTGGACATTACTCCTCAAAGCAGTGTCTATAGGTAATGGAATAAATGGTATAACAGGTGCAGTAAGCATTACGCTTCTTTTTATGAATCAGTACTTTTAAAAAGCCACATGCTGGTTGAATGGCCCGTTTGCTGACAGAGGTTGTAATCTAGAGTCCAGCAGTTAAGGTCACGAGTGTAACAGCAAGTGAATTGCTTATGCTGAGTTTTGAGGTGGCGGACCTGATATATATGAAACCTACAACCTAAAAATGAATATGAATACCAGATAGAATAACAGTACTGATCACACGTTCATTAAAAGACCTGTAGTAATTTTTACTAATATTGAAGTGCCCTAGCTAAAACCAAATAGGTGGAACCATCATATATACCTTCAGATTGTCCCACAGAGCAGTGTCAATCAGCACTGACAATTACTGCCCTCTGCATATAACAGTTATATGTGAAAATGTCTTTCAAACCCTCTAGAAGGGAAAGGACAGCCCAGACGGAGCAAGATTAAGTCAATACAGAAGGTTTCACCTCTGAAATAATGTTAGAATTTGGTGCCTGCTACAGCACGCTTTGATATTCTTGGCTTTAATTTAGAACACATTTCCAAATGCCAGAAGTATTTAATTTTCAGAAGCTGAACAATGTCACAGGCAGGGAAAGAGCCTTTGAAAAATGTTATTATTTAACTCTAAAGACAGAGAGCAAGCCATAAAAATATGCATTATCCAGCATTTATGTAGCGTGAGAATTCACTTTCAGTCATTCTTATCAGGTAGGTCATCCTTGACAGCAGGAAAGGAAAACAAGAAAGGAAGGGCAACTTGAAAAGAAGCTGATTTAAAGCACCTCAGTGTATAAGTTTAATCAGTAGAAGAGACATATTCAAGATTTCTCTTGCCCTGGACAAAGTTATTACCAAAGAATACTCCTGGATCTGTGTCTTTCTGTCCACTAAGACTTCACAATTCAGTAATTATGAGACATATAAAGTTGAAAAAAAGAACTGTGTTTATAACTGATATAATCTATGGCTATAGCACAATAGCTGTCTGTCTAAAAGACTGGAAGCAAGTTTTAGAGTGAACATAGGCTGCATTTTTAAATCTTTGTGATGAAATGCTTACTTCATTTAAAAACTGCATTGCGGGCAGGGCAATAGGTCTGTGTATTTAAGGTTGCCTGACACTTCCCATTACAAGAACCTGTTTTCAGACACTCATACCTTTGACAAATGTGAACTGTGTGCACTGAAATATCTCATGCCGGGGGTCTGCCTTTGCATTAATTCTGTTAAGAAATTTTTTGAAGGAAAGTATTATTTTTTTTCAAGAATAAATCAAGGGAAAAATACTGTGTTTTATACCTAGTGAAAACATGGACAATTTTTTTTTAACTCTTAAGCAGGAGTACATCCATCTTGCAGAAGAGTTACTCGAAGTTTGTTTGGAGGTCTTGTCTATTTATCAGCATCTTGCCATTATCCACGTGAAAGTGGTTATGATGCCCTTTGAAAGACAAAGTGTGGGATGGGCTTGCAAAAAAGCAGTTGACCACCACAACCAACCACACAGAGCATGTTCCCTCTGAGAGCTGCTAAGAAATATTATCCTGAAGTTTTAGTCTTAGATGGATTTTGAGTGGAGCAGGAGAAGGAAAGCATCTTTCCTGCCTAGTTCTGATACTCTATACAGAGATCCAGGATGATAATGGAAAAAGTAAAGGCTAAAAAATAATAACGGATAATTTGGTTTGCTTTAATTCTGGTGTTTCTTAGTATTTGGTGGATGTCTTTGTATTATTATACTTTCATTTGAATACAGTTATGTGAATATGTGGTACAGTATCTATCAATTCTTCCACATACACGAAGTATCTTGTTCCTAGGCAGTTTCTAACCTATTTCCATTTACTTGTGTCAGTTTGATATTAATTTTTTTTGTTCGTCTACCAAGCCTGAATACTGCGTGTATTAGTGGAAGGATGACTTCTCTGTAGGATCCTTCCAATTCCTTTTGCTGAGACAGTGACACTGAAAAGGCCACAGCGGATCAGGTCAGATCAGATGGATGCAGATGCACTGGGGCTCACATGAAAAGGACTTCGTACTACTCACCGAGCCAAGCGATGCAACACGATGAAAAGCTATTCAGTTATCATGTCGTGCTCTGCAGTTGCTCCTAGATCTGCTTCTGCAGTGGTGTTGTGGCATGACAAACACAACACCAGTGCCAACAGACTCCCATGGTCCTCTGCCAAGCCTGAGTAGAAAAAGACATCTTAAGTTGGTCAGCCATGCTTTTTTTTTCTTGTTTGTTTCTTTGGTTGTTTTGTTTTGTTTTTAATAAGAGGTTGGCTACACATCAGTGAAAAATATCACAGGTATAATTGATCCCGTCTTACAGTGGAAGGACAGGTATAGTTTCATTCATCTTTCAAGAGCTCTTCAAGCCCTATTTAATGTGATTTTCAGGTCCAGTGATTCTCTTGAATGGCATTCACATTGAACTATGTGCTTCATGGTGCTATAAGACCATGGTTTTTCGAGAACACATGAGACTTCTTGCATGGAGTTAGGTGAAAATTAAGACACTTACAGATGTCTGTAGCTAAGCTGTTTGCTTCAACTCTCATTATAACTGGCAGAGCCCTGAAGATAGATTCAGTTGACTAAATATAGGTGCCTAATGCCTTTTAACTATCTTTAAGTATTCAGTGACTTGTTTTGCAGTCCGGTGGTTGTGCAGGTGTCACTTTGCTCTTGCAGCTTCAAAAGTGCAGTTTTAACTGTTTTAATTCTGCTGTGGTAATATGGTAATAATCAATCTATCCCGTTCAGTAGAGGACTTTATCCTTATACTTTTAACTTACAAATGTTTTGTTCTTAGGAGGAAATCCTTAACTCAGGAAAGAAATTATATTCTTACTCTGTGGCCATAAATTTTATTGTCAAGTTTACAGGGGATTTATCTTAGGAATTTTTTCTGTGTTGGGCTAAAATGGTTTGAGATCTTTCTGTTCACTTTCCTGTTACTTTCATGATTAAGAAGTATTAATGGATTGATGTCTTTTTTTTCTTTTTTCCTAGAAAATAGGACAAGAAACTTTCTATTCCCTCCTTTCTAAAATGTAAATAGACTGAAAGAAATAAGAATCACAGTGTCATTGCAGATTGGCCTTTTCAAGTTTGAATGTCCCAATTAAAACCTAGTGCTTGCTTCAAAACATCTGGTGAGTTTATGAGAATTCATATATTGTAGAGATATGACAATTCATGTGTACATATTTTATTGCACTGTTCTGGTGAAATACAATGTAGACAGAAATATGGTCCTTTTGTCTCAACGTGCTTGACAAAAGAGAAAAATAGGGCCACAAAATTTTGAACAGGTTTGGAAATTTATCTTATTTGTGGAAGGTAGTTGTAAGAGGAAGGCAGACATCCTGTGAGGTGATCTATATTCAAATTTTAAGGACATATAGATATTGCTCTGCTTTGTAGGGTAAGCGAAGCTGAATGCTAATTGCCGGTGTCTAAACCACCATAAACATTTTGACCTGGAGGCAAGAAAACACATCACTTGGTGCTTAGAGCTGGTGTTAAGAGGTGGAACGTGGACTGTTGCCTTCCCCAGGATGAGGACGGCAGTAAACTTAGAACCATAGAATCATTTTGGTTGGAAGAGACCATTAAGATCATCACTTGGTCCCCGGCCTGCTGTTCTGGGTTCCCAGTTGAAAATGGGTCCTACTCCTTTCCCTCCAGTCATGTTCAAGTGGTGGGGCTGAGGCCTTTGGTGAACATAAAGTGGTTTGTGTTGTGCAAGTACCCAGGTTGAGCTTTTCAGGGAGTGTGAGAAAGCTTCAAAACTGTTGGTCCTTCCCAGAGCCTCAGCACTGCAGGAGACAACTCTGAGAATTCCTGGCAGGGGAACACCAGCACCACCACCAAACAGTGACTATGAACAAGTAAATTCACTTTTCTGGGTCTGTTTCTCCACAGCTCTTTTCTCTCCTTTATAATATCTCTTCTGAGACAGAGCCAGTCTGTCTCTCTATGTTTATACATGATCTTGCAAGATATGGAAAAGAAGGTTAAGATATCATTTGGTGCTACAGGAACACTGGTATAACAAGGGAAACCCAGTCCCTCATGGCTGCATAGGTATCTCTGAATTACAATGTTTAATGCAAAATGCTTTAGTATTAGGATTTGATAGAAAACTCTGACTGCTTTAGTGCACTTGGGAAATGACAGAATACTTTAGGACTCTTGTAGTCAATCTCTGCAGCCTCGTAAGTATCCATTTGCTCTAAATGTCATGGCAACTGTGCTGCATACCCCAAAATATTTTTTTTATTCACTTACTTGGGCAATGATTCAAGACTGTAAACTGTAACACATTATAATTAATCATTCCCACATCCCCAAAATGTAAAATAAATGTCATTCTTTAAAAAAACATTATTTCACTATCTTTCCAATACACCTAGACAACTTAGAAAGAATGATAACTTAGCAAAAATGCTCCTATGGGTACATTTTTGTCCTAATCTAAGTTATAAAAAGATTGCATTACAAAAACCCAAACAAACTCCAAAGTACATTTTACTAAGCAAAATAAAACTATTCAGACTTATTACAGCCAATCTTCTATGAATCTTGCTGTTAGCAAAATATACACCGTTTTTCTCCAGTATACCACTTCCCAAATTTAATATTTTTTTGTAATGAATTGCTGTGATTTCCTGGAGCACTTTGGTCAGGAATTGTTATACTGAGGCATCCAGCTGACTTACTGTGTTGAAAACCAGAATGTGGAAAAGGAAAGGGAGAGCAGAAATAAATCAATGGGCATTAAATGACCCCAGCTGAAAAGAAAGCACACATCACAGATGTATTTAAGCATGGCATGTCCAGGAGTGGTAAGAATTAGCATAACTCTGCTGCCATGGATATCAGCAAGAGTTTAATCATGGAGTTCAATGGGGGATGACTCAGAAATGTGCTGAGTGCTTTTGAAAATTCTCACTCCAATAATTTGAATTTTCCTTTTTTTCCCCATGACTTCCTAATGTTAAGAGAAGGGGAAAAGAATAAAAGACTCTACTTCATATTTTCACATCTAGCAAAGTGATAAATCTAGTTGTGCAGTGATCTAGTTCCACCATTAGTTGGAATTTGCTGATTGAAATCAACAAATATTTGATGTTTTAGAGATATAAGCTGTACGAATCACCACGTTTTTGATTTGGTGCATGAACTGTTTGACATTCTGAAATACACTGTCATTTTTATGTCATTCAAAATGACATGGATAGATCAGCCCTAAATTGTTTAGGTCATCCCAAACCTGCATGTTCAATGCATAAATGACTTGTCCCTCCCAAAATCTCCACCTTTGTCACTTGTTCTAAGAACTGAAAGAAACTGGCTGCTCCATAGCGCATGTGAGCCAAGTGGAAGCCAAATGGCAAATCACCGACGTTTGCCTTTTGATCAACCCTGACTGACAGAGATAGCAAAGCTGACAGGAGAGGCTGACAGAATAAGTCACAAATGGCATGTTTTAAACCGAGTGTAAGAGGGAAGGAGTGAACTGAACTGAACTGAGAGAACAGAATCTTTTTTCACAGTCTTTCTACTATGAAGCTGCATCTTGTCAAAACCATGAGAAAAAGTTCTGATTTTTTTTCCGCTATCTCGAAAAGAAGTATCAAAATCTTTAAAGAAAAATTATTGTAATATTATTACATTCCATAAAGCAATTTCAAGGAAATGGAAAAGAATGCCAATTCATTGTAAAACACATTGATTTGAAATATGAAAAGAATATGTGGAGACAAGGGGAAGAAACACAGCTTGTCTTTAATTACTGAAAGAACTTTGAATTGTGTAGCCAATAAACCAGAATAAAACAGAGGGAATGTGTTTAAATAATCTAAGACAACACTGATCCATATACTTGGGCAGCAGATCAAGAAAAACTGATACTGACAATAAGATTTTCTATTTGAGGTAGCTTTTCTGTCTATAATGCTTTCCTATTGTTCATTTCCATTCATAAGAAATTTAATTCAGGAAACTTTTTTATATTTTACAAAGTAGGTAAATAAAATTAAAGCCTTGTTACATACTCTTACAGGAAAAAAAAACCTGGCATTTGGATTGGGAATGCAATCTCTGTCACCCCATTCCTGCAATTCAGCACAAAATGAAATTGCTTCTTTCATTCTCTTTCATTTCTTTTAATCTCTGCAGACTTGGACTCAGTATAGTCCTTTCAGCAAAGGTTTCTTATTCTTCTTGTTCGGTTAAGTTTCTCTCCTTTGCAATACATTTTTTTGTTCTAGTGGAAAGAGAACATTAGTGATTTTGACCTTCCACATAACTTTGATAAATGTAGAAGGCATCAGATATAATCTACTGTACCAACTTCTGAACTAGATGTGTTGCAGAGGTAACTAAGCAGTCTCCTAGAAAGGACGTGAAGTCAGCATCCTTCAAACCTTAGACAGAGTAGCTATTATGGGATAAGTAAGTACTCTCACCTTGCTTTCAAAGTCCCTGGTATCTTGTTCTGCCTTGTGTGTCTCAGATAAGAAAAAGACAAGATTTCACATTTTGAGATGTTTGTTCAACATCTTAAAAAGAAGGGAAAAAAATACATCCTTTGATTGTAGCTAGTAAATACAGAATTTCACTTCTCCTTTTTGCAAGGGAAAAAGTCACTGTCAGCTTTTACTTTAGAGGATTGTTTGTAACAAAAGCTTGGGTAACCTGTCATCCCTTTCTTTATTTTTAGTGACAGTTTTAAAAAAATCCTAGAAGCAGATTTCCATTCTTTCTCCTTAGGGTACATCAAACTCAGCATGTGGCAATATAAACTTTACCAGATAATTCAATGATTCCCACCTGTGCCACTTGGAAGAACAAATTTTGAGGGGAAAAATGAAGTTAACTTCTAAAAATACCCTTTCCTGATACATGATGAGAGATAAGAACATCTGCACTTGCACAAATACTTTAAGGCATTTATTCAATACATCTATCTTAGATTAGTAATGACAATAGGACTACTCACTTTTCCTATTGTTTTGAAGAGATCCATACATGTTACATGTATTTATGTGCACTTCATGTGTACTGCAGGTCTCAATTCCAACCTTACTGCTATCCGCTTGTTATATCAACGGTATATTTAGGTTCCCTAGAACTCAAGCTTTTTCTGGAAAAAAAAAAAAAGTCAGTATTTACTGAAATATTGAAAGTCTTATCTAGATTTGTTTTCACTCTGAATCCCAGTGATTACACACAAAGATGAGATTTATTAGAGGCTTGAATGCTCAGTTATTTCCATTGGACTGTGAGCAGATTGAAAACTGGAGAACTGGACATTCACATGGTCCAAGAAATAAAAGGAACAGCTAGCACTGGGTAATGGCTTTTGTGTATATTCTTATCTAATGGCAATAATTTCATATAATCTTTTTGTAATAGGCTAAGCCAAGTCCAATCCCAGATTTGGTGCAGGTAACAAGTATTCAGGTAAAAAATTAGCACAGCTCCCTTGACACAGGGCAGCTTGTAAAGCTGTTTTAATTTCATTCTGTGCAAGTCCTCTGTAAACATGGTCTAGTTTGCTTTTGCTCTTTTTCTAAAACTGCTACTAGGTAAGGAATTAAATAGCCATTATTCTAGATGAGGAATTTAGAAGTTTGAGCTTGATTACTGAACGCTTGAGTGGCCTTGATAAATTACAAATAAATTGACCCATGGTTCAGTTTTTTGTTGCTAGACCTGCTATGGGGATAAATTCTATGAATAGTTATGAAATCCTAGGATTCTAGAACAAGGAAGACTGCATAAATACTCCAAAGTAGAATGAAGTTGCAGAAAATGATGTTTTCATTTGTTTGGTGTAAATTTTGTATTACCTCAAAATATTTCCTGCACTGTGGAGGGAATACTGGTAATCCACATCATATCACCACTTGCAAACTAAATTCCTGATTAAAGGTTATCAAGTCCTACCTAATTTTTCATGTAACATAACTTTTGCATAAACATTTAGGAAAATAACTTTAATATCACTTTAATGAAAGGCAAACAATGTGCCCTTTCCATCCAATGGAAGATTAACCCTGAAAAAATAATTTATCACCTATTGGTTTTGCCTTTAAAATTAACAGAGCTTTTCAATTAAAACCAATAAAATAGACTTTTACACAGTGTATTAATTTTACACAAGCAATATTCTCACCTTTTTGTCCAGTCTAGTGTCATAATATTCTTCTCATTCTTTTCTAACTCAGGGATATTTATAGAAAGAGCTGATAGTTTAGCTATTGCTCATCTTTTATAACTACATGCAGCCACAGAACATTGTCATTAAATGCCTAATGGATTTGCAAGTACTTTTTGGAACAGGAAAAAAATCAGTGCAAATTGCAAATCCATGTGCAAATCCATATTTCCCAAGTGTCTTTGTACTTACAATACCTTTAGTAGATAGAGTAGATACCTACTGAGGAATCACCCTGACCTTATGTCAGGACCTAACCAAATTGTACTTCTTAATTTAGGAATACTGGAAGCGTTATGGATAATTAACCCTGTTGCTCACATGGAGAAGCATACGTACAGGTTTAATTTCAAGGGGAATCTCACCCTCATGTTTTAATTATTAGGTGACTGGAGGTAGGTGAGCTAAGCATTGTCTATGTCACCTTTACAGGAACTTAGAGTTATTACCCTACTTTCAGGACACACTGCAAGTCAGAACCTGATGATACCAGAAACAAGATCATTTGTCCACAATCCTAATACATCCTGCCTCATGTGTACAGCCCCTGGAAAGAGCAAAATCTATATTGTAAAGGACAGAAATTATTTGCAAGCAAATTTCGGATGCTAATGTAATGGGCATAGGTGCTAAGGTTTTGGTAATGGGGGTTACAGGGGACACTTCTGTGAAATTTAGGGACAATTTAGGGACAATGTAGCAAAGGTGTGATGAAATTGTCCACATGTCATATCCACATGTCAAATGATATCAGAGAAGCCAAAAGGCATCTGAGACATCTGCAGAGGTCTGAGAGATGTGGCAGAGGACTTTAGGCCCCTTAGCGTGACAGTTGAAGGACCAACAATGTACCCTAGGACATTTCAAATGCCACTAGATGCTTTTCAGTGTGCACCTGAATTGACTATATAGTTTACTTCAAGGATCTTGGAATCACACAGGGGCTAATTCAAAGTAGCAACATTAGACTGTATGAAAATATGCTGAGGATTTGTCTATTTAAAAGAATATATTATTGGGGAGTCAGGCCTTTAAATGTTTTTATAAGCAGAGGTAACAAACCTAATGGCAAATTAATAAAACCAGAATCTAACTCAAATCTGAAAAGATTTACACTTATACAGTTGCTGCAGCAACTTTGTTGTTGACAAGCAAATACTTTTAAAAATTCCTGTGAATTTAAATGACTGTTTGATGCTGCTGGGAAGTATACAATGAAATGATTCCATTAAATTTCCCCTAGAGGAAAAACTCAAGCGCTCAGACACACCTCAATTATGAGCACACAATCCGCAGCCAGGCACGTTACTGACCTTTTCCTTATCAGGGGAGATTAGTGCATGTGCCCATCTGTGACTACTTTCAAAGAATTTTGTTCAAAAAAACTGTAAGCTGGGGGCATTAACTGCTGCAGTGCATTAAGGCTATAATAATTTTATCTTACAGTTGCCAAATTTATTACACAAATCCCTACTGTTGCTAATCAGATAGGTCCACTGTGTGATTCTGTGATTTTTTTTCCTGTTTTTCTTGTGCATCAACAACGTCAGAGATTCCTTTTTTTTTTTTTCTTTTACTTCCTTTAGATATAAAAGTTTTCTGCAAAAATCAATTTTACTTGTTGAATGAATGAATGATGTGGTGGCACTTCTGCAGACACAGTATCAGAAATCTATGACAGTGTTCTTCAAAAATGTCTCCCTTGTGTGACTTGTCTGTGAGGCATAGTAATTAGCCTGCAGCAAGTCCAGGTTTTCTCATTCACAGAGCCCTTCCTTTTAGCACTACAGAAGACAAAGTAGTTTCTTTTAATGTTTATTTCCTCTAAGGAAAAATAATTCATAGAACAGTTTGGGTGGGAAGCAACCTTCAGAGCTCATCCAGTCCAACCCCTGCCATGAGCAGGGACATCTTCACCAGATCAGGTTGCTCAGAGCCCCGTCCAGCCTGGCATGGGATGTCTCCAGGGATGGTTCATCCACCACCTCTCTGGGCAACCTGGGCCAGGCTCTCACCACCCTCATTTCTTCCTCATGTCTAGTCTGAATCTACCCTGGTTTACTTTAAAACCTTTATCCCTTGTCTCAGCTCAAGAGACCCTGCTAAAAAGTCTGTCCCCATCTTTCTTATAGGCCTCATTTAAGTACTGAAAAGCTGCAATAAGTTCTCCCCAGAGCCTTCTCTTCATAACACTTTTAAAATAAAACTATAGATAATATCTTCCAGACCTTTTTCTGGAAAAAAAAATATAGTATGTGCAGGTTGTTTTGTTTCACACTGATTTAGAATAACACAGAAATAATATTATGTCTCTCTAACATGTGACATGGTCCTTCTCTGCCCTTGTTCATATACATTAAACATCTGAAAAAATATTATTTATGGAAACTGAGAATTCAGTACATGAAAGCACATGTAAGATAAAATATATCCCCTCATATTGATGTACCCACAATTTTCATCAGAGATTCAGAGCAGTCCAACACTATCAAGATAGGATATAGTAGTACATAACTTACATTTAAACTACTATAGGTCAAATAATTTTTACTTAAGTCAGACTGATAATTCCTACAGAATGAACACCTCAGTTATTTCAATCTGTGGAGCAGAAATACTCAGTCAATCCTAGTGTAAATTGAACAGTTACAAGAACACTCCTGGGATCTAGACAGGTGTCTTGAAAGTACATGATATGCAACTTTCTCTAGATATGATCCTTCATTTGAAAGAATTCTGCAGTTTCATAATCAAATAAGGATATTATTGAAAAAAAGGACTGTAAAACCAGCTTCATGTAGTTCCAGGAGGTCCTTGCAAAGTGCTTTCTTTTCAAAGATATTGGGCTTTATGTCATACATAAAGTCAGGCTTTAGTAATCAGTAGTATAATATTTTGAATTTTAGCAAAAATACTTTTCCTATCTTCTTTAGGTTTTGTCCATGACCTAGACTAGCAAATGGTTCAAACTTTAGGATCTGTTCAACCATCTTTGAACAACCAAAAGCTTCAACTTGCTGAACACTTCTGGTATTGCATTATTGTCATGTTCTCATCACAGACAACAGGATATAGAATAAAATACTTACACATCGTTTTTGGACAGGAATTTGATCTTTCATAGTTTTTCAGGATCTGTATCAAAATCCTTTGTTATCTTAGGTCTATTTTTCCTGATTTCTGTTCTGATCTCACTTCCTCGGAGTAGCTAGTATGATCACTTGTTTCTTAAAATACTCAGACACAGATGAAATATTCAATATAAGAGGACATTTCTGATAGCCATATAGCACAGCTACAGAAGTTAAAATGCTCAAAATATGATCAGGATTAGAACTTGGTTCAAAGTCACGAGGCTGACTGCTTTGAACCTCTTTTGCTCTCTATGTATCATCTGCTATGGACTGGGAAATCTGCTGAAGCTAAGAAAGCTACACTGATTTATACTAGCTAAGCATTATGGGGCAATGGGCTGTTTAGAGAATTTTATCTAGAGGGGTGATTGTCAAATAAGCAGCTGAAACTTACGTAAATAAAGTCTTTCCTGATGTATGCTGGTGCTGTGACAGTAGAATTTCAGTCATGTTCCACTTCATGTTGCACACAGTAGCATTTGACAGGTTACCTAATGGCAGCTGCCTTTAAAGAGAAGAAAAGTTTCATTGCATTTAATAAAATTCCCCCTAGCAAAAAGCTACTTTATTTTTCTACAAGAAAACAGTAATGAGTTACTCATTTGTGTGATGCTTTCAATTCTGTGAAGCTCTTCATTATACATCACATTGTGCCAGTTCAGGACTTGAAGCCGGTGATCATCTCTGCATTTCTTTCTAGCTAAATTCAGAGCAATTGCGCACCAGTTAGCTGAAATGAATCATTATTATTTTGTCAAATCACAGAGACCATCAGCAATGAACTGATTCTGTTTCTAAAGTCACACCATGGACTGGCTGCCCCCAAAAGCCTTGAACCAAGCAAAGTATTTCTTGCAGCCCATGGGAAATGAGATGCTCATAATTAGGCTGAGCTTCTGTTTGTGGTACATGCGTTATTCAGCAAACACTGTCTGCTGCTTGATTGCTTTAAATAAGTAGTTTTTCTCTTTCCCCACCACAGAATTAACTCCATGCAACTGTAGTCTGTAGGTCAGGGGTGTCAAACTCATTTTCACTGGGGGCCACATCACCCTTGTTGTTGCCTTCAAGGGGCCGAATGTAATTTTAAGACTATTTATACAGTCCTAAAATTGCATTTATACAGTCCTGTTTTAAAAGGTCTATATAAACTAAATCAAATAGGTTTAAGTCTTGCATTTTTGAGTGCTAGATTTGGTTTTAATTAAAAAAAGCAAATATTTGTAATGATCTACTAGATGTGAAACTGGTTTTGAGAGCAACGGGAAAGTAAAAGGCTTTCAGAATAGAATCGGAAATGGTGTGTGGCTTCTTTCCACTCCATGGCAACTCGATAGCACTAGTTTTACCAGTTTCAATAACACTAGTGGAAACTCAATATTTTCCACCCAATAACTGCAATTACATATTAACTAAAAAGGGATAAAACACTCAGGTACTTTTATGCAGCCTTCAGTTTTTTCGATACTTCTCTCCTCTCTGACACTCCTCATCCTCCAAACTGTTGCACATGAACACATCTTCTAATCAGAAATACCATATAAATTACAGCATACTACTCCTCCACACTTCGCTTGAGCAACTTGAAATATTCCTGTCAGCACAAGCAGAAGAGGGAAACACTGGCATCACGTAATAACGCAATATACAGCTGGTAAAATTATAAATACCTCAGAGAAAAACAAACAGAACAGACTTATTTTAAAAGCTATGCTGTGCTCTCTTCTGCAAGGCCCATTTGTTCTTGCACAGAGAAATCCCAAAAGGTCTTTTCTCTAACCATAACGTTATTGCAATGATAATCCTGTAATGCAGGGGTGTCAAACTCATTTGAATGCACTGTGCTGGGTGGAAGCAAAGTGCGGGGCTGATAAAACAAGGAGGTGGGACGGATCCAGCCCACGGGCTGGGTGCTATAGGTAGATATATAAATACAAAACAAAATGTCCTGTGTGGAAACAAGTAGTTGGAGGCAGAAGAAAAGCTATGATTGAGTAGATATAGGGGATGTACAGATTTTCTTTGACTTAAAGTCACAACGTTACAAAGAGACAGTGGGACAAAAAGGGAAAAGTGAGAAGGCAGACTGAAAACTAGCTGGAAACACAGAGAAGACTGATCTTAAAAGGCAGGTGAAAAAATAAAAATCAGTTTTAGAATTAAAAAATAATTGGTTTTAATTTATGATTTAGACTAACAGTATCATCTTTTACTGGAATATTTGCTAAGATTCTCTATAAAATATAATAAAAGCATTGAGAAAGCCCTATAAAGGCAATAGGGAGTACTGCGTTAAACTATTTCTTGATATTTAAAAGTCCTTTCTGTATTTCAGCTAGTTGTCTGGGTTCTTCCACACGCCACCTGGAAAGGTGGCAAATGTCTTTGCAGTGGAACTACCTTATTTATGCCAGGTGCCTACAGTTGGTGGCATGTGTCACCCCCTGAGGTGACTGCCTTTTGTCCCTTAGCCAGGAGAGAAACCTAGAAAATGAACTTACCATAAATCCAGCTTTTCATGTAGGTCAGATAAGAAGAGATAAATTGCATCCAGAAGCCAATGGCTCTAGTTACAGGAAAAGGTAGCAGATGTGTGGCCGTATTTTGTTATCCTGAGGGTCAAGGAATACAGTCACCATCCTAAGGGGAAGAGGTGAAAGGGAGAATTGCTCTCGATATGTGAAGAACAGCACGGCAATATATCTGGTACACAAATGTCTCAGTTTGCCTAGCAATGTACAATTTAGTTTGCTCACACATGACCAGCAAGTATTTAGTATCTCGTCTTTCAAATAAATAAATAAAAAGCTGCTAGGTCAGCTTTCTGTTTTGTATAACATCAGGTGTTGTGATTCATTAGTGCTCATTAAGCTGGATTTTTTCTCTGAGTATTGTAACTGAGAATCATGCAGCAATACGGGAAATAGTCCTGAGGCAAAAATAACTTACCTCCTAGCAAGCTAAAAACATTCCTTTAGTCCATGAAAATGCACATTAACTGGAGAAGTCTACAGCTGGTTCTTCAAGGGCCCCAGCACCTGTGAACTCCAGGGACAGAAACCAATATACGGAGCAGCCATATTTGCTAAGCAAGTTTAATTGCAGTTAAAAACCAAGGTAGGAATTCAAGTTTAGTTATTTGAAGTAAAGAATTCAATTGTAGACCAACATACTCCAGAGGTACCAGAAGGAAAGGTTACTACTCCTACCTGCTTGTCTTCACACATCTGCTGAGAGCCAGTTCTGGTCATGGACCTCTAATCACATGGATAAACCAACCAGTTTGACAGAGACATATTATTTGAACTGTTTAACCTAACCCCACTGCATTTCCTTAATACAAATTGGAGACTAACAGAGTGGTAAACAATCATCCCTAGAAGAGTTCAACACTTGTTGATGGACAGGAGGAATTATCCTGAAAAGTGTCATGGCTGGATTTGAAATGCTAGGTTTGTACACTGCCTTTGTCTTCATGGAAAAGGAGGTAGAGCTCTAACAATACCTCTGCTATAGTTTGGACACAGTAAGCACTATAAAAGTGCTTCCAACTATGCTTATGTGAAAGGAGATATGATCTATATTGATACAAGGAACTCATAATTTTGGCAAAAACGTGTATAGATATTAAACTTAGGTTAATATTTCGGTACAAATGAAAGCAACTGTTTTTTTCATTCATTTTTCTCTGTAACAGATAGAAGGCAAAAAGAAATAAAATCATGGTAAAAGAACATTCCTAGAAAGAAAATGTGAAAGATGAAAAGAAAAAGAATGCTAAACGATGATTTAAAGTAATGCCAAAAACTGGACATAATTCATTCCCTTTCATGGGAGAGTGGCATCTCCAGATCCCTTTAGAAGACATACAGATTCCCTTCTATGTGCTTTGCCAAAACCAAGCTAGACTTTATTCAGGAAAAAGTCAAGCATGATGTAATATAGGTTAAAACTCATAGGAACTGGCTGAAATTACAGGAAAGGAAAAATCAACATTTTGAGCTATTGGTCTTTTTGGCCCTATAACTTACAAAGTTTTAGGGTTGTATGGTTTGAAACAAACTAATTCAGAAGATTGTGTCATGACAGCTGGCACAGAGTGAGCTGAATAGTGACAAGGAACCATACCTGAGCCTCAAAAATTGACAGTAACTTGAATAACACACTTTTTAACTATCCCTGAAGCTACAATCCTGGCAGATCTTTATTACTTTACAAATGCTGCTTGATGCACTTTCAGCTATAGTGGCTTATTGAGAGCCATCAAAATGACTACCCACTTATTACAGTGTTAATGTGTTTTTAATAATAATTATTTATTGCATCTGTAATTTTGAGTCAATTACATACCAGGCTGCCCATGTCAAATAATGTAATTTCCTCCAATGCTGAAAACCTCCAGAGGAGGTGCACTTATAATAGTCTATCGTATGCAGAGCACATGGTAGGTCTTAATAGGACTTAATTAAATCCTTATTTAAATGAAAATGTTGCAAAAATATTTATTCTATTTTTATGTATAATTAAAGTGCATTTGTAAAAGTATGTTAATTGCTAGACACAGGGGGCAAAAGTACCCCCCATCCAAATCTATTACATAAGCCTAAGAACACTGTGCAATTACCTTACTTAATGCTAATAAGATAATATTTGCAGAGTATTTTGAAGCCTTGAAGGCCTACATATTCTTTTAGTCATTATTGCTATTCCAAAAGCTTTTTTTTAAAAAAAATGTTTATTTATTTAATTTTATTTCATTTTACACAGCAACATTTTTCACACATCTGGTAGATGCAATGTCAAGCATAGGAATTAAGAGCTCTACAGGATCTTATGTTCCCAAGTCATGATGGCCCAAGACCATGAGGAAAGAGTCCTCCGGGACTAGAGACACAAGCGGCAGAAGCATTGCTTGTGGGTATTGCAGTCAATTAGCAGAAAAATTATTGCTGATATCCAAGTGTTGCTGTTGGATCTTTAGCAGGAGTCTCCCTAAAATCTCTCTAAATAAAGGAATAGGGTGCTAGCTTCCACAAGGGTTATTGTGTGCATCTAAGTAATGTTTCTGCTGAGCCCAGCCTTTGCAGGACCCTCTCCCTGTTCATCTCAGCCTTAACAATCTCAACCTATGCCACTCAGCAATGTGAATTCTTCTGTGTCTGGACACATAACCACACTTGTATTATACCCATAGCGTTGAATTTTGCTTGAGATTTTTAAAAGCAATAGAAGGCATGTAATCCCTTGACTTAAAAGTGAACTAACTAATGTTAATTAACCTCCATGTAAGGCAGAACAAATCAGAGTTCATATGGGGCTGTAGCCACAGTGTCTAACTCCTGCTGAACTCCATTGCTTTTATTCAGGTTACTCACACCAGGAAAGTTATTTGAGCTTGACCCTGCTTGCAGAAAATCAATGAAAAGTCAGTTTTGGGGGTTAATAAGACCAAGAGTAGAGCTTGTATTAGAGGTTAGGATGTATCAAGAAGGATATTTTACTCTGAAGTTGTTTTACTTTTAGACTGAATTTTGTCCAGCAAATGCAGTTAAAGGTTTATTTTAAATAAAACACAACTGAAAAATTTACATATATAAATTATCTTTGTTCCAAATTACAAAGTCAGGTACCTGGGAAGAATAAACAAGAGTAGGTGGAGTTGAATCAATATGAGGTTTAGCTTCACAAATTCCTTCCCTCCCCCCATTAATTCACATTTTGAGAATATGAAAGGAAAAAAAAACAGGGAGGGAAAAACACCAACATTTTCTTTACATGAGAGCCTTAAATTTTTCCATTTCAATGATTTTCCATTTCAATGATTTTACTATGAGGATTTGGTCTTCCCTCATCTTCTGTCCTCGTTCCATATTACTTCTCTCCTTCCATGTTACTGGACTTGTCTTCCTTTTCTCCCAGTTTTCTTGTACTCCCTCTCTGTGCTGTCTGTTCACAATAATGGGCAGTTAGAGTATATAGTCTGCTTCATGGCCATATCTACTGACTATCTATGTCAAACCACCTCTCCTTGACTGTGCGACACCAAACTATGTCAATCCTCCAAAAGCTCCTGAGCTTCCAAGAGTAAAGACAATCTTGTTTGGTCTCCCTGGGAACTGATACAGACATCAGGTTTCAAGAATGGCAAAGCCACCCAAGCAATAGAACTATTTGCCTGTTTCAAGCTAGAGATGGTTGGCTAAGTCACATGAACTGTGACTTTCTGAAGGACTCTGATTCAAAAAGAAGTTTAAAATACTGGACAGGGAAATTACTCCTTTTTATTTGTGGAATGTTGAGAGATGAAAAAGAAAGTAGGGCAGTTTTATGTCCCAAAACAACCTTCCCATTCTGCTCCCATACTTCTCAAAGCCTCCTGCAGGGCTTAGAGTTGTTGTGATCACCATCTGTCTTTGCTCTATCCTTTCACCTTCCCTCTTCTAGGTATTTTTTTGCTTCCTGCCAGGGTCTGGTCTGAAAGGGCTCTCAGGACTGGAGCGGGGAGGAGAAAGGACAGAGGTATCAGAAGTAGCTCCATTCTTTCTCCATCTGCTCACCCTGCTGACACTCTGTATGTGACATGTTGGGCTACCACATCTATATACTGTTCATAAAGACCAGGGAAGACAACTGCTGGCTGTTGCATCCTTGTGGCAACGAGACTCTCAGTGAAAGGTCCCACCAAATGCCCATCCGCAAGATCAGAAATGAGGAAAGAGCTACTGCAAAACATTTTCCTTTTCTGCATCCTCCACAATGTGCTTCAGAATGCACCTGCTGCCCATCAATGCCCTTCCTTTACATGTTAGGTGCAATTAAACCAGTCTCTCTATGGCAGTGCACAGAATTTCAGTGTGCTAAAATCCCTTATTTTGTCAGGAGAATGACAACTTTATGACTTGACGAGGGCAAGGAACAGGAGAGACAATATCCTATCTTTTTTTCAACCCCTTGTAAAACATGTTGCACTGCAGAAAGCATTTTGATATGTTTTTACAGGTCTCTGACAGCACCACATGTCTGTCTTGGCCAGTTAATTCAATGTAAATGGGCTTTGGACTTCTCTCTCCTATTAACAGTGCTCTCTCTATACCAGGGCTGGAGTGCCATATCATATGTAATGGTCTGTCTTTTCAGGTTGCTCCCAAAAAGCAACCAATTTAATCAGTGGATGAACCATCTACTTTCAAGCCAGGAAGTTAGTACAGTGTGGGGTCACATTCTGTACTTGCTGAGCTGGAAGTACAGCAGTATTTTGTTTGACTTGAATAAATGGCTGATCTATAACTCATAACAAGGTATGTTTTTTGCCTCAAAGTTTCCATCCATAAATGAAAATGGTTTTGAATTTGATGTGCTTTTATTGATGTGCAATATAAAACAAATACATAAACTGTATACAGGGATCGTTAATTCACTCTGGAATAGCAGGTAACTAGAGTGGGTGCAGCAATTCTTTAACACCTCTCTTAATACCAAAAATAGTACAAATATATAGGCATATGTGTGTGTCACTGATCTAACCACATTTATATATCCAAATGGACATGCAGGATAGCTTCTTTTTGTTTGTTGTCATTTTTGGTATGGTTACTTCTAGCTTCTCAGAAGACAATCCCTGCTCAGGAAGATCTGTTAGAGAACGTGGTGGTTATACAGTCCCTACATCACAGAATCAAAAAACATCAAACAAATACCCAAAGAAACCCCAAAACAACAACAAAAACCAACAGAAAGAGGCAAAGACAAGAGAAAAATAATTAAAAATCTGAAGTTGTAGAGATCACTGTGTAAGGCAATCAAATCAAATAAGGAAATTCAGTTTAATCAAGACATGCTTATTAAAGTACCCAGTCAAAAATAAACCCTTTAGCTGATGAGAAAGAACACAAGTATACGGGGGATAGGAGAGTTGCAAGACACACATTAATTATTGAAATCAATGAACCTGACATCCAGCTCTAAAAAACAGCAGAAAAAGCACCATACATTCTGAATACAAACAGGATCATGTAGCCCCACTGAACTCCTGCTGTGAAACTGTATTCTGTATTCAATATCCCATGGATGTCTGAGGGCTGGGATAGGTTATGGGATCAAGAAAGTTTCTGTACTTGAGTGTAGAGGAATAACACGGTACCTACTGACAATGTGCCCACTGTGGTTTGAGAGGTCAAGTACCTAATTGCAAAGATGGGAAGGAAATGATCTTCCAGTGCTGCTATGGCCTGTGAGATATGCTGTGTGCTCCTCTGTGGGCCAGGTGTGGCATTTGTTTATCTTTTTGCTCAGCAGAGGCCAACAAAAGGACAATTTTCCAGTCTTCCATCTTAAGTACTATCCCTCTCCTTTTTTTTGATTTCTCTGATGAAAATAAGGAGGACTGGGAGGCAGGGAGGAACCCTTAAAAAGAATAAAAATTCCTTAATCAATGTATGACTAAGATGGTGGGGTTTATATTATACTCGGTCTTGGGTTTGGACTTGGATCTGATAAAGTATTTGCAGTTTCCTAACTTGGGACCTCTTCATCTTCTGTCATGATTTAAACTGCTCTCAGCTAGCTCTGCCACTCCTGATGGTGATGTGCATTCAGCAGCAGGTGTGGGTATGGTGTCTGCACCAAATGCTGTCCCCAGCTATCCACAATGACAGAACACCCCTCCCAGAGCCTACAGCCTTTTCAGCTGAAGACAGTTAAACTCAAAACTTGTCATTCCCTACACAAGCCTGCACACCAGCACTGAGTCTAGTGTGCTCTGACTGGCATTAATAAGACAGTCTGCAAACAGTTCAGGTGCTGTTCCACCACCTTTTCATCTATTCCTGGTTGTCAATCCACCACAGGTTACCAGCTTCTTGTAGGCAGGTGAGTCAGGCAACTGGATTTAATCTCAGCAATTCCAGCTTATTCCTCTGTGATGTGTGTGAGGACAGACACTTAAAACAGCTTCAGTCCCCTGGGAATTACTCACTCAAAAGACCAGTGGAAGACAGAATGCTTTTGTTATGTCTCCTCAGTCATACACATTGCATATCTGGCTACAAGTCTCAGCGCAACTGTTATATTTATTCTCATGTTTCATTATATCTTCTTTTCCCTTTAACACATGCATCTTTGCTGCTTCTTTTGTCCATGGTTTTAAGCTGGCTCTCCACAGCAGGGGGTTTGGATGAATTAATGCTCCAGCTCCAAAATGAATGATGCGATGGTAGAGGACATGTCAGGACACAGAGAGAGCAGTAAACATCTTGTTCCATCCTTCAGACAGTATGAACACAAGCCATCTTAGACTTGCAAGCACAATACTCACAGTGAGGACCTGTTACAAAGCCCCTGCAGACCTAGAGGGTCAATAAAGGAAATAACCTGGAGGATCTCCGTGTTCCCTGCAGGAACTGTTGGAATTGCTTAGATATGCAGCAAGAGCTGCAGGCTATAAACAACTACTAGTAATTCTGCTTCAGCTAAGGTCCAGGAAGTTCCTAAATATTATGGCCTTCAGCAAAATAAGGGGTGTGCAACAGCTCAGTAGTTGTGGATTTGTTCCACTGTGTTGTTATAAATAGGCCCCATCTCTAGCTATTGCCCCTATTAAGCTATGTTTTCCATTTCCTGTGTTTGGTGTTTACTTCTAGCTTGATACCTAATTAAATATTGTCAAAATAAAACCATTACTGATGCCATGTGTTAATGTGAGCACTGTGTTTCATTTGTTTGCTGATTTGGTGGGATTAGATTAAGATGCAGACCACACACTGAGGAAAAAAAACCTGGAACCCTGAGGGTAAGAATTGCAATACAGCAATTCTTTACCCTAGGTTGGTAGTTTTTCTAACTGTGACTCAGAAACAGATTCTTTTCACTACTTGCATTTCAATGGACTTCTGCCTCATTCAGCGAGATGATAATGCCATCCCGGGTAAGCTGCAAATCTTAGCTAAGGGAAGCCAGTTGCTTCAAAATGTCTCTGGAGGTCTGTGTCTTTGTGGCAAAGAATAAATGTTTGAAGGCTAGTTAGGACACTGTCGACACTTCATTAGACCATGCTTCCTTTTCAGCTGGCATTTTCCTTGCATTTAACTCCCATCGTACATATATTGCTCCAGTAATAACAATCATATATTTTAATATTTCGGTATTAGTACTTTCCTCCTTGTGTGTGAAGCTACTTTATCTCCAAGATTATCGTAATTGTCTAAAGCCATTAAAAGATCAGATTCTGCCAGGTAATTGAAAAACCCACTAGTATATTTTTGAAACTCCCATTTCATAACATTTTCTTTCAGTTTAGCCATCTAACTATGCCTGTCATACAGAATCCTTTCCTTAGCCAGCCTGAGACTATTGGGACCTCCTAGACAGAACCTCGTTTCACAGAAGAAACTACAAGCTTAGATTCAAAGTCTAACTTTTGGATGACAGTCTATCTTTTTGATAAGCATACCTGTAAAGGCAGTCACAACATGAACATACACTTAAATTCTAAATTGATTTCTGCTCCCCTCTAAACTTGGTGTAATTAGAAATAGGATTTTTCAAAGGAATGTTCTAGAGATTTTAGGACATCTACTTGATGTCTTCAGTGTAGCTTTTGAATCACAGCTGATGGGAGGAAAGATGAAATAGTTGTGCAGATAGGAAAGAATGCATTGTCTGATGGCAGCTCTGACTTACAATTCATAATTTTACCTACAATTTTTTACTGCACTTTTAATAAAATCATAAAATGGTTTGGCTAGGAATGGACCTTCAAAAGTCATGTTGTCCAAACACCCCTGCCATGAGCAGGGACATTTTCACCCAGATCAGGTTGCTCAGAGCCCCATCCAGCCTGGCCTGGGATGTCTCCAGGGATGGTTCATCCACCACCTCTCTGGGCAACCTGTGCTGGTGTTTCAACACACTCAACATAAAAAAAAAAATTGTTCCTTATACCTATCTTCAATCTCCCCTCTTTTAGTTTTAAACCATTACCCCTTATCACTACAGGCCTATTAATGTTTAATTGCAGGGTGACAAACCGTGGCAGATGCTCTCTGTCAACCTCCCCCTTGCCCCCAGCCTCCCCTTCCCACTAAGGAAAGGTGATAGGAGGAAAAGACAGACAGAACTGTAAGTTGGAAAAAGAAATTTAAAAATGTTTCACTAATGCTACTAATAAAATAGAGAAAATAATACAAAATATACAAAACCAATCTTGAATTCCCCAGCACAGCTCAGCACTGCTCCAGCAGCTGTGGAGTAGGCACACAGAAGTACTGGGTTGAACCCTGCAGTGAACCAGAACTAGATTCAAGGATGCAGGGTCAGTCACTAGGCATCAGATCACAGGCACAACAGGCAGGGTCCTCTTCAAATGCTGGCCATAGTTGAAGAGAGCAAGACCCTCATGATCTCCCACTTTTATATGGTATCATGACGTGGATGGGATGGAATACTTAGCTGGTCAATTTTAGTCACCTGTTCAGTTCTCTCCTCCTTGCAAATACACCCTTCTCACTTCCGGGATATGCACTGTTATCAGTGACCGTGCATTCCATTGCTATGTCTGGAAAAACATGTATCCAACTTCAGAAAAGTGCAGTTGCTTAGAAGAACTTAGCTGAAATGAAAATTCACTAAAAGGGAAACTGGTCTTGTTTTTAACAAAACCAGGACAAGGCCCTATTAAAAAGCCTGTTCCGATATTTTTTATAGGCTCAGTTGGATATTGAAAGACTGCAACAAGTTCTTCCTGGAGCTTTCTCCTCTCCAGGCTCAACAACCCAACTCTCTCAGCCTGTCCTCACAGCAGAGCTGTTCCAGCTCTCTGATAATTTTTGTGGCCTCCTCTGGACCCTTTCCAACAGGTCCATATCTGTCCTGTACTGACATACTATATGACAGGAAAAAGTGGTATGCAATGAGATAGCCTGTGTTAATTTTTCTTTGACATCATATCCTTGATTTACCCATCGCTGTTCAGAAGCAGATCTGGAGTCCCAAGGTCATACTTGGTCTGCTCTGTTACAGTTGTCCCTTGAAAGTCTTACTACCTGTTCCACAGCCCTGATGACACAGGAAGAAAGATGGGCTGTTTAAAGAAAGAGACTACTGTGTGGAAAAAACACTGTTTTGCAAGAGTACCAAGCATACTTTAGGCCTGAGATCCTTATCACATGCTTAGGTATTTTCACTGCATTGAAACTAGTCAGCCTGAGCTCCCTTTGCCTTCAGTGTGAGAAAGAAGCATTTCTAAAGTGTGATTTATCTGCCCTGTTTCAGATATCAGTTTTAGCACATGATGAATTGCACATTCAAAGCACCTCCTCCTCCTATCTATTGACTATAAAGGGAGTCCAAGACAAGGTACTGTGCAGTTATCTACAGAAGGAATGTCTACATTTGCTGAGATTAATCCCATTCCCGATATCTGGCTTTCAAGTGACCAACATACTTTTCAAACTAACATCATCAGTGCTATGAAGCATAAAATTGGGCTTAAGGCTAACACAAATGATACATACTGTGTCTCGATATTCTGGAATAAATCAAGATAATTGTGCTTATAAATGAAGGCCCAGTTACTTATTTGGAGTATATCAGAAGAACACTGTTGCTTTTCATGTCATACATTTAGTAATAGTTATAAAGAAGGGAGTAAAGAAACACAAACATGGCAAAAAAGAAATTCACATGGATATATTTACACATAAACACACTGTTATCTCTTTACCAAGCTAAAATATTACTCAGTTCCTCTTCTGTATTTTTCCTTACTTAAGGCTAATAAGAATCAAATAAAAGCCAGAAGAAACAGTTGGATATGTAAATGTTCACCTGTCCTGCACTATAAGAACAGTCACCATACGAACTACCACATAAGACTGATCTTGAAATGTACATTCTGGGTATAATGGACTTTCTATTGACATCAGCTTTTCCATTTATAAAATAAAGATGATGATATGCACCACAAGTCATAGGAAACTTGGGAACTTTTATCAGAAAGTGACAACACATCAATATGGAAAAAATCCATGGAATTGCTGTAATTTCAGTGGTCAGATGCCAGATAAGAAAGAATGAAAAGCTATCACTTAAATTCAATGCATTCTAACTAAATCAAAAATACTGACCTGTACAGCATGTCTATTCATACTAGCAAACATTACTGTTTTGATAGGAAGAGATATACTTGAATGCAGTCTGGACCTTAATAGCCACAAAATACAGAACTGCAGAGTAACATAATCTACATAATTTTGGTGGGGTGGAAGAACCACACAGCTGACAAAAACTGTCTACTTGAATTTCTCCGCTATAAGAGGATGCCTTATAGATAGGAAAGAATTATTTCACCCCCTCTTGCAGACTACGGCAGTGAGTTTTCTTGAGACATGGCTGGGAAGGTATGTGGCTTTGCAAACAAGATACTTTGACTTGTAGCTTAGAACCAAAAAATAACCACTGATCACGTTACTATAGCAGCTCCTGGTGAGAGTGCTGGAAGGTGGTTAGAAATTTGAAAAAAGAAATTAATTTTGTAATGGAGAAGCTTATAGAAGGAAATGCATTTTAATTTCCTACTAGGTGGCAAGCAAACCAGAAATGCTATTATAGTTACCTCGACAAGCAAAAACTGGATAAACTGTAGGACCTGATGGCTTGTGATTGCTTAAGTGTACAGTGATCCAAGCAAGATCCACACAACTGAGGTCTACAATGCAGAAGGAGGTTTAGGCATACTTGAGCTAGCTGGAACAGAGCTAATAATCGAACAAAAGGACTTTAGTACCACTGGAATCCTACATGTGTAACCCAGCAGCTACACTGAAGATTGTGCCTCAAGTCCTCTACAGTATCTCTGTTCCTACCACATAGATTACAGTTGGCTCAGCTATGCTTATTGCAGTTACTTCTTAACTAGCAACACAGATATATCCAAAGTAAGCAGAGGGGACTCATGTACATACTTGCAGAATAAAGCAGCAGCCTTATCTGTATGCCCATCTATCTTCCAAATAGCAATCTCTGCAGGCTTACTTCTAGCATTTTCAAATTCAGCAAGAAAAACTGACCTGTCTGATTAGCCTGATGTGGAGGTAAAGCTCTGTACGAGAAATTCCCTCCAAATAACAAGCTTCGAGGCCTTTGATTTGCAAAAAGGTCATTGATGGTTTAATGCCCGATTCCCAGATGTCACATTAATGAGTATAAACTCATTAGAAAGATTTGTGATAAGTAATTAGGCTACTGTACAACCGCTTCAGCATATTTCCCATCACTGCAAGGTCAAGTGAGAAAGGACTGATATCCTGTGTGAGCAATAATAAAAGAGTAAGGAGACTCGTTATTGTTTTCTGCCTGGGTGCATTGGTGGGTTGGTTCCTCCCCCACCGTACCTGCTATGCTGTTTGTTAAAGCCTAGGGCACTGTAAGTGAGAATAAACCTTTATGAATTACTGTTACAGAGGATTTCAGGGCCATTGTGCCTTGTTAGTTACATATGATCCAAGGAAACTGAGTATGAATCACAGGAAGCCAGGAAAGGTGTGTGTCACTCATGTCTGTAGAGCAAGGACATCTGGGTCACAGAATGAATCCAACGGGCATGGGTACTCCTTAATGAATTAAATCAGTCAGTGGAACAGCATGTTTAGCCAAAGGAAGCAACACAAGACCTCTGTTTCTGAGGAAGCACCAGGTACTCTTCTGTTCATTGTCTGGCCCATTCCAGCCCTTCAGCAGTGGTATATTATATAATATCATTTATCTGTATCAATATACTAATTAGCAGTTCTAGCTAGTGTCCCTTACTTTGTAAATGCTGTACCCTCTGAGAGTGGGATTCTTCTTCTCTTTTTAGCTATTAAATGGGTGAGTGTACAGACTGTGCTTCTCTCCTAGGGTGACTCAGTAGTCACTTGAGGAGAGCAATTAATTCTGTCCTATGTGTCTGAGTGAGGCATGATGAACTGTCCTTGAGAAAAGCCATCTCTCTGTGTTACCTAGAGAGGGAATCCCAGTGACAAATATTTAAATGGCTACAGAGAAGGAAGATGAACAAAGGCAATCCCATCTTTAGAGAGATCAAAATATAACAGAAGAAAGAAAAAGAGGTAGAAAGAGAGGACTTGGCTTGACTTGGGTCCTTGATATGAACAGCCAAAACAATGGTTAGGTTTCAGGTCTACCACTTCCCATCAAAGTTGTCTTCTAAGTGGATTTAATTACACAAAGCCTACCTGATACTCCCACGTTAACAGGCACTGGGCTTCACAAAGTCACTTTCTCATTTGATGCAGTTTTCTGTAGATAGCAAGGTGGTGAGCAATCTGGTCCACTGCTTTCCTTCAATACTCAAATTGGAGTTGGTCAGGGCAGTTCAGGGTGTTTCTTTCCATTCCAGCACAACTCCACATACCTTACTTCAAAATATTGGAAGGTGCACCAGAAAAAAAAGACAATACCACACAGCCAGATTCCTTGTGTTCTAACCCTCGGTTAGAACTTTGTTAATCAAACCACTTCATTTTGTCTCAGCTATTGATGAAAGGCAATGAAAATGTGATGAGACATTAAGTTATCTGGGACAAATTTATTGAGTTATCTTCACCTGATTTGCTGATATCTATGTAGAATAACTATCCAGTCAAGTGAGACTTAAGCCTGTTTGGCATTATGGCTGACTGGAGGCAGCTGCTGGTGAATTTGGGCAGATGACCTTCAGCTGAAGTATTTACAGCTTGCAGAAAAAATGGCTGACATTTGGGAATGTGCAGTGCTTACAGATCTCTGATTTAATGTGGTTTAAGAGATCCCTAGATGTAGATGCTTTCAAGTTAAGATCCTGGGATTTTTTAAGTCATTGGCTTTATTTAGTGACTAAAGTGAGTTCTTTTTGGTTAACATATTGGAAGTTTTCAGCCTAATTGGTTTGCAGCTGTACATTACTTTCATGCTGGAGAGAGTTCTGATAAAGGCTCCAGGAGGGTGTTTATTATACTGTCCCAAAAGCTCTGTCTGTAAAGGAAGAAAAGTTCAGTGGTTAAGATACTAGTGTGATGCTGAGTTCCAAATTAATTTATTCTTTGAAAGCCTATACAGATGGTTCTCCAGTAAAGTCACATAGTCTCCGTGTGTGTCTATTCTTCTAACAGAAATGTAATAATGAAAGACATTATACAATATTCAGATATACCATGGAAATGAGGGTTGCATCAGTCATGATTGAATCCACAAAATATGCCTCTGATAGTTATTGGTCTCACTTTATTCTGCTGTTATGCTCATTTAATTAACTTGTCCATTGATATGATGGTGACACTTCAAACTCCAGTGTTTGGAGTGGTTGATTCAGTGAATGTATTAGGAAGTCCTTGTTGTTGAGTAGTCCATGGGACATTTCAAGCACTATGTATATTTCAACAATCAAACATATGTTTGCATCTGTAATGCAAATATTACATAGATACTTAACACATGGTAAGGATTCTTGAGGAAGGCATGTTACTGCTACTACTGTCCATTCTTCTTGCACTTGCTCTTCCTCTTACTCTGTTCTATGTAGGGGTTCTAATATGCTGTGTTTATGACCGAAGGTGTCAGAAACAATTTTCAGATCTAGTTACCTATAGGGTTTTAAATATATACAGAATTAATATTAGAATCAGGGTGCGCTGTTTCTTCTTGATAACTTCTCACTCGCTGGTAATTGCTGTGTAAGGATCTCTTTGGCCAGAGGTTGCATTAGGACCACTGTATTTAATAGTTACCCACCTTCCATTCTTTTCAATAATCACTTAATGAACCCTGTCATATTGTTTGCCACTATGATTGGAAGTAGAAATGCATTGAAAATGGAATATGGGGGCAATGAAAGTACAGGAGGTTTCAAAAATATGGGCCCAGTTCCAAAGCAGCATGATTTCAAATTGAGTCCATCTTTTTGAAACACCCTGCAATTCTTTTTGGTTTCTTTTAAAATAGGACCCATGTTTTTGAGAGTTCAGAGTGTGTAACTATTCCTTACATTCTCTATTTCTTCCACAATTTGTGGAACTCTGCTATAGCTTATTATAGGTGATGCATTCTTTGCTGAGCGTTCTCATACTATTGAGTCTCCTGTCATGTAAAGTTATTCCAAGACTCTGGTTGTCATTCTTGCCTACACTAGAGGATGTCCTGAATGCTACAGTTATGCATGAATTAAGCAAAGTGAAAAAAATGTGATAAAGAAATTCAGAGGCATATTATATACATAGAAATTACATCCCTAGTTTGCAAGTCCCTGAACTGAAAATGATTGATAAATAGTAATGTTCTAGAAAGGAACTGGATGTTTTAATTTGCGTATACTCTTCTGTTGATAATATATCACCTATGGACAATCTGTGGAACAGGATGCTGCCTTGATGGACCATAGATCTGACCCAGGTATCTCTGTTTCTTTCTGTGGAATTTGAGGAATATTTTTCACCTCTGAGGTGTTTGTTTCTTTCTTTTTTCCTTTTTTTTTCTTCCTTCATTCTTTACATAGGAAAAACAGTATGAAGAATGGTCGGACAGTTGTGTCCCCAATATCTTCATTTACTGAATCAGACATTCAACGATGTTGCTTGGAGAACAATGTTTCTCTGAAGTATTACAGAAGGCTTTTGAAATATAGATATAGTGCACACCATAAAAGACAGAGAAAGTACATCAAGATCTACAACTGTATTTTTATATAGAACCTTTTTTTCCCATTTATTCTTAATCTTTCAAATTGTTGTTTCTTTCCTCCACTCTGTTTCCCCACTATCTATCATTTACCCTCTGTTTTCTTCTACTTTTGCTCTTCTTTGTCTACAGGTTTTTTAACTTGTTGATCGATGTTTCATTCTATTCACAGTTGAATAAGGAATTCCCATGTCTTCTGTATAAATAAGCAGCAGAACAACAAAGAACACAGCACAACACACATTATTTCTTTTGGAAGAAATACAAAAAAGATTTGATTGGTGTCAATAGCAAAGAGCATGAGTGACAGGAAGAGCCTGAGGATTTTCAAAAGACATTTTCCTCTGCAGCTCTGTAACTGTGTAGAGATGAACATTCTAGACTGTGATCAGTCCTCATTCCCAGCCAAATATATATAGTAGACATGCTGGGATTTAGAAATAAACATTTGGGGTGGTGTCGAGGGTTTAGATTGCGGGGTGACAACAAAAACCCTGGCAGATGTATTGTTAACCTCCTCCCCCCGCCACTTCCCCCTTTTTCCCCTCCCTCTCCCCGCTTCCCACTGCGGACAGGCGATCGGGAGTGAAAAAAGGACAGAGAGAAGACAGTTGGAAAAATTAACAATGTTTTACTAATGCTACTAATAAGAATAGAGAAAATAATACAAAATATACAAAACCAATCTTGAAAGTCTCAGCAACTGCAGAGCTGGCACCTGAAGTCCTGGATTGGACTCTGCAGCCAACCGGAGCTGGATTCAGTCTCTCACTAGGCATCAGTTTGCAGGGATGACTAGCAAGGTCCTCTCCTAATGTCGGCCATAAGCAGAAGGGAAAAGGGACGAGATCCTCGTGATCTCCCACTTTTATATGAAGTATTCACGTGAATGGAATGTTATACACAGTTGGTCAGTTTCTTGGTCACTTGTTTCTTGTTGCCCCTCTCGCGAGATGTCCATCCGTGCTTATCAATAAGTTTGCATTCCATTGCTATGTTTACCAAAACATGTATCTGGTTCTCCAGGAAAATGCAGCTAATATGAAGCTTTAGCTGACAGGCAAGTTCACTAAAAGAGAAACTTGTTTTTAACAAAACCAGGACAGGTGGCATGAACCTACTGGCTGGACAAAGCAGCTTCTTGAAAGCAGAATGTTTGAGAATTCATGTGGAGGAAATGACCACAAAGTTCAAAATTACTAAAGTATACACCTTCAAAACTAGTAAGTGTTGGTGATACCGTGAAGTTGTCAGATGTTTTTAGCATCTAACCAACTTAAGGAGCCTCTGGTCCTGACATAATGAATGGAAAAAAACCCAAGCAATTCGGAGGAACACAAAAAGCATTACAGTCAAAGACCAACACAGGTACAAAAGATACTACACACTGTGCAATAACACAGATTTGTTTAGAAAAATGGCTTATTTTGTCCTTAAAACCTGTGAGTCTACTACCCTGTCCATGGAAGGAAATCAGCTGTTGTTCATAGATGCTGGATCAATGATCTCTGAAGGGAAAATAGCACACTTCCCACAGAAACCTGAATTAAGCCAGACCATCTGGCAGAAGGAGAATACTCTGAATAAAGAATGAATCTTTTTGGGACATGCCAATGAAACTAGCAAAATTAAATGGGGAGGTCATACTCCCTAGGAATGGAGCATCAAGAAAAAGCATCAAGAAAGAGCTAAACCTTTTGTTTTTTAAAACAAACAAACAAAAACCCCGAACGATTGAGAGAGGGCACATTCCTCTCCCCAATATTATGAAAGAAACTGAGATAGTAGGAAGAAGACCGATTATTATTTTATCAGTTGTCTAACCAATACAAGTGATAATACATTGCTCATGGCTTACACCATCTTTAAGCATGCATAAATTGGAGACTATGGCAACAGCAGCAAAAATAAGTTGGGTGAAAATAGTTTCTTCCAGAACAGGACTTAATATGTGGTTAGTTCTCATTCAGAAATGTGTGAAAACATAGCGTGAGGGAATCCCCTGTTCAAATCAAGTTGACTGACAAGAAAACTGTTGACATTTTACAGGGTAATCATAGGAATATCTTGTCAATTGTGAGCAGCACATGTAACTAAATGTATTTATTATGAAGATTACTTTTTTTTTAGAATTTATAGTAGCCTAATGGTTATGATACAGTGTCACACCCAAATTACAACTGAGCCAGAAGGGCACTGTAACAGATCAAAGCAAAGTAATAGAGTTAAGAGCAAAGAGAAAAAAAATACAACTCTATTTTCATTTAATGTTAACAAACTAATAATTATGTCCAATACAGGCTACTAGCATGAACAGTTCTGCATAGCTGATTATGAAGGAACATGCCTGTGCAACTACTTGATTTTGCTGCAGTCTTCCATAAAATGAGAAGACACATCTCTAATTAATCTGGGGCAGTTCCATAATCTCCAAAGATGGAGATCCCACAGTCTCTCTTGGTCTGTTTTTCAGCATTTCGCCATCCTCAAAGTAAAAGTATTTTTCCTTAAATCTCATCAGAATTTCCCATATTGCAACTTGAGCATTCAGCAGCATGGATCCCAAACTTAGTTGAAGCTGCTATCAAAAGTGTTGCAATGGCAAACCTTTTATAATAGAATGTTTTCACATTGTCCTGACCTCTGTGGTGCTGACCTGTAGCTATTTAGTGCTATGCATAAGTCTTTCCTCTCCTGAAGAAGAGGTACAGATTGGAAAAAAGAAGGTTTTCAAGTTCCATAAATTTTTTTTGTGTGTCACACTCCAGGGAAAAGAGATTTTGGCTAGTGATGAGGAGTGATTTAAGAATAAACAGCCTTCTACTCATCAGAAGACATTACTCTTGACCAGTATTCTGGGAAGGAGACTATTATTGTAAATGCAGCTGCTATATAAAACTAAGTGTGCCTGACTGTGAAAAAAAACGTATTTATATTTAATACTCACTTCTGTCTCTGCTACAGGTAAAGATCCTGCACCGTTGTGTGTACATAGTAAAACCATTACACTAGGGAATATCTTCAACACTAACAAGCACATAGTTCAGAAGGCATCTCGCTGTCTTAGTATCTCTCCTAGATTTGTGCCAATGAAAGCTTATCCCTCAGTTACTAGTTTTTGCTAAATCTTGTTTTCTGTCATCAGTAAACCAGATTATTTCAGAGGTGGCACAGAATTATTGTGTACTTCTCAACCAATGAATTTTTTATATTATCATTTCCTCCAAAGGTTTTCCTAATTTAAGCCCACAGAAATATTTTGATGGCCTGCTTTTACAGTGTCCATAGCAACCAGAGTTTTTATGGCATCCAAAATGATTTCCTTTCACTTAAGAAGTGTGAAATAGGAGCTACCTCAGTTTCTCTTCTTTTATACTAATAAAAAAAGGAACAATCATCAAGGTTATGCAAAATGAGACAGCTTCACAACCTGTTTGTGAAAGCATAGTAGAGTGTTCACTCCAGATGGAATCTCAGTCTTATCCCCAGAATAAAAGGCCTTTAAACTGACCCTTGCAATCCGGGCTCCTTTCAACATTGAGAAAAAGCTGGAGGCTGGAATGCTCTGAACATGCCAATTGGCTTTCTTATCTGAAATCCAAGATAGTTCTCTCTCTCACATGAATTTGCCTTCCAGACTTCTTCCCTCTTCTATTACAGTACTGGTTCAAGAACTTCCATGGGGCATCCCAACCTCTACACACTCTGCCTTTAGTTTTCAAAGTTGGAACAACGTAAAAAGGGAAGAGACAAAAACGTCTTTTTCCATCGTATGATTAAATTGAGTTAATGTATGGATTGAGAGTATTTTCAGTTTGAATTCTGATGAATACCAGTAGCCAAAGAAAAGGCTCTGCAGATAAGGCTCATATATTTGTGATTCTTGTCACATAAAGACCATTTTACCTAACAGAACTTCTGTTTGTCTCAGTTCAGATACCATACCCCCCATTGTGAGAAACAAGTGTCTGTGTGATAGCTGGACAAATACAAGTACTGAGCAAATTGGAACCTAAAGCTATGCATTTCTATGAAAGGAGCTGAAAAATGCACATGCTACATTGCAATCTGTAGCAAACCTCCTGAAGCTTTTCCTGAGTGAACACAAGAAAATGATCAAGCAGATCTTTCTCTTTCCCCTTTGGTCAAATCTAATAGTGCTGATTTTGGAATCAGCTCAGTGCTGTTCACTGTCAGCAAAGGATTCCACCTGTGCACCTTCTAGTTCCTGTCATTACAACAGGGCACTTGTCATTTCATTGAAATGCTTATGTTAGGTTCCCTGGTCTGTTATTCATCATTGTCACTTACAGAAGGCAACTTAAAAGTCCCCTAAAGGACTTCCAGGTCTAGTGACAGACACATACATGTTGTTTCAAAGCTGCTAATCAAAGTATGATGGAGCAACTACCTATAAGAAGTCTCACTGTAAGCATAGCATACATTTGAGCTATTGCATTTGGAGAGTAAGGCTGACAGTGACTTGTAGCCTTAAACTCTTTATCTTGCAGATCTAAATTCAAAACTTAACTGAAAGTTCACTGGAAGTTAAGCAACTGAACTGCTTTACAGCCGACCACCTTGTAGTTGTAAGGAAAGTCCAACCAACCGCACACAATCCCTTGTGATCTTGCAGGATCAATATACTGTGAAATGACTTTGCACAGTAATGATAAGTATCCCAAATCATAGCTCTTTGTTCAGGGCGCAGTGCACACAGTATTAAAGTTTTTCTGCTTTTAATCTTCCTGCTGCTGTAGTTTAAATAGTCCCATTCACTCACAAGCAAGTGAAAAGTCTAATCTCTTTCCGGTTGCTTCTATACTTCTTCAGTTTAGAGAAGCATCCGCTTTCTGGGCAAAAATGCAATTATGGTGATCAACCTTTTTGTGAAGCAATAGCACAAGGGCCATAATGACAGTAAGAATTTTCCTGATGAAGAGGCAGGAAGGGAATGAGACTTTTACAGCAGATCGTGCCTGTCTGGAGTGAAGCTGGAGTGGAAGTTGAGTCATCCTTGTATTCTCTAATTAAAGTTTTTCAATTGCTGATGAAAATTTCACTCATGGATTTGTTTATCATCAGAGAGTGATGCACACTTCACAGAGAAATAAAGAACAGAAATTTGGTTTACTCAACTTTAGATAAGATCCTGATGTCTACTCAGCAATATTTTTTCTAATGGAGGGAGATACAGGCACTTCTGGGAATCAGATGTCTAAAATGAGTGAAACAAATGTCTTGTGAGGAGGACCCATTTCTCTCCACTGCTTAGAAAGGGAGTTCAGAGAGCAAGCTCAATTGTAGATGTTTATCCTGAGACGTCTATGCTAAGAGAGGAGTCTCCCAATGCAGTTTGTGAGTTCCATGACAATATCCTGTTCATCAGCACACAAGGCTCTTACATGTGGGCTCTTTGTCTTGATTTCTTTCCCTGCATCTTGCCCAGTACTCAGCTGTTATAAGAGTGCTCTTTTTGAAGGCTTGTTTCAAATTCTAGTCAAAGGATTTTTGTCGTCTTCTACAACTTCAGAAGCAACAGATTTTGTATTTAAGCAAGTTCCTTCTCCCGATAACTCTGCAGTGACTGTAATGTTGAGCATATTGGTGCCAAAAGTCTAGTCTATAACTTTCTTTTTAAATAATTTACTCTTCATTTACATAAAACACCCCTTGTTTTATAAGTTAGCAGTGTTGGCACGGAGCACAGAAATATCATTAAATCTCCAAGATGAAGTTTGCTTGTCAAATTTAACTTTGTCCCTTGTATAGACTGCTGAGTCTTTAAAGGCAGTTGATGTCTTAAGGAAGGGAAGAGGAGAAAGTGAATCAAAGTGAATCATACCATATCTGAACATTTTCTTAAGATGTTTCATGTGTTTGGACAGTTTTTTGTTGCATATCAAATTATGACCAAGTCCCAGTCACATCAATTACAGCAGGTGCGGGGAAGCATCTTGACAAATATAAGTCAGTGGGGTCAGGCTCTAGAGACTGCAGAAACTTAGGAAAGTCCTGAGAACTCTGTAGTAACTGCAACTCAGTAATGCATTGAATAAGGATTCTCTCTGCAGTGCGGGTGCCTCCCTTTGGTAATTACCATCTATAGCTCCAGCTTTTCTAGCATGGAGTTAACATCTTCTCGTTTTGTAGAGAAGTCAGTGTAAAAGCAGGGTAATTTAAAAAGCACAATAAAACTCAAGCCTGGCTCACAAGAATAAAAAAAATCAGAAAGAAAGGATTAAATACTCCAAAATATGAGACAAATGTGGAAACTATGGTGGGTCCATGGATTCCATGACAGAGGGTATGGCAACAGAGATTAACCTTGACAATATTAAGGCCTACCCATGAGAAAGACAGGAGTAGAGGAGTATCTGGAGATATTAAGGTGTATCCTGAGAAAGCAGGGAATAAAAGAGTAACATTGACGTTAGCAAAATTTGCCAATGATTTGTTACTATTGCAGCCTGTAACCAATAGCAAAAAGACACTTGAGCTGGTAAAAACTATATAAAAAAGCGTTCGTGGCAATAAATGGAGACGGCTGTTTGTACTTAAGAACTTGGGCTATGTCGTTTGTCCATCTCAATCACGACAGACAAATTACCAGGGTATTCCACGTTTCTGTGATGCACCCTGGAACAGTTAGTTGAGTTTTCAAACGATTCCTGAGAAAATCATAACAAACAGCTGCGATATTTTACCTGTTTTTATTGCATTATATAAATAAAATACCCAGAATTAACTTTGCAACACACTGGTATGATTATAATTTTTAAAATATATTAGACCTAGTCAGTCTTATGTCACCTTTACATCCCCGCTTCTGAAGTTTCTGCTTGGAAAACTTTGGAAACTTGGTCACTTTATAGAGCCTGTGACATAAAACATATCATGGTCATGCTCCACACTTCTGCGCTGCCTTGGTATTTTATGAACTGAAAAATCAAAGACAAAATGCTGCCCCACCAATGGCCCATACCTGTTTGAACTGCCCCACCAAAAAGGCAAATGGTACTTGGGGTGCGTTAGGAAAAGTGTGACCAGCAGGTCAAGGGAGGTTCCTCCCCCTCTGCTCTGCCCTGGTGAGGCCACATCTGGAGAACTGTGTCCAGTTCTGGGCTCACCAGTTTAAGAAGGACAAGGAATTACTGGAGGGAGTCCAGGGAAAGCTACAAAGATGCTGAGGGGTCTGGAGCACCTTTCTTACAAGGAGAGACTGAGAGAGCTGGGTCTGTTCAGCCTGGAGAAGAGAAGCTGAGAGGGGAATCTCATCAATGTTCATAAATATCTCAAGGTGGGTGTCAAGAGGGTGGACCAGACTCCTTTCAGTGGTGCTCGACGATAGGATGAGGGGCAATGGGCACAGATGAAGCACAGGCGGTTCCATCTGAATATAAGGAGAAACTTCTTTACTTTGAGGTGCCAGAGCCCTGGCCCAGGCTGCCCAGAGAGGCTGTGGAGTCTCCTTCTCTGGAGACATTCAAACCTGCCTGGACACATTCCTGTGTGATCTGCTCTGGTGAACCTGCTTTAGCAGGTGGGTTGGACTGGATGATCTCCAGAGGTCCCTTCCAACCCCAACCAGTCTGTGATTCTGTCTGCAGCTTAACTGTGAATCACATGTTTCACTGTTTTGACCTAGGATAGCTTTTGTTGTTTCTACATTTGGTAACTTAATGCCCTGTCCTATGGTGCTTGACACCCATTGCTTTATAGACCAGCAACACATCGTACAGTGGGGGCACTCCATCCCCAGCCTCTGACTGATTAAAAGACATCTGCATCCCTTTATCATATTGCAGACACAATAAATCATAGAAGGCTAAGAGTAAACAGGCATCTTTCTCCCCCGTTGTCATGGGGTTGACAGGAGGATAATGCTGATTATTGTGAGATGTTAAACTGCAGTGATGATGAGGTCTATCCACCAGCAATGGTTGATCTGCAACCAGTGCCAAGATGTGCATTGCCAGATGCATCCCTGTTACCTGGAATGCTCAGTCAGTGCAGCCCAAATCAACCAGTAGCATTCAGAAAGCTGCCTTCATCCTTATCAGCCACAGAGCAGTGTCCATGCTAGAGGTGTTTCTGATCAGGCCCCTTTCCAGAAGTGAAATGTAAAGGAGACAAAATAATGTTGTCATCACTGAAAATGTTAGGATGCCAGTTACACTGAACACATGAATATTGTTTCAGTGAATAGATTTTTTTATTATTATTATTATTTATTGAAAGAGAAAGCATAAAGATGGGTGTTAGGAGAACCTTGTCACACTCAGACACTAAACATGTTTTTACATTTGTAGCATAGGATTTGAAAACTGAATTTTTCTTGGAAGACAATCACCCTTAGAACATGATCAAGCTTTTATTAAGAATAGTGAAATCATAACACATACATTTACAGTAAGAAACATAACTTCCTGTGTGTCCTTCATCCTCTTCTCCTCCCAATAAGTCTTTAAAACAATAAGGAAAATAAGTATTGGAAATTGCTCAAATTAATTAAAGATAATGGTAACTTTTTGGGGTGCTGAGGAATTGGAAGGGAAAACGTGGATTGAAGCTTTTGATATATAATGATATTAATGTGAAGACAAAATATTCTCAAAGTGTTGAAGAAGCAAAGGTTGTGAAATATATTATCATTCTATTTACATGCATCTCTCATATCTGTTATATGTATGTCTTTCATTTTAACATTATTATTTACTAGATGGTTTTTGTTATTTAATAGAAAGAATACATATATTATGGAAAGTAAAACCTGTCCCTCCATGTTGGGTCATCAGATCCAAGTGTAAGGGCTTGTTTATGCTGTTACTCTGTTTCCATTTACCTATTCCCATTTCTAAAGATGGAGAGTTCCTAGAGCTGTGCCTTGTGTGTGCGTATATATATACACATATGCGGATATAAACATTGTGGGGATTTGCACAGAAACTGCAGACAAAAATCAGTAGGAAACTGTCCTAAAAACTTCTGCCAAGTTGCTGAGAGGGCTTCTGTATTCTAGCAATGCCCTAACCAGACCTCGATGTCTGGAATTTGATAATCAATTAATATTGAGCAATTTTAGATAACACTGTCCTTATCTCTGGCAAGCCCCTTTATGACATTCAAGGCAAAACCATCAGAAAGGAGGGTGGATCCATTACTCAGCTGCTACAGTTTATCACCCAAAACATCAGCTAATAGGGAAATTGGTGTCCAGGCATCAGAAATGCAGTACAGATGGGTGAATGAATATTTTTTCTGAAGTTAATGGAAATATGGAATGGAAGACATCAGAGAAATTAGCAGAGACTAGCATTTCCAGTGAGAAATATTCCATTTGTGGTACAAATAAATTAATCTCACCATCTATGCAAAGCCAGTCTGTGTCAGAATTGGGTGTGAGAAGCTCAGATTCTCACTGGAGTAGTATAAACTAGACTATATACTTTACAATATTTGTTGTTTAAGAAAGTCTATGTCTTGTTTAGCATAAATCATGGTAATTAGAATTGGCTTTTAATCCATATAAATAATTAGTTTTCTGAGTGATCGTATGCATTTCCCACCTCCCATTATTTGTAATACTCCTGATTTACTGTACCTTAATTTTTGCTTTTTGCCCCTTACAAATATTCAAATGAATAATCGTAACAAGAATCAGCTACATTTACTGATAATTTTTGTCTTCAAATCCATCACACCGTGTTGTGACAGTTTAGCATTATTGACCAATATAATTAAATTTATTTTTCAGGGTTAAATTAGATTGCTCTGCGCATATTACTTTATTAGTGTCCAGGTACAATACACACGACTTTTAAAATTGATTCATCCATTAGTGTTGCTATTGGAGGATAAAAACAAAGTTGTGGCTTTTTAGCAGAAAAATGAATGAGAGATTAGAACCAGGGTAAGCTGGAGGATCAGTAAAGGCCTTTAGAATATCTTGTAATCACAGATTGAAGCTGCTCAAGTACTTCTTTCTCCTAGGTGTTCCCTCTGCCTCCAGTCAAACCTGTGTCTATGAAATTTGCAGATAATGAAACTTAAAGGATATAAAAGTAGGAAAATGCACATTTAAGTTACTAGAAACTAGCCTGATTATAATCTTATTTTTCTAATATTTCCCTGGTATAGAAAAAAACTTTCATGTATTTAACTATTTTAGCCTATGCATTTCTGTGTCTCCCATTTGCTTGAGAGTTTTAGACTGCAAAGGAAATTAAATGAGCAACGGGTTAATATAAAGTGAATGAAACACTTCTGATCCCTCTTTGAAGCAGTGGCTGAAGAATGAAGCTGGGATAGACCTTCAGATGATATGATATGATATATGATATGTAGGTTGTAACTTTTGTCACTTGCTGAATACATTGCCCATTTGATTCATTTGCATTTTTCCTAGGGATTGCTCCAACACCTTTTCTCTTGCAGTCCAAATTAACTAACTAGAAGCTTGAAGTGTTAGTAAACAGCTCCCGCTCTTCTCCTTTGAAAATAAATGTAATTACTGTAGATCAGGCTGCATGAGGTTCAAGTACAGTCTACGTGCTGACATCCTAGTGAATGAGATTAAAAAGGCCTGCAGGGCTGGTCCTGGGTTCAGGCACGAAGTAGAAAGCAGTATTCCTAAGTAAAAGTTGCAGATAAGGTGGAAAAGCAGCTTCTAGTTTTGAGAACATGAGTAAAAATGCTTAGTCTTTCAAATGGCAAAGGACGTGCCGTGAAATCATTGAGGAAAAGCAAGCTGTGCTTGCAGTCTCTTACAAGGGAAGCAGTGTGTTGATCTCTCCAGGCTGATATAGGATAATTTGTGTTACAGTTCCATGGAAAACCAGGTGAAGCAATTAAAAGCAAGCATTTCACCACTTGATCTCCTAAAGGGATTAAACTCAGGTGAGCAGGTTACACCCACATGGCTATAAGACTGCCCACCCTAACCAGTTAGTAGTTTCTGAGCTTGTTAGCCAGCTGAAAACAAGTCTGAGTCAATGGTAGTTATTTCAAAGACAGCGTATTTCTGAAACTTTTCTAAAAGTGGATGCCTGGGTTAGGAGTGTGTTTCTATTAGCAACTCCACTGAAAGAAAAGGTATAATACAATATTACTCTTTGGACAAGCCACATCACAGAAACAAGAGTCCTCCCTGAGAGAGCTTTGGACAGAAAGTTCACTTTGTGATACTTTTGAGAGTCCAGCCAGGGAACTTTAATGTTTAGGAAAAAGGCATTGTTGGTTGTGTTTCTCAGAACTGGTTTTCTGCTTCAGCTGTTTTTTCAGCATAAAAATCCTGCAGAGGTTACAGGTAAGGGTCTGTAAACTGAAATGTATTTTTTTTATATTTCCCCCTAGTTTTGATATAGAAATTTATCTCATCTGTGGCTGAGAGCTTTGTGTGAGGCAGAGTCCCTTAGAAGCTTTCTGGTGAGGGTTCCCTTATTCACCAACCATGGGGTGGAAGCTGAATTGTCCCGAGTTGTTTGTGCATGCTTCAATTAATTTCTGACACTAGTGAGAAAGTGACTAATACAACATACACTACATTAATTTTCTTCCTAGGTTCCTTTTTGTATTGACTTGCTAATGATGTGAGAACAAATTTGGTAAAAAAAAATGCTTTCAAACCAATACAAACTCATACAATTCATTGTAATACTTCAGCTATAAGACATTTGTCATATTAACTCAGCACAAAACCAATAAAACTGTTACATGAAAACAAGGGTTTAATTTCCATGCAGCTGGTTGTCAGATGTTCTTCATCTGGCAGAAACAAAGTGGAACTGACTGTTTCAAAGATTCAACGTTACAACAGAAAGTGATTTGGGATAGAAATCTGTATAGAAGTCTTCATTTTAAGTCAATATTAATTCTGTCTCTGAGTCAAAAGCATTGTGATATTTTAATATTGGAAACATTAATCTTGACAGCGCAGATAGCTCATTCTTTCAGGCGAGCTTCTAAACAAGGTGCAGCATGTGATTGTAAGTGAAGAAGTGATGTGTGAAGGGTGCAATGTGTTATATGTGTAAGGAAACAGAAACTTATCCTGCCATACTGCTGAAAAAGAGAAATTTATCTTTCTGTTTAAAATATTCTGTATCTGAAGACATTTTTCATAAGACTGGGGTTCAGGAAAGATGGTGATTATAGAAATAATGATGCTTTCTACAGAAAAGGAGCCTCCAAAAGTTAGGTTCCTGGCTTAGATGACACTTTGCTTTCTGGAAGTTTTAGGCACCTTTGAAAAAATATCAGTCTAAATATGGGTTTTCTTATATTGTTCTGGAAGAAAAGTACACTGAAGATTCATAGCTGTTAGGATCTGGTTCTTATTCCTTCCCAGTTATTTTGCCTGGAGTGGGGTAAAATAAACAGTAGTATTAAGCATTTTGTCAAGAGCTAATGAAAAATCTATCTATTACCACAGAAATGGGACTTCAGAGGCTGTGTATTGGTGGAATAAATTTCACTTGAAAGAGGAAGAACAGACTAGTGGGATAATAGTGTTTCCATCTTGTGGTTAGAGAGAGAAGAAAGTGTTAAATCTCCAGGGTTTGTCTGTTGCTGCACTTACTGACTCATCTTGGACAAATCACTTTTGTGAGGTTTACCAACTCCAAAATTGCTGTAGGTGCATTTTAATGACTTGTAAAGCATCTCATATTTTCCAAAGGAAAGTGTTGCAAAAGTCTCAGCACACAAGATAAGTAAATTGAAATGCTGTCTGAAATGATGTAATACAGAGACGCACAAAAACTGTAGTGGAGCAATAAACAGCATCTCCATTGGCACTGGAGAAGTTAATACTTCTCATAGTAAAAGGGAGCTGGTGCAAAGGGCAGAACATGTATTGAGACAGAAGCAAGAAAATAATGAGCTCTGAAAATGCTAAACTTGTTGGAGCAAAGCATAGAGTTAGCAAACAAGCCTGCTCTGTAGGTGAAAGAGAACAGCCATATCCTTGCAGTTTGGGGCATAAATAGTTCTTGCTACACTGATTGCTCTATGACAATGACACTGCTATGCTGTTTCTATGCCTGAGATAGTCTTTCTGCATTTATGTGTTGTTCTGAGAAAATTAAATACACATTAATGTTAGTGCTCCATAGAAATACCTCCAAAAACCAAACAGGTTTCTTGAAAAACACATTTCAGAAAAGTTAGGCTTGTCTGCAGTTTTTCTAAGTTGTGTGTTGGGGAATAAAGTTGGTGGCCATTAGAATGCTGGCAGTATGTGAAAGATGAAGGAAAGAGATTATAATGTGCCTTAGAATGAGGTTGGGTAGTAATTGCTAAAACAGACCAGAATTGCTCTCTGTGCAAGAACCCAAAAGTAAGAAAATCATGTAGACGGAGTGAATTAGCTACACTAAGCACAGAAGAAAACGGTGCAGTCAGTTTGTCTGAAGATCTACCAAGACTCCAGAAACAACTCAGGATTCCTTATGCATTTTTTTTTTTCCTTTTAGTCCAAGTTTACACAGCCTAAGTGTTGGGCCTCTCTCCACCTCCACCCAGCCAAACATTACAAAGTCCTGCTGAGAACCTCAGAGCTAAGACTTAACTAGAGGAGATCAACAATTTTGTAGTGGTAGGGAGAATTACATTTTAAGAGGTGGAATAGAGAAGATGTAATATTGGAGAACCTACAGACTATTTGGAGTAGTTTAGCTTTCTCCTGCCTCTAGTTGTGTTTCCTTTTCTCTTGCAGAAACTTCCAGTAGAAAGAGATGTATGGTGAAGGGACTTGAACACAAGACCTATGGGGAGAGGCTGAGGGAGCTGGGGTTGTTTAGTCTGGAGAAGAGGAGGCTTAGAGGTGAGCTCAGCACTCTCTATAACTACCTGAAGGGAAGTTCTAGCCAGATGGGGATTGGTCTCTTCTCCCAGGCAGTCAGCAATAGGACAAGGGGGCATGGGCTTCAACTCTGCCAGGGGAAATTTAGGCTGGATATTAGAAAGAAATTCTTTGCAGAGAGAGTGGTCAGGCATTGGAATGGCTGCCCAGGGAGGTGCTGGACTCACTGTCCCTGGAGGTTTTTAAACTGAGATTGGACATGGCACTTAGTGCCATGATCTAGTCAAGGGACTGGAGTTGGACCAAGGGTTGGACTTGATGATCTCTGAAGTCTTTTCCAACCCAGTCGATTCTGTGATTCTGTATGCACAGCTGTATTTCCATGTTGGCAGGAACCTGGCTATGTTCAAACAACTCCCTCAGATCCTTAGTGTTGCAAAAAGCATGTGAACAATTTAATTATCATCTAACAACACTGAGTCAAGTTCATTCTCTGACTGAATTAAGTGCTAGAAAATAACAACGCCAATCAGGCATTGTATGTGTTTAATTCACCAACAGAATTATGTCATGTGCATTCAGTGGCCGGGTCTGACCAAAATGCATCAGTTTTAACAAGAAGAAGCCTATTATTTCCTATGGAGGTCTAGAAGATGGTGGGGATGCATCATGGGTGTTAAATATATATATACGTATGTATGTATAAATGCTCTCTGTTACAGCTCTTGAAGTCACTAAACTCAAACAGCTCAGTTCCATAAAAAACAAGCTACCAGAATGAAATCTTATTGCCATTCGCTATGTAAAGGCCACTCTGAAAGTCTATGAATCCCTATAATTCTGAATTTTATGCATTGACTCTATTGACAGGGTAATAATGAGAAGGAGGCTCTCAAAGATCCACCCAAGCCTAATTTTTCTGTCCAGGCTAATGTTTCCCCAGAATGCTGTTTTCTCTTTCTAACATCACCCAAGGAATTTAGGGTGCAGATTCAGCAGTAGTCACTTTTATCTCTCCATCTCAAAAATTTAGATTAATTTATACAAGTAGCAGACACAATTAGGTGCTTGCTTATCGATATCTGTCTCAAGAACATCTCTGGTTTCTAGATTTAAGTCTGTACCTCGTAAAAATTGAAGAAGGTGACCAAATGTAATTGCTTAGGATTTATATATACATGAGTGGGATATGCCTGAATGGGATTGGTACAAAATCAAGCTGGAAGATAGCACAAGACGGGTCAAGTTTTTGAATACAAATAGCCCAAGGAAAAGGGAGACCAACAATTGACTAGTTACAGGTATGCAGTGCATTGCTGCTCAGCATAGCTGTGTTAATGCAGTGCTTCATTTAAAACCAATGCTTCAAGTCCAATTGGGTTTGCAAAGTTTGCTGAAGCCATGTATAGCTCTGCACTTCACTGTGCAGTGTAGTTGTGCTCCTAGGTGCTCATCCCATAATAGCCAGTTGTAGAGTTGCAATGATAACATTATCAGGATCCACTGAATTATTATGTTTTATTATTTACATGTTTGGTTTGCTGTCCTCCTTTGCTATCGCTCCGCTGACCATTCCAGTCCCCTCGTATGCTCACCATCCCTTTTCTCTAGAATTTCTGTCATTTCTAGACGTGTAGCTATCTGGAGAGCAACAGGTAGGAATCAGAGTTGTCACTTGATACCTGAGTCTTAGTGAACTAAATTTCATAGTATCTGCCCTAAGTTTTGGAGCTAAGAAACCCCACCCCAAACTGTTGTGTGGAATTACTGCTGGTCAGTCTGTTTTCTGCTGTGGTAAAATTATAGTACCTGATTAGGAGTGACCTAAAATTAGAAAAAACCAATCTCTTGCTTAAGTAGAAGAATTGCCATTTAAATTTATGTTGATTTTTTTTTTTTTTTTCAATAATTGAAGAAACCATGTAGGCAGCTTGCAATTAATGTGACAGCAATGAGAGCTTAATTTCTATAGTTGCGTCCTCATTCTTTTCAAAGAACTACCTATAAAGCATGGTTGTGATACAGCATACTGCAAAGTAAAACTTTTCTAAGATACATGGGGGGCTCTTTAAGTCTATAAAACAATCCAGAAACCTGAAGCAATATTGATTTCAGTTGTGGCACTGGAGCAAGAAAAGACATAAAACAAATGGTATTTGAAGAAAGTGAATCAAATCAATTGCTTTCATTTTACAAAGGTTGGTCGAGAGATTTTTTTTCTCTCATCTGGCCTTGTTTATTTGGTACTCTCATGTCAGAAATACCTTTTAAATATGTTCTAAAATGATCCAGAAATACAGGCGCTGGAGGAGCCAGTTCAGTCTATGCAACTGGAAATGACTGGTCCCAGCACAGGGTAAAACTTTTCACATTCAGTCAGTCAGGTACTTAATAAGCTCAAAAGAAATGCCTGTGTAAAACAGACATGGAAGAATTAATAAAGGTTAAAAAGAAAACTTAATTTGGTTGTAATAATATTGTGCATGTGTGCACCTTTTGGTCCTCATAGTGCCCAACAGCAGATAATGATGGAAAAGTGTAAGAATAAAGTGAGTATGTAAAATATTCCCCAGTATCTTCATATGCATTTGTAGTTTGAGCTGCATGTGGTTTCTCCGTAATGCTCAATGTATTTATTTTCTGTAAACATCATTGTTATTCTCTTGAACCAACACAGCAATGATAATGTCCGTAACTGTTAATAGGAAGTAGGTCCTGAGATTTCCTCTATTTAGCATGAGGAGCTGCTTCCTGTTGTGTCTCCCGAGTTTGCCACCAGTGGGTTCTTTTGAAGCCATTGGATCCTTTTCTTGGAAGAAGGAGTAAACAAGTGACCATATGCTATGTTTGGTCAGATAAATTCCAGTGTAAAATGTTGCCTGATACGGACGTCAATACACTGAAAATGTCACCTGGTCTAATTCAGTTCCATGATGGAATGAAAGACACTTAGGTAAGATACTCACTTCATAGAAACTAGAATGAACAAGTGCTACATACATCTATGCAAAATGGCTCCACTCTGACATTTCAAATGAGAAAATACTATTTCCTCTACTTTTCTCTATGGTATGAAGTAGCATTTTAGTTGATTTATATTAGTTTTATCAATTGTTTAACAAGCATTATGGCCATTTGCAGTTTTGTTTTCCCCAGAAACCTGATTATTTTAGAAAAGCTGCCGGTGGAAGATATTAATTATGTGGTTTCAAGATGTGACTTTGCTGTATCTTTCAGTTATCAATTAAAGATACATTTTGAGCTCATCTGGTTTTAAAAGAGTTGGTTTTCATGACGATGATTTGCTTCTTTGCTCCTTGTGACATTCTGGTACAGAAATATTAGGACAAGCTGTCCTTTTTGAATGTGGAAAACATTTCTTTACTCATTGCAAGTAAGTAGTACACAGAGGAAAAGGTGGTCTTTGTTCTGGATTTCCTCATCATATCAGAAACCAGAATTTTTGAACAGGACAAAACAGACTCCTGTGTCAATAAGAGAAACTTAGCTTTAATTGATGGATTTTTCTCAGAGACAGGATATTAATATGCAGGTTATGACTCATTGCAAATACCTGTGTGTACTGGTTCTTTGATCTCCCTTGAAGATTTTGTGATAGCACATCATTGTTTACTACACTTGTTAATCTGTCATAAAAGGAGAGAACAGGGTCAAAACTATTAAGATTGACTAAATAATTGCCACAAATGAATTATCACATGTAGCATCTTGCCAGTATTCTATTATACAATGTGAAATTGATGTCTCAAATCTGTTTGCTATTTTTTTCAGTAAGAACACACTTGCTCTATCCTCCCTTGTTCTTTGCTTCTTCCTATACCCTGTTTTTATAAACCCTGTGTTTTTCCAAGGAGCATTTTATATGTGATACTGCATATGTAAGTAGGTTTTCTTAAGTGTATTTGACCAGGTAAGTTTTATAGTGCAGGCATTAATCAAAAGACAAATAAAAGTTATGATTTTCATGCCTCGAAAATCTGGTACACTATGTATTTCCATCCTTTGGAAATCAAGACTGTTAAATTATTTTAAACAGTAATCTTGGCAATAGAGAAAACAATGCATAGAGATCCAAAATCACTGACCTTTGTTTTGAAGTCTGTGATAACATACCAATACTTTCTTGAAGACCATTAGTTTCTGTGATGTGTGGCATTTTGTTTGTTTGTTTAGGGTTTAATTTTTCTGTTCTCTGAAGACCAGGCAGATTTGTAGTTGCTGATATTGAAGGGGAAATTAAAGGACTTTTTTCATATTGTACTTTGAGGTGGTGCAGCCGTTTACAGATGAATCTTTTAATCATCATTAACAGCTGTCAGTGTTCCATAGAAGTGAAATCAGGTAGAAAACAGCATTGCTGCAGCTTTCTCTGTGTGAAGGTTACACAACTGAAGGAGTTAGGGCAGGTGTAGAACTAGTATGAGAAATTAATGAAAGACTGAGATATGTTACTGAACCTCAACACAGAGGTGTCTGTGACTGACTGATGGTGCCAGTGACTGAATGCAGTAGATTCTTAAAAAGTGGCCAAAAACCTCCAAAAAATAAATAAACAAACCAAAACCAAACCACCCACCCCTCACCCCCCAACCCAACAGTTGGGTTGTTTAGAATCTCTCAAACAATGGCTGTACGTTACTATTGATTACCTAAAAACATAAGTGCATTATTACTATATAAGAAGGAAAATAAGTCCAAATACCTGGAACTCCTCCCAAGCAGACAAATAGATTGAGACAATAGAACCAATTCTTGATGTTGGATATATTTAAATAGCATATTTGAGTGGAACACCTGAAGGTTTTTTTGTACATCAGTAGACTAAATACAAACATAAATATTGCAGGATAATGTGTCCTGTTCTGAGTTCCTTACCATTCTTGTTTTAATCACAGACCAGATCACAGTTAGAGTATTATTACTGTAATGAATAGCAAACACTAAGTGTTATTTTTAGTCTTTTTACTACTCCTAATCCATTAACTGAGCCCCAAAAGCACAAAGGCAAATAATTAGCCAAGGTAATATTAGTTCCTATTTTTGAGATGGAAAAACTGAAGCATAAGTCCTTTACTTGAGCAAAATAAATAATAAGCTTTCATCTGTGCTTGGATTTTTCCCTGCTGATTTCAATGACAGAAGTGTTTGGCCATTTGTAAGAGTTTTTTGACTTCCCACTATAGATGTAAGTTATTCACAGTTGTACTAAAGAATGCGTCAGGGACAAATTTAGGATCCTGATTACCTCCCTTCTTTACCCATTTTTCCTTTGTCTGAAAGTGTTTTCAGCCATGCTACAGGCCAGAAAACATACCTAGAAAACAAATAAAAGTGTATGACAAGGGGCTGTGCTTTGAAAGTACATTAGTTATTCAATGTGCAACTTCCACGTTAAAACAACTCCTTCATTCCTTTGTTATTTTGAGGTTGTTCTGTTCCTGAGCCAAATGCAATGGATTGTTTAGAGGATTTTTTTTAACATTTCCTTCTTTTGATCTGAAAGTGGAAATGGATGTTTATGCAATCACAAAATTAATGCCATAAATTAACACCTGAAAGTCTTAAAACACTTTTGTTTGTCCTGTACATCCATTGTACGTCCATGTGGTAGCATGAATAAAGCATTTAGGAGCAGCAGAATTACTCCAGGTAGACTTTCTGGTAACCTCAATGCTAGAAAAGTGTTTTGTAACATAGGAGTTCAGTCTTGTGTTTGTTTTTTTTTCCTTTGTTGTTCTCCCTGATTTTAATTTTCCTCTGAGATTTGGATAAGGGTCCAATGGTTAAATCCAAGCAAAAGCTATGGTGCTTCTGAAACTGTTCCACTGAGCTACTGTGAGCTGGCTTATGAGTCTCATGCCCTGGGCAACCCCATACTCCATGATTTTTACATCATCCTGTTGATTTCATCTTCCTAAGCTGGTAAAGAGGTTGTTACCACCCCTTCTCTTACACTTGCTGAAATATCTTTTCTTTCCTTCTCTATCCATTGTCTGGGCAACAGCACTGAGAGGATTTACACATGGTAATTTCTACTAATGTAAAGTGTTTCCTTCCAATGAAGCCAGATGTGGCTCTGTTGTTTCCATTATTCTTGAAGCCCGGACAAAGACACAAAGATTGTCACTAAAGAACCACAGGCAGAATGATTTGTTACTTCCTTATTTCATGAGTTGTTCACAAGATGATTTACAGAGTTGGGTTCTATTGAGCCTGACTAAAGGTGGAGAAGTGCAGGCCTACTTATCTAAGGCAATAGTAAACTAAGGTTTGTATGATCTGGGCTATCAGCGAGTAGCTATACAAGGGATAGAATTGTAATTAATTCCTTACAACATGTCTACTGCCAAGGAATATTTATTAATGATCTCGACTGTCTGTAAAATTTTTCTCCCAGGATATCTTGGCTATCTTGTGCTGAGCCTAGACCATTCATGAGGTTACCTCTTGTTCTTGGAGACTGCAGATGTACTTTTGTATAAGGAAGAAACCTGAACTTTTCTATCCTTCACCCATACTTATTATTTGCTCAGGTGACAGTCTAGTTATGCGGCATAGTTGGTTTATCTTAGGCACTGAAGGAATTTTGTAGCCAAGTATAAGGTCTGTATTTGTTTCTGTTTGTGTATTTGATTTTTCACCTTGAAGAGCAATTTGTTATGCATGCCTTGTGTTTATTCTGTTTAAGAGTCTCCTTTCTGTAATGGATCAGACTGACTATGATGATTTGACTGCATCTTCTTGTAGGGATGCTCTTTCCACCTACTGAACAATGCTTTTATGACTAGAACTTAATGTAACATCAGTACAGCCAGCACTCTAATGTATTAATAAAAATGGCAGTGCCATCAGCAAAGAACGTTTAGGGTAAATGGGTCTTGTAACTTGTTCAAAGGCTTCCTGGTATTGTATTGCTTTGGTAACATGTACATTGAAGGGATTTAAAAGAGGAGAAAAATAGGAAGATAAAAGTATTTTAAAAGGAATGAGAAGTTTTACAGTACATTGGTATAAATGGAAATAGTTTTTACTCTTTTCATCCTGTAGCAACAGTGCAGAACAACTGTGTCCTTGGAGGATGAGCTTGGTGTGCACCAGAGGTACCTGTATGATGTGTGAAATCTGCAAAGCTTGGAGCAATTGTGTGGTAAGTTAAAACTACATGAAATCCCACAGACAGTGGAGACAGGTAACAAGAAGGAAGATGCAGTTAGACATGGACCCCATATTTTTCTGGCATGTGCTCTTACCATAATGTCACATGGGCTAAGCTGATCCTCAATGGGGAGCCAAATTGTGTCTGAACTTTGTGTGAGGGATCTTGAAGGCACAAGAAATTGCCTGTTTTTTATCTATTGATCTATTTATTTATTTTGTGCTTACTGCTTTGGTAGTGTGGATCCTAGGACACAATATTTCCTCCACTGACAAGCCAATGGCTGACACTTTTGTAATGAATTTAACAACCTGTTCAAAATTGGAGGTGTCATTGTTCTACAGATACAATGAGGAGCCTGGATTTTTGAAGGCCTAAGCAGAAAAATTACACAATGCTACTTCTCTCCCTTCCGTGTAACAATGAGAAGTCACCTGTGAATGTGAATAGGCTGGCTTGTATATTTATGTTAATGACAAGCAAAAGCATTACTACTGCTTAAAACAAAGGGCCACAATATCAATCCAGAATTAGTAAAGTGAGTTTTAGTACAATTCTGAGTGTATTTTAGACCCCAGAGTCACTGCTACAATCTACTGATGTTTTATTCCTTTGTAAATTCCAAGCCCTTAGGTCTTACAAGACATAACTGGACAGGCTGGCTGGGGATAGCAAACACAAAACTTGATATTATACCAAGGAGTACTGCTTTGACCATATTGTACTTGCCTACAAATGCTGTTATCTGCTAATTTTTGTGCTCTGAACAGCAGCATATATTGTATAGGGTCTACTGCGACTAGAGTTCGAGCCCATGCTTACTATTTATTTTTAAACTGCAATATCCTTTTTCAGAAATCTTGTGTCATTCTTCATTTCTGGTTTTAGCAGAAAATACCAAACAATGAGCTACTGGTAATCTGCTGATATCAGTCATTGGTGACAGAATATGAAGCAGTGGGGTTAATCTGGGAGTTCAGACCTTATGTAAGAATGCTACACAGGTCAGCAGAAGGCCCATCTAATCCAGCAACCCCTGACAGGAGCACTAAGGGGATACCTACAGAAAGGCAAGAATAGCCTACAGTAACTCATAGAATTCTTCAAACAATGAGCATTTTCTTGCAAGGAAAGCTGGGATATTTTTTTAAAGCCATCTATTTTTCCTCCATGAACATCACTTTCCATTTATCTGTGTTGGGTTTCATCTGCCATTCTGTTGCTGAGTTACTTCGTCTTATAAAGCTCTTCTGGAATTTTGTATAGCTGCTCCCATCCTTACTATGTTAAACTCTGATTAGCAAACTTTAACTTGTGACTACTTAACTGCTTTTCCATATTCTTTACAAATAAACTAAATAGCACTTTTCTAAAACAGACCCTGCAGAACTCCACTTGACACCTACCTATTGTAGGAACTGACTACTTACTCCTACCTGCTGTTCTTGTCTTTTATTCCATTATTTATCCACACTGGGACCTTTGGTTTTAGTCCTGGTTGCTTTATTTCCTTAAAAGTGCTTGGTATGAGGCTTTCTTAAAAGGCTCTTTGAAATCCAAAAAAGACTGTATCCACCAGATCTTTTGTTATATGCAAATTTGTTGACCCCATTTAGGAAAATCTGAAAGGTTTGAAAGGCAGAACTTCAATTTGCAAATGCCACAGTGACTGTTCCAAAGCAGATCACATTTATCCAAATGTCCACTTGACCTATTCCTTACTACAGTTTCTATTAATTTGGCCTGTTCCTTTAGTGTTTCTTAGAAACTTTTTCAGACTTATTTTTTACTTACGTCACTTTTGCTATTTTCTAGTCCTCAAGTAAAAAGCAAGACATTACGTGCTGGTAATGTCTGTAGCAAAACACCGTGTTCATTCTTTGTTTTCTTGGTGAATAGCTATAATTTTTTGTCATGTTTCATGGTGGTTATGACTAGCTGTTCTTGAGATTTGTTACCATTCCCTTTGCCAATCTATTATTATGTCTTGTGAAGTGTCTTCAATTTCAGAGAGAGAAGGGCGAGAATATCAATATCTTTCCACTTTGTTCTGCAGTGAATACTAATAAAAACAATTACTTAAGTTTCTCTGCAGTATTCTTGTCCTCTCTTGGATTTCATGTTCTTAGTCCTATCATCATTTGATGCTGTGGGATTTCTGACAGTACTGCTGTTTCTGATGTATTTGAGGAAATGCTCTCTTTTTGTTTGTTTCTTTTGTCTCCTTTGACTTGCTGTTTCTCCCATTCTTTTTTGGGAGGCTTCCACTTTGTATTTTCACATTTAATCTGCCAGAATTTGACTGTTATTGGTTTCTGCCTTTGAATACAACTTCAGCTTTTGACAGATGCCTTCTCATGTATAATAACCTTTTTTGCCTTGTTTCTAGGCCAGGTTAGTTTTCTCTTGTCCTTTCTCAACCCTGTCTTCAGACCTGATATGTACTGATTCTGTCTAGTTTCACCTGTAAGGTTTTAATTCTTTTATACAGCCTGGACTACTTTTTAGGGCTTTTCTCTTTCTTTCCGTAGCGCTTGTTTTTGAAGCTGAATGCAACTCCCACAGATTTGCTGTATTTTGTTTACTCTCCTGGGAGTATATATTATTGTAACAAAGTACTTTCCTGAGAACAAAGTATGGAACTCTTTCTTCAGTGGAATACTTTAGGATGCGATCCTGTACAACTATTGCATTGCATCTTCTCCTTTTGGTTCCCTAACCACCTCATCTGTGTTAGTCACTGATTATGTTATGTCCCACTATGGCCTTTCCTATGCCTGAAGATGGATCGTTAAAATTTCAGTTCCCACTGCAATCCCAGATGGTATTTTCTGTGTGATTTCTCACATAAAATATTTCATTAAGTGTTATCATCCTGGCTGGATGCTTGCTTGTGTAGGTAACATTGGTTTAAATCGAAGGTCACTTTAGCATATGGCTTTATTCCCTCCACCCAACCCTGTCCAAGTGTGCTTGCTTTCTTGTGAATTTTATAGCCTCGCATTACAATGTCTTTCTGCTAACAGATTTCCAGCATGCCAAGAATCTTAAAATTATTTTAAGGCAAAAATTTAAGCAAAAGTAAATGAGACATCGCAGCAACTCATTGTCTTATTTCTCAGTCTTCTAGCATTTTTGTAGGAGACAAGATTAAACATAAGCTCCTGGCAGTGGTTAGTCCTCCTGCAAGACAAAAAGACAGTTAACTTCTAAGTTCCTACGCTGTTGGATGTGTAAGGGCTCAGATAATTTCTGAAAAGAAGCTCTTTCTCCCTTGTTAAGCAGCTATTCACTTCAATATATCAAAACCTATCAAGCAGAAAGAATATCTTCCTCCTTTGTGAGTAGGCAATGGTGTATGTTGAGCTAGAGAACATAGCACCCAGCTCCAAATCAATTTGTGAGGATGATGCTGACAAAAAACTATATGGCAGTAAGATATAAGTAAGGAAAAAGTTATTAATCTATATTGTAAAGATAAGCTATAGAGCTCCATACTAGAATATGTGGATACTCAGGTTTACAAAGTGAAATATTCAAGAGGAAACAAGACAAATTAATTAATGGGAAACCCACAAAGAATTATTACATCCACAAAATTCAACCCTGGCCCTGACCTACAAATATTTGTAGGCTGAGACAGTAGTGGGGGGGGGGGGGGGGGGGGGCAATGTTATATGTGTTTGTCATTTGTATGTATTTTTCCCTAGTGGCCAATAGCAAAAGCTTATTAGAGACAAGTTACTTTTCCTTTCACCTGAACACTCACTGTCATATATTGGTGAGATGCTAGAGAAGGAATTAGAGAGCATGCAAAAGTATTGATAAGTGTAATTCTCTCATTAGACTTTCTTACACCTTAGTTACTTGAATTGCATGAACTTCAGTTACTGTGATATACAATTGAAGGTCAATTATCTATTTTTCTGCACTGCTATTAAAGGTTTTTCTGTTCGTCATATACTTTTCAAGGTTCATGTATCAGATTGGCTATACAGCATCCCAGCTTTCCATCTGAAAAGGTGCAGATGGGATTATTGACAACTCTAAAAGCAAAGTGTGAGGTGGCTGGGAACACTTTAGTCTCAGAAAGGTCACTTTTGCTGTGCTAAGAATAGTCAGTGAACTGAAGAAATGTGTCTTTTTGGCATTTTAGTCTGCCTGCCTCATCCTGCACACCTGTAGAAATGTTCTGATCATTTTATAAGCACTGCTTTATAAATGTGTTATGAAAAGTCATCAGTGCTTTTGGCAGGTGCTGTTTTGAAAATAACAATGCAAACAAAATTATGAAGAGTTTCACAATTACCATATTATGTGAAGTGCTTTCCTGGACGCTTCTGTTTGGATATTCCTCTGTGTTTATGGAAGGGGATTTATATGATGTTAATTTGCTTCCAAACACAGCTTGGGAAAGAAACAGGTTAAAAGCAAAGTATAAAGTAGGAAAATAGCTTGAACAAGAAAGTAAAACAAAAAAGCAATGCTAAACTGGTTCCTAGAGTCTCAGGGGTGTCTGTGCTTGGCTGTGTGCTTAATTTGCAAGCTCTGCCAAAGCATAAGTTGCCAAAACTCAGATAAAACTCAAATTGAAAGTCTGTGACTCCAATGATTTATTCTACTGAAGTTTCCTGACCCACTGTTATTTAAACATTCTGAGTTTAGATTTTTCAAAAGATGGAGCAGAAAGGATGGGGAACTTGATCGTTTTCTGGATGCAAATATGATGCCAGTTTGTGTGTGCATAGGGCTAAGGGAATTAATAAATTCTCTGTGCCTATTTATTTTCTTTTACATCGGTAAGCATTGAGATTTGCAGTTGGTTCCCAGGTCACATTTGCAAGTCCACACACTTTTCGGTCATGCTCCAGTGTGTGCCTTTGAAAAAAACAAACCAAACACCCACAAAAAAAGGTCAAAACTCCCAAAAAACCCAAACCAAACCCCTCAAACCCCAACTTCCTACCCTCCCACCCCCAACTTCCCTCAAATTGATCCTTGTCATCAACTAGACTAAGCAGGATTGAGAAGGAACATGATAGGAGGTAACTATTAATGTGCTGAAAAACAGCCTTTCTGTTCCAGTTCTGGTGATCATACCTGACAAAAACACATTCAGAGTTGTGAAATACCATGAATCCCTTTCTCTGCTTTCCTCTTATTGATTTTCCTGTGAATAGAAAACTTTAGTCTTAACTGCTCTTTCAAAAAACTGTGTCTCACAAATTTTTAAAGTTTATGTTTAGCATTGATAACTTAAACTTGATTTCTGATCTGAAAATCTATTTATGTTGTAAACACACAGGGTGGAAGTTTCATAAGGCTGTATTTCATATTAGAAATGAGGTGGGGACAGATATGAAAGAAACAATAAACAGACTGCATGGTGTTACACTGTTATTATTTGTTCTATGGCAAATATAATTTTACTGAAAAGTTTTTCACCCATTTTTAAATGCAGTGTTAACTGAAAATTCATATAACTTGCAAAGTTCTGAATTATTCAGCTGAAATTTTAACTACCAGTTTCAGAACAACACGAAAACCAGAATTCACAATACATCTATACATTACCAAAGGCAGAATAGGCATCCATAATTGCATAATAACCAGCATGTCGACTGTGTTTTTTCCCATGGCGGGAGGTGTGGTAAGCATATGCAGTAAGGCTCCTTGTCTTGAAGAACTGTCATTCTACATATAGGAAATAGATGAAGTAAGGTTATCTTATTTTACTGATGCAAAACAAAAGATCAGAGAAGCTGACTTCCAGGTATACACGTGTTGATTAGTAAGTCCGAAAACTGAGTTCCTGAAAAGTATTATAGTTAATTCCCATAGAAACCTTGGTTATTCTGTGCCTAAATTCTGGAAAAGATTCACATGTAAGAGAGACTATTAACTTCCTCTTTCAAAAGGAATGTTGTGCCTAAGAACCCCTTCCAAACCCTTTGTATCGTCTGTGTAGTTTAGACTCAGATCCTTTAAACATATTTAGGTCCCTGTGTTTTCTAATTCCAGGTGGATTTAGGAACTTAAATATCCTTCAAACAGTTTTACAAGTCTGTACTCAATTAACTTTTCCAAAGGTGGATTACGGACTTGGGTTTTTGGAAGCCTGGTGCAATTGAAATCACCATCAAATCATTGTTCACGAAGCAAAAATAAAATTAAATGTAGGATGAAAGCCAAATGCATCATTTTAAGCATGGATCTAACTTTTCCCTGGGAGCAAGTGAACCTCATAAGGATGGTTTATATTAGATAATTATCCCAACACATGCAAGAGATGCTGTGAGTAAAGTGGGGGTATGTCTATCAGTATGAAATAAGTGGGGGAGGAGGTCTATCAGTATGAAATAAGGACTCTTCTGGATGGAGTTATGGTGGCAAGAGGTAACATGGGCAGGAGCTGGATAGGAACATATATGAGAGTAGGTACTGTGAAAACAAAGAAAAAAATTACATCTCAGCAGTGGATATTTCTGACCCAATGAGAAAGCAAATCGCTCTTGTACTATGGCTTTCCTGAGAAATGTTCTCCCAGACTCCCTATTACATTTCATAGCCTGAGGAAGATGAATTTAGCATTTTGAGAATAATTTGTACTGAGGGTTTAAAATCCTAACAGATTTTAAGAGATCTCTGTCTTTGGTGCTTTGCTTGGTTACTTGACAACACTTAAACTATTATCTTTGTGATGGTTGTAAGGGAGGCAACATGAGTTTACATAATTTTCCTTATGGATTTGGGGTAGAATGAGCTGTGTGGTAGCAATAAACCAACAGTGGGAATACTGTTTGATTTTACTGTGATATTCATGCAATTAGTTTAGAACACTACACTGTATCTATCTGTACAGAAAAAAATATGAAAAAAAAAGAAATAAAAATAAACAAAGGCTTGAGATTGCTGTCATGGTCACTGTGTTGGTCACATTTGTAGCATGATCTGGAAACTTACAGTTTTCCCGTATTTTTAAACTAACTAAAAGAGGTATAGGTCCTTGTGGTATGTGAAAAATAAATGGGGCAGCAAGCACTTAAAGCATGGAGAGTTTTTTTTTTTTTTTAACATATGTTAAATTTGAAGTTTCTGGTTTTGTTTGTTTCTGGTTTTGTTTGTTTCTGGTTTTGTTTGTTTCTGGTTTTGTTTGTTTCTGGTTTTGTTTGTTTCTGGTTTTGTTTGTTTCTGGTTTTGTTTGTTTCTGGTTTTGTTTGTTTCTGGTTTTGTTTGTTTCTGGTTTTGTTTGTTTCTGGTTTTGTTTGTTTCTGGTTTTGTTTGTTTCTGGTTTTGTTTGTTTCTGGTTTTGTTTGTTTCTGGTTTTGTTTGTTTCTGGTTTTGTTTGTTTCTGGTTTTGTTTGTTTCTGGTTTTGTTTGTTTCTGGTTTTGTTTGTTTCTGGTTTTGTTTGTTTCTGGTTTTGTTTGTTTGTTTTTCCTGGGGATGTGACTGCAATCTAGCAGTGGATTAGCATAGAACATAGGAGATCCTCTGTGAAAAACGTGGCCAAGAGCTCCTACAGGCTTTGTGTTTGACACACCTGAAACTTCTCAATGTTCCTTTTCATTGCTGGTGCATCCAATGATGTCATGTTTATCTCTCTATCCAATTTTATTCTATCTAATCAAATTATTCTGACATAACAAAGTCTGTAAGGGTTAGGTAAGCATAAGAAAGGGGCCTTTCTAGATACTGTTGGGTATTAGTGTTCCATCCAAACAAGATCGTCTAATCTATTTAGTGTCTTTTATATCATACAAGAGCTTTACCTGGCTGTGAGCAGGCAGTATAGGAACCAGATACAGATTTATCAAAATTCTGCTTGATATGCTTGATATATTGCTGGTTAGGAATCTCTAGTGCTCACTTATTTTCCTGACTCTACCCCTTCTCTGCTGAGTCTGTTTGAAGCAGGTTCTTTCCTCTGTTTCCTCTCAAATGTTTTCTGAAGTGACAACTTTATAGATAAACAAAGTAAACATCCACCTCTTTGAGCAAGAATTTAGGAATAGCAGGAAAGCAAATCATTCATTAGCATTCCTTTCCTTTCAAAATCTGGCGAAGAGATGAAACTGATGTTTTGTTTAATATATCATTGGGGAGGAAAAAGAGTGTTGGCTTTTTCCACACTACCCAATGACAGTGTAGATGTTTGCTATTTAGATTATAAATAGTGTGTAATCAGGTCTTCTTTGTTTGAACAGTTGTACAGTGTCTAAGCACAACAAGGTATTGATCCCAGCAGGGTGTGCGATGCAAATAGTAGCAATACCAAATAAACACTGAAAAACTTGATGCAGCAATACATGCTATTTATTTGAGAACAATATTCCAAATTCAGATTCTTCTAACATCTATGTGAAATTATAAATACCTTATTTACATGTAAATGGCCCTACAAAAGACCGCAAAGAGTCAATCTCTGAGGACATTAACATCTTTGCCCCCCTGACTCTGCCAGAAGCCACAGAATTTTTATTAGTCTAGTTTCCATTACTCAGCAATGAATGTTGGATCTTTCACCAAACTAATTTGAACTAGTTGCACTTTGCAACCACGGATTTAACAAATAATTAATTAGAATTATGTATATGCACACATAGCAAATAAGTAGACACATTAAATAGTAAATGTTACATTTATACCAGTTCTTGGAGTGAAAAAAATCTTCTGATTAGGCGTGGAATATTCTACAGATTTTTTTCTTCTCTGTGTTGTTCAGGGGAAGACATATTCTCCCCCATATATTTATGCATTTGAAACTCTAAATGCACAGTCACATGAAGTTGCAAGCAGCGTTAGTTTATCTTCTATATTTACACAGATCAAGGATTGATCCCATTCTAGTCTCCTCTATATCCTTATTCTTCTTTACTTCCCCATTGGTTTTGCTCAGGGACATCCAACTGAGCAAAATATCACATTAGAATCATTTTTATAACGTTAGATCATGTCTTAGGGACATGGTTTAGTACTAGAGTCGGGTTATGGTTGGACTCAATGATCCTGAGGGTCCTTTCCAATTGAAATGATTCTATGATTCTATTCTATGATTCTAATTGGTATATGCTTTTCTGCTCCGCTAAAGGAAAAACCCAGCATGAAAATCTTCTTTGGTCTGAATGAAGTTTACAAAAGCATCTCTGTGAAAATGAAAATCATATTTCAGGTTTTCAGCTGGAATAATTCAAACAGGACATGCTACTCCAGTGGGCAACATGTCCATATACTTATTAATAGGAAGAAGTTTTGTGTGGTGGTTTGTTTTGTTTGTTTGTTTGTTTTTCACAGTTTCACAGAATAATCCAGCTGTGTTCAGAGTATTTGTAAAGTGAATGTCTGGATTCAGGACTAAATGCAGACCTAGCCCTATCCCCTCTCGAAAGTGCTGCTGGAAAGAAGCTTCTGTCATCCCTAAACTGATGCAACTCCCAGAGCCTATTGCCTCCTCAACTCTGTGTTGTTAATGTTGTTGTTATCGTCCAATGAGTTTTTAGATGGTGCTTTTGGCGAGATGATAAAAGAATCATATTTTAATCCCCGTGTAAACCATCTCAGATATAAGAGATGAAAAGATACTTGGATTCAAGGCTCTGGTTTAACTGAAATGTAGGCATCCAGTGCAAAAGTCCTGGATCAGAACTCAAAAATCTGCAGTATTCAGGGAGCAATAGCTGGGCATGGCATCTGATTTTTTAGTGTAAGCTGCCAATTTCTAATGTCTGGTGAATGTGTTTCTTAATTTCCCAGAATCATTACGGGAAGGAAGCAATGTGCATTTTTTGCTTTCAGCAGGTGCTTTTGGTCTGTTTTTTCCTTAAAAAATTAATTATAAGTCTTACTCAGATAGTGAAAATGTACTTTGAAATCTGAATTGGAATCACTTTTATCCCAGAGGTTCTGCAGGGCTGCCAAAATTTGGTCTAATGTGGATTCAAGAGCCACCACCTTATGAGTACTGCTGCTATGGAATTTGGACTTTGGGAATGGGTCAGAATCCACTGATCATGCAGAATAAGATATTGCACATTACCTTGTGCTTATCAGCTGATTCCTTATCAGAGGAGTCAAATAAGAGACAAAAGGAAAAGAGTTCAGGAAAGTTGAGAAAGTTGTTTAAAAACAACCAAACCAAACCAACAAAACAAACACAAAAACAACCACCCAACCAACAACCAAGAAAAACCAAAAAACAAACTAAAACCAACAAAAAAAACCCCAACTAAAACAAAACTCAACATAAACAAACACCTCACTTCTGTGAGAAGTCTGTCAGAGTCAATGGGCATTTCTGAGTCTGGCAGATCAGAAGAGATTAGTGGAATCCATTTTGAAAGATAAAGAAAATTCTAAAAGTTATTTCTTTGGGTGTTTCTCCCCAGCTGAATGTCCTGGTGAGATTTCTCTTCTTCTACTATTTTTTTTTCCCTAGAAAGTCAAACACCACAAACTCTAAAATGACTAATATGAAGACAAACAGAACAAAGGGAATTTGCTTGTTACCGAGATGCAATAAAAAAGGACCTTTAAAAGTGTATAAAATAATGAATAATTCAGGAAAGAAATTTGGAATTTAAATTCTCTGTGATTCATAACATCAGAGAGGTGATATTGAATGAAACTGAAAAACAGCACATTTAAAACTGGTAAAATGAAGTGTTTTTTTCATGTGGCAATGTGTCTAAAAGGCAAGAAAGTTACTAAGGCAAGAATAGAGGATGAGAGATGGGGAAGAGAATTGGAGAACCAGCCACAGTACAAGGACTTGTCACTATTTGCTACCGAAAAATAAAGGAAAAAAAAACAACCAACCAACCAACCGAAACAACCAAAACCAATTGTTAGAAGAGGGCTATCCTATGATTTTAATATTGTGATGAATACTATAAGAACTATAAGCACAAGCTTAGCCTAACTCAGTTTCATGGACTCTCAGATTCCTACTACTGATCAAAAGCAATCACATTTTTCTGTTGTTTTTTCAGCCACCTGATATTTATATTATGGACAAATCAATGATCTTTGACATCAGTCTTTGTGTGAACAACTTGCAGATGGCAGGACAACTGCCCACGCCTGCAGTGGCTTTGATATTAATGTGCTCACAGTTCATGCTTTTCACTGTGATGTGACATACCAGGGTCAACAGTCAGTTACTCCATGGACTAGGCTGGTGGACTTCACATTCCAGCAGTTGTACAACCAGCTGGAGAAGGAGAACCTGTTCACCAAGATGCAGAGAGACCCAGCTAAAGGTTTTATGGCTTGAATCTTCTCATCCTCTGGCACAGTGAAGAGAACTAATTTCTCTGTTACCAGCATTTCTTACTGCAGTTGTGTTCTCCTGAGCTTTTGTAACACCCAGAGGAGATTTTTGGCAAAGAGGGAAAGAAAATCTTTGAAATCCAAAATTATTTCCCCTCTGTCTCATCCAGCTGCCACAATAAACAGTCAGGTCATAAGAGAGCACACTTTTGTAAGAGACAGTAACAGGTATTTTGTGTTAATGTTTATCGAATGCATCTTCTGAGTGCTACATTTGAAGCACTGAGGGTCAAAATCTGTCAAGAACTGTGCACCTACATCCATTACATACTTTTAAAAAACACTCTCCAAACTAACTGTGAGCAAGCACAGAGATTGTATTGGCATTTCAATACTTTGAAGACTGTGTTTTAACTTCTGTTGGGAAGGGAAACAAAAATGCATTGTTCCTTGTCTTGACTTTCTATTCTTTAAATGGAGCCATTTTAAAGAAAGGATGTTTTTGAGACTGTTCCACCCATGTGTAGTTTTCTTCCATCCTGTCATCTGTACCTACCGGGATATCATGTTGAATACTGTAGCACCCACCTTATGCAGAGCTCCAGTTCTTTTTTAAAATGAGCTTTCTATAATTGATCAAGGTTTGCTACTTGGTTCTGTCAGTGGTCAGTTTGATATATTAATTGCCTGTGATGGATTTGTCTGTTTTTATTATTCTTGAAATGGTGCTTTCTTAGAGGAGCCAAGTTTGGGGTTATAGAGGATTACAGGACTGTGGTGGGTTGTCCCTGTCTCACAGCTGAGCACCCACCAGCTGCATGCTCATTGCTCCTTGCAGCAGATGGGGCAGAGGATCAGAAGAACAAAAGTCAGAAAAATCCCTGGGGGTTGAGATAAAGACAGTTTAATAAGTGAAGGAAAAAAAAAAAAGTGAAAAAGATGTGATGCAAAGGTGCTCACTAACCTTCTCCCACCAGCAGATCAATGCTCAGCTGGTCTCCAAACAGTGGTTATTTTGGGAAGATTCCCCACCCAGTTTTATTGCTGAGCACAATCTTATATAGCATGGAATATCCCTCTGGTCAATTCGCGTCAGCTGTCTTTTGTGTGTCCCTTCCGAGCCTCCTGCCCACTCCCAGCCCACTTGCTGAGGGGACAGAGTGAGAAGCAGAGAACACCTTGAAGCTGTGTGAACACTGTTTGTCAATAGGTAAACCATGAGTCTGATATCAGCGCTGTTTTAGTCACAAATCCAAAACATGGCACCATATGGGCTGCTGCGAAGAAAATTAATTCTATCCCTGCCAGACCAAATACAAGGACAGAGCATCAACACAAACCACTGGTAACCTTCTAAATGCAAGTACATTTACTGATTTAATGTCTGTTGTTGTGCCTTAACTCACCATTGCTTTATACTTTACTGGAACTTGGACTATGCATCACCAAAACAGGGAAATAAGAACTTCTCTGTGTATTTCCTTGCTGATGTCAGTGGCATTTGTGCCATTATCTTCAGTAGGTCCAGAATTCACTTTAGATTCACAGAGTTCAAATGCAACTATAGGTTCAGATAGAAAGGAATTATAAGGAATCAAGTTCCATAGACAGTTGTTCAGTGTATGGTATTAATTGCTTTGTTGCATTTGGAATATTTGGGTAGTTCTTTCAATCAAAACAGTCATTAAACTGATGGAAAAATTTGCTAATCAAATGCTGAATGTATGCATCACTACATTTTGCTTCTGCTTCCTAAAGCCATACTGTGGTCAGATACAGATACTTGCATATTATTGTAGGAGATGCAATACATATTTTGGAGATTTATTTCTGCTCAACACGATTGAGAGTTATCTCAGGTTCTTTAAACCAACGAGGCCTACATCTGAGCTACTCACCCTCAACTCTACTTATTATCAGTGGAAAACAATAGACAGCATCAGGGAGAATCATCTGTGTCATCCTGTCTGCTTTGAGGGGGGATGGAGGCACCAGAAGTGTTCTGCTGACTAAACTGGGGGCTCAGTGTTAACAGATCAGATGTGGACAGCTCTGTGGGTGGTAAATGTTGGATGAGGACAGTCCTGCACTGTCTGATTTCACGTTAACTATGCAATCAAGTGTGTGGTCTAAGATTGTAACCCCACTTCCCTCTGTAGTGATAAATTATGGCATTGAATTTAGAGAGAGATCTTGAACGGATGCACCTGTGTGTGAAGATATATATAGACCAAATGTGCGTGGATGTCTAGACAATGTTTTTTGAACAGACATTAAATCTGGAGGTGAGTCTTTCAGGTGAGATAAATGCTATTTCTCCCTTGGACTAAAAAGTATCAGCTATAAACAATGTGCTACTCTGAATTTTATATGTATTATTATGTCCAGTTTTCAGTGTAAGGAAGCACAATGCTTTTTATGGTTAAAATGCAAACCGTTACCACTTTCTATATTACTATACTAACTCCTTCTTTAGAATCTGGTCCACGCATTAAAGGCCTCATAGGACCTGTGGCTATTTTTGTCTGGTTTTCTGCTCCATACAGATACAAGTGCAATTCTCATTTAACTTATGAGATGAGAGAGAGTTCATCTTAGTCATTTCCAGAATTCATGTATTTTGAGGGGTCGTCTGTGGGATAACACCCTGTATAAGTAACAGAGGACAGACAATACTAAAATTATTTCATTAGAGAAATTTCACACAACAGTGAGCAATTCTTCTGGATGCCTTTGAAGATTGTAGTAGACTTGGATACATTGGAAGCTGATAAAATGGTTCATTTGTCCCATTCTTTTATTTATCATAGGTCATTCATTTTAACAGGCTGTTTCTAGTGCTGCTTCTGAACTTTACGTAAGACTTCCTAAAAATCTTTTTACTTTTGATATATACAAGCAAATCAGCACTAATATTATGGTTGGACTCAATGATCTTAACTGTCTCTTCCAACCAAAAGGATTCTATGATTCAATAATAGGAGGCTCAAAGAACAGACATGCCTAGGGGGCAGGAGCGGGGGAAAGACTAAAAAGATGTTCAAATTGACAGTTGGTCTATGATATAGTATGAGGTAATAAAGCCTTAAGAATTAACAGCAAAAGACAGACTACATAAAGACATGCACTAGAAATAGATAGTTCCCCAGGTCACAGTTATGATGGGTATGGAGGAACGTGGCACCACAGGATGTCACCTTGGGTGAACCACCTTATAAGGTGTTAAGTAGAGACTGAAGTATTTTCTTTTAACTGTCTTCTGAAAAAAATTGTCCCTGATCTTCACCATAAAATATGTACACAGTTTGGCTATATAATAAAACAAATATTTTATCACATGCTTTATAGATGGGGACCTGAGTGGGGACACCATATGGTTTGTAACCTTGTGGATACAGAAAGAGTTAGCCTGAGTGATTTACAGAGGGAGACTGAAAGTAACAGTGCAAAGAACTGTATGTAGACTTCCTCAACCCAAGTTCTGTGCCAGAACCAAAAATATCTCTTTTCATGTCAAAGAGGGACTGTATAATCTCTGAGAAGGAATGTGTGAGACTGGGATGTTGCACTCTCTCCCTGGATTTAGAATTTTGACTATTTCCCTGTAAAATTTTCATGGAAATAAAGAGAAAAATAGGCATCCTGGAGATAATAATTTAAATCAAACTGGATGCTTTTTTAGGCAGATAAGAAGACTGATAAGCACCATGACACACACAGTATAAAATAAATATTATGTATCTATAGATACAGAAATATATTTATACCTTATACAGATATAAGATATATTTAATGTATAAAATATTGCTTTGGGCTAAGGAGGAGGTAATAAAGAAATGACAAGGTTTTTTGATTTACAGTGATGAAAACGCCTTTCTGCCGATACTTTGATGTGATGGGTTGAAACGTGATTTGTGATTATCAAGAGGTATTGTATTTTGGAAACAGATTTTTAATTAAATAGACTTTACTTACTAATATTTTGCATCTTTGAAGTTCCATTTGTCTGATAAATATTTTTACATTGTTCAGAGTCTACTCTATTAATTATTATGAATTTTACTGTGGGAGAAATGAACAGGAAACACTTTGAAGTTTTCTTTTTACAAAGCAGATGGGGCCTTTCAGTCTTATGACATTAGTCCTACATTCTGCACAGCAAAGCAGGACCTTCAGACTTATTTACTTCAATGGTATATTTGTGAATGTTATTACAGAGACAGCTTCATCTGGCATGTTTTGATGAGCTGCTTCATCACTAGGCCCGACTACATGCAGATAAGTTGAGAAGTCCAGCCGTCTCCATCTGTACTGGTATTGCTACTTAAATTGCTGCAAGACATGCCTAAGAAAATTCCAGAACAGAAGGAAGACACCAGCTGGAGATCATGTTCTGTGCTAGGACTTTGCTGTGAACCTTGCAATTGATTCGGCCTGGGAAATGGTTGCCCTGGACTTACTGGACCCAGGCCAGTTTGACAGCTGCAGTTACCAGGGAACAGGATATAAGGGGAGATAAAACTCCAAGCGAGGTTCTCTGCACCATATGTTTTGGGACTGCTCAAGGCCCTAGACTTTATGCAACAAAGCAATTCAATGACAAGATGCTATTCAAACATATTTTCTCCTTTCGTTGCTCATTGGGGAGGACTAAGCTGTTCTAGGAGGTATTTTCAGTTATCACAGAGGGTAGTTTGCCCAGTCGCTGCTAATTACCAAGATCTTAATTTGTCAGCACTAGGAATTCCCCTCAGGCTTCCAACGTTATTGAATAAAGTCCTGGCCAAAGACAATCAGCTACTCTTGAAAAGGTGTATTACAGTCTCTGGAAAATGTGACCATGCTCTTAATTTATCTGAGTTGAGAGCTTTTTCTCCAGTTACTCTGAATTCTGTGCAGTCTCTTCAAAGGTATTTATTTAATTTTGTAGGACTAGTCATTGCCATAGGGGAGGAAGGTTTTGTTGCTTTTTTGTTTGTCTTTTCCTTCACAAAAAGTCTATACGTGTGATTCTGTCACCTAAGCCTGTTCAAAATGTACTACTAAGCCTCTCTGCATGTGATCCATTTGCTAAATCTTTGCTGACATTACAGGCAGCTTAACTGCTTGGTGGTATGTGCTTGTCCATTTAAATCCTCTGATGTACACAGAAATGGAAGGGTGGTATCTAAATTGTACATAGTAAGAGAGGAGGCGCTCGTCCCTGGCAGCAGAGAGGATCTGGAAGAGATTCTTGTGCCATTTCTTCATTTAAACAGTCTAGTGTCCCTGCAGGAGGAGGTGGAAGGCACAGGAATATTAACCTCATTGCTCACAAGCTAAAGAGACGTTCATATTTGCTTGCAGGAAGGAGATCTCATTAACAATATCTGCATGTCCAAGGCAGCAATTATTTTGGAATTACCTACACTCATTGTGCCTGAAAATAGGAAGTGTGGGGGGTGTTGCTTCTGGCTTATTTCTCCTTGGATGGAAGAATTAGGGGCATATATATCAGACTAAAATGCAATAATCAAAAGCACGTCAAGAGCCTCTGTAAGAGCGTCCAGTGGTTGGACATGAGTAAAGACCACAAATGTTTTTTTTTTGAAGGCTCAGACAAAGAAGTTCCAGAGAATCTTGTTGAAGCAGCTAATGCTGTTGCCAGGTTGTCCTCCCACTGAGCTGGCAACTGGGAATATATGCCTTCATTTCAGCATAAGTCCCTCAGAGTGAGCATAAAATACTGATGGAGGTGAGTTTGTGCCAAAATGCTGGGATAGCATTTGGACTGGCTGAGGCCCAATTCTATCTCACCTTTGGTTGCCTCTGTACAGAAGCTTTATCTTCCAGCAATCAGTCACAGCAAATTTGTTTCAGTGTCAACTGTTTCTTCAGCCTGTGTGCATCTGGCTCTCAGATGTTTCACCAAACTGAGGGGTAGGAGCTGCAGTGTCACACAATCCCTGGGGAAGGCATGATCTACTTGAAGATCAGAGTATGTGGGATTGGAAGGGACCTCAAAAGATCATCTAGTCCAATCCCCCTGCTGGAGCAAGATTCCCCCTTATGGAGAATATAGTTAAAAAGCTGATTCCTGATGTCCTGATTCCTGAGTATTTTGCAGATTGGGAATTTCCTGTCTTGGGCTGGTATTTTAAAATCAAAGAATATCAAATGCTTCCCTGTGGTTTTGAATCAGTATTTCCCAGGCTAGATAAAGCATCCTTATTTTTTTTTTTCCATGAAAGCTGGAACATTTAGACATGAGTTTTAGCATAGTAGCAGTATCACTTCCAAACTTGTTCAGAACATAATGTTGATTCATTAACTGATCTCTCAAGGTCTCTTCTGGTGGAATTCTGTAATTACTGAGTCATTGGAATAAAGCTTGGAGGATGTCTGAGGGAGTTGTAGTGCTTTACAGTTACGCACATTCTTCTAATTTAGTAGTAATAATTGTAACAGCTTGCAGTTCAACACCCACAGGGTCCTAATTCTGTGTTCTATACATTGTACTTATAAGAGGATGGGAATTAATCCAGGTTACTGGGTCATTGATGGTTTGTCTGCAGCACCAAGTCATAGCTCAAATCTAAGGGGAGCTCAGGCCCATCTCTTAAACCAGACATTTATCTCAATCATTAACAGCCAGAGGGCTTTAATTCACAAATTCTGGCTTTATTCCAGCCCATTTCCATTGTGGTTTAGTGTTGTCCATGAGGTATATCTGAAGTAATAGCACTGATCAGTCTTGAAAATTTGCCTCTGTTTGATGTTCTCTGAAATATGTTATCTGTTCCTATGTGAGACCTACTCCAGACTGCTTTGACTTAGACTGCAATAAAACTAAGCTGTGTCAAACTTTGTGAAGAAACAAACTATTTGGATTCCCTTGTAACAGGACACAGTGTTCAGTAAAATGTTGCAGATTTTGAGACCAGAAAGGAGGATAGTCATAATTCTATTGATCTGGAGTGTTAAAATCCAGAGTTTTCTCCTTAAGCATTTCTACATCCCATCCAAGACCTGAATGAATAAGCGGAATTACATTGTTTTGAAAGGGTCTACAGACTTGATTGAAAGACTCAAGCTAGTTTTGATTTACCTCCTTCATTCCTCTTCCCCTCCAACCATTTCCAATGGTTGATTATGTATATATATTTTAAAACAACATCCGTTAATTTTATTAACAGATCATTATTAATTAAAAACTTTTCCTGCCCAAAGAATAGTACTTGTTTCCTGACAGTTCTGAAAGGCCTTATGTTTTTTAGGAATCCCAAGCAGAATTTATTGTTTTGTTAAAATAAATACACAAATCAGTCAGTACAAATACAGATTTCATCTTTAGTGAAATATTTTAATGCAAAAAGTGTTTAGTTCTAACCGTACAAAGAACTACATACATAAATCCATACAAATGTGATAAGCAGGCTCAGATTGACAGATGCTAGTGACCTGGGAAATACCTTTTGATCTACTTACATTAGTGAGATAAATTAGTTTTTTCTCTTCCTTTTTCTTGTGTCAGACCTACCTGGGAAACACAACAATGAGATTGAAATGAGATAATTTTCTTTCTCATGAAATATCAACAGAACCACTCAATTCCAATCTGATAGACAAATTCTGTTTTGTGTTACTCCCTTTAAAATCTATTGTAGGCAGAATGGTTGGGTGAATGAAAGCAAGAATGGAATCTGTACAGCAGGATATTTATTACTGATGATGAGCAGGACTTGACTTTCTGATAGGAAGCAGGGCCAGGAATCATAAACACACAGTTTATACACATATGGTTTGGTGGTTTGAGGGTGAAATCACACTAAGCAGGGACTCATACAGTGAGTGAATATTCGAAGTGATTTTTTCAGAGCATGTTGAGTCTTTAAGAGGGTAGAGGGTTTAACCATAGAAGGCAAAATACACAGCTTTGCAAAGCTAACCCTTCAGTTTCTCAAAACCAGGTTAGTTCTATTAATTTCAGGTAGATGTCAGTTGTTTTCTTTTTCATATTTTTCTCCTAAGCATTTGACAAAAACAGTGGCAACTTTTGATGAAAATGTCTAACTCATCCTTTTTTTATTTTTTGCCTGTTTTGAAGTTCATTATTATCAGTACATTATTATCAGTACATTATTATCAGTACATTATTATCAGTAGGTTTTAAAATTAAAAACGTAACTGATTTTAAAACATTCTCATAATTTTAAACTTATTTTTACTGCTGTTTCACTGTGGGTAACTAGTAGGATATATGGATTAAACTGGGGTTAGACTTTTAAAGACAATTCTAATGGCATTTGAACTGATAAAATGGAATGATAGCACTTACTTAACCTACTTTTCTAAGATCTTTTTTTCTATAGTCTATCCTGTTCACTAAAAACTGGACCAGAGTGGGAAGTATCACATTATCAGGAGATGATCATCTAATTGAGCTATTCCGTTGTGAGCTAGAAAGGTAAAGGGATGAGAGTTTAATCAGGTTCAATTTTCTTCACATAGAGAATGCTATTGTATTCTGCAGGTGCTGCTTACGATTTCAATGGAGTAGCCATGTTTCATTACTTCAGTGTTCATGAGCTCATATTGTATTTTCAGTTGTTTGTTATTTAAGCTATATAAATGCCTACAACACATGCTTTATAGATACCAGAAACCACTTCTCGTCATTGAACATGCACTCCTTGCTCCAAAGATGAAACTGCAGAGTGCCCAGTAAACAATTTTCTGCTTCATTATTAATTGACTGCACTTTTCCTTCCTACTTTATAACTTGATCTCAGAGTAGGATTTTAAATCTCCCTTCAGACTGTTAAATAAAGGCTGGGATTTGCTAAAACACTATGGCATAACTGGATCTTTGACAAGAACAACTGAAAGCAATAAGGTAAAAACAAGATGAGAAAGTCCCACTGATGTAAAAATAAATGGAAATCTGCATTGGCATTAATTTGTACTGATAATAATGAAAAAGTTCTACATGCTATGCTATAAAAGATACACTACTAATGATCTACACAATAGCAATATCAGAGTTAATATGAGAAAAGAGGATTGTCAGCAGGAGAAAAGCTGAATTATTCTTGTTAATATGGTACAAAATGTGAAGGCAAGACGTTCTTGTATGACATGAATCAGCATGGGAGAAGCAGCTGTAATGAAAGCTGCAACTTTAAAATTTACAGGTACATATCAAAAAAGGAGCATATAGGAGCAGACAGCTCAAGTGTGGCAGTGACTGGACTATAATGAATAATTTATTTGGTATATGAATACCTTTTGCTTAAAGCATGCATTATTACAGAACAAATTGTAGAAAATCAGTGTAGAATTTTTATTCTTTGAAAGAATGAATTAAGGAAATGTTCTCAAATACAGGAGCTGCCAGGGAATGTTCCAGTGAAACGGGGAACTCTTTTTCAGTTGCCTTTCTGTAATCTGCTGCTTCTGTGTCACAGGGAAAGTGATCAAGCTATGGTCATTCAGGCTCTTATTCTTTTACCTGCTCCAGGTGCTTGCTTCAAAACCCTTCAGAATCCTTGCTGTCTACATTCATGCTTTGAATTTGTGCCCCATGTTGGAGTTTCATTTTTTCTGGATAGTTACTGGAAGTGGTACAAGGTGATGTGACTTTTGGGCATGGGAGTCCAGTTGCAAGTCAGCTGCACTGTTCTGGGCTGTGTTGTACCTGGAAGGGAACTGTGAAAGGAATGGAGAGACTGGCTTTGCCACTGACTTCAGCATTGGCTCATATGTATTTGTATATAATTTTGATTTTGTTTTGAAGGAGCAGGCTGGCCATATTTTTTACTGTTGATTTATATAATTATAGTTCATGAGCATTCTAGGAATGGTCCAGGATGTGTCTGATGCATTGCTCATCGGTCAACAACCCTTTTATTTGGGTTATGGTAATTTATAGGAGTCCTGATGTGTTTGATACGGTTCTGATTATTAAAAAATACAGTAAATAAGAAGAAATGGTGAATGAAGTGACAAAGTAGTAGAAACACAATTTGTTTAATTTCAAACAAATCGGAAAGTGAAATCTAAATTAAAGGACATGATAAATAACATTCAGAGTATATCTTTATGGACAGAAACTTACAAGTGCAGTTACAACATTCATAGTCTTCCCCAGACAGACATGAACTGGCTCTGAAACAGAAACCCTATTATAACATTTTGAGGGATGTGTGATGCATTATTTGTAGCTCATGCATGGTTATACGAACAAGACAGATATCTATCTGTGTGCACCTGTCAGTCTAAGTATATCAAAATAAAACATGATCCAGAGCAGGGATGACACTGTGGATCCAATTAACTTATTCATTGGGTAGGGCTTTTTTTATGGCACATTGTATATGCCAGGGTGTCCTATTCTAGTTTTCCAGAGATCCTTTTCATAGATCTTGTTCTGATTTAGAGCACTAGCATTTTTTAAAATGAGAGCGTGTTATGCAGAGTGAAAATCTTTATTTTTTTCTCTCAGTTTTACTTGATCTTAGCACCTCAAATGCTTACAAATGCACTGTGCTAGGAAGTCTTTAGACAAAAGAACAGAAGACCATCTTTGAGAAAAACATGTCCAAGATGCTATAATATTTAATACTGGACCATTACTGGATCCTGCCTGAAGTCTTTTTCTGGGAAAGGTTAAAAATGCAGCAATTAGAATCCCGAAGGAAGCCATGCTGAGTGTTACAGAGTTCCCATGTCTTTACAGAGGGGAACAGGGTTGGTTTTGTCCACCTTTATATTTTCATTGTTAAATTCTCTGTTTTGAATCATCAGTCATATTAGATACTTGCTTCTTTAAAAATACTTGTATATGGCTAGCTCATAGGTTTTTCTCAGAATAAGTTGCTACTGAATTGTTCATAAAGTCTAGGAAGTATAGTATTCCATGAATCAGAAGAAAAATTAAAGCAATATCAGCAGCAACAACTTTAGAGGGGCTCTTATAGCTTATTTGTTTTCTTTCTTTCTAAACATCCAAGCACAACTTTCATTTTTCTCTAAATATTTCTTTGCATTCACTCTGCCTGTTTAAAATATCTCCCACTGCACTGTAACCTCTCTGCCATAGACAGTCACTTTTGCTGTTTTAAGCCACTGGTCTACATTATTCATTTATTTATTTGGGCTTGGCTTTGCCTGGCTTTTCCTGCAGGCTTATTAGCTCTACTCCATGTATCTTGGTAGACTGCACTCCCATTCCCTGCTACCTGTGGTGGCAGCATCTTCCTTTCTACCTCACCTTCTCTCTCAATGCTGGTGAAAAACAGCACACTGAAGATTATATGGAGCATGAAATAGCCCAGGAATGGCTTTTCTCGCGCTACTTAAACTTCATTTAATGAAGCTGAAATACAAAGCCATCAGCTGAAAAATGTGATGGGAATTCACCTCATCGGCTCAGGAAAGCATCTGTTGTGGTGATCTGAAGCTGTCTTAGCTAAAGGCGAAACAGCGCTATTTTTAAAGCACATTCCCGTCATGGAAACAAGGAAATGGAGTCAGTGGACCAGAGCACAAGGGAATGATCTGAACTTTGAGAAATGTTGTAGGGGAGAGTTCAGTGCAGCGAGCCATTGAAGCTAATGTTTAGGTCATACTGAACTCTTAGCAAAATTGTTTTTTTCAGTTGTTTTAAGTATGTCACCCTTATCATTCTGCTTTCGATTTTGCTGGAATTGTTTGGATTTTTTTGACCATTTCTGAATCTTCCCTGTCTCCTATTTTGCAGTAATATCTTGTGAACTAGAACAGCATACTTAGATAAGGATCATTGTTCCAGGCAAAATAGGAGTCTGAGACCGTTCATAACACAGAACCATTCCAAAGTAGTTTGTAAGCAACCTAAAATGAATATTTCACATGTGGGTATAGATCATAAGTTTGCTGCACCACATGAAAGAAAACAATTAGAAATTTACCGAGCCACTGAAATAACTAATTGGTTTACAACTAAACAACTAATCATCTGCACATTAATAGGGAATGGAGCAGGTATATGATAATAAGACAGTCTTCTCCTTCTATTCCTAGTTTGGGAACACTTGGAACTGAAGTTGGCCCAGTGTGTATCTGGGTGTGTTTATCTTTTGTCAAGTGGGTTTCTACACCTGAACTAGTCACATGACAGAATGTTGTATTTTTTTAGGGCACAATTCATCTGATTAAAAATGAATATCCACTTTAGGATGGACTGCTCCTTGTAAAACTCTATTTCCACTTGTCACAGAGAGAGCCCAGGTGTTAGCTCAGGTGGAGATGTCCATGATCCAGGTGTCTAAGGAGTGTTGTGAGTTCCAACTGTGCAGGAAATAAAGAGCATGGCAGGAAAGAGACAGGGAGAGGTGGAGCACAATCCTAATATGTTAAAGGGATCTATTTTAATGCCTCTAAATGGCTTGGTGATGTCACACAGCTTTAAAACTCAGAAATCCGCTTAGGTATACTGAACAGTGTCTTCTATGAAGGCTATTAGTTTAAGACTTAGTAGGGTCAGTGAAAAGTGCTGGGTCCCATTAGAAAGCTTAGAAACTCTTATTTCTCAGCTATATAGAGATTGTCTTTTTACCCCTGCACAGACAGGAGATAGTGGTCTTTAAAGTAGCATATACAGAAAATTTTCACTTGGTGAAAGACTGTCATGTATCTTGAGCTTCAGGCTAAACTCATTATTTTCATAGCTGAAAGGAGGATGATTTCTGTGTTTGACTAAAGAAGGAGGAAATTTTTTCTTTAAAAAAGACAGCTGTTTGGTGCCTCTCATATTTCCAGCTCTGAAAATGGTTTGCTGGTTGAAATGTTAGAATAGTCCCTGATGAAATTACTTGGACAGTGAAATCATGAGCTGGTAAAACCAATTTTAGCATGTTAGTCTTGGACCAAAACAGCTATGGCCATATGCTGAAAAACACTGACCTGGTATAGAGTTTCTCTCCTGGCTCAGATGTGGTCAGCAGACTTTAAAAGGATAATTTTTTCCCTTTAGGCTTTATGTTAGAGCAGATATACTCTTCTTTTGATCCTAACTTTAGGATCAATTCCTCTCTCTTCTTACAGTCAATATAGAACTGACACTGACCAACTAGATAGACTTGATAAACTTGAAAATGACTGGCCTGGTAGACAAGGGGAGAGAAGTGGATATTGTCTACCTGGACTTCAGTGAGGCCTTTGACAGTCTCCCAAAAGATCGTCATTGACATAGACTGTAATGAAAATAAGAGTGGGTGAATACATCGTAATGTATGTTCTTATTGATTTGGCAGAAACACAATATCTTGTCCTCAGACAAGATTTTTGTAGGGCGATCCTGTAGGGAAAAGGCCCGTGTTAAACATTAGGAAACCCCCTTTCTATCACAGAGGCAGAAGACTTTAAGGACAGAAGGTTTTTAATGTCTCAGCTGTTTCTGCAAATGATGGCAAGGGTATGATTGCCTAATTTGGGTTTTAACTGAAAATCTACTGAAATGAAAAGAATTTGACTCACTGTATTTGATAGGCATTTGATTTGTAAATTAACTATAGAGTCTTGCTTCAAGAGCTATTTGTTGCAACAGACATTTGACATGTTGTCTATTGTTACTGATGTACACACTTACTATTAGAAATCTCCATATCTGACAGTGTTTATTTGTATACCGATACTAAAACTGGCATATGTATTTCTACCAACTCAGCTATCCAGCTTATTTTAAAACAATAATAAATTATTGTTGAAATCACAGGGGAAAAACATACAGAAAAAAAATGAATGCATCACATTCATTGGACAACTGTATCTATGAGCTACATTCTAAATTCTGACACTGAAGAATCCACTGTTCAAGAAACAGTGATGTGCAGAATTGAAAGGACTCTACTTTTGTACAGAGGAGTTATTATGAATTCACAACTATTTCATAGCAAAAGCTGTTTGTTTGAGATGAAAAGACACTATTACACTGTCATGGTGAAAGATGCTTCCTTTCAGCTAGCTCTGTCAGAGAGATGTTTTGTATGAGATGTATGAAAACCGGGATATTTTTATAGCTTTCAAATGAAAAGAAGTGTGTAATAACGGCAAATGGTTAGAAACAATGAAACCAGTTCACCTTAAACACCTTTCTCCAGAGTAGGCAGTTTATAAGTTACCTGAGGGGAAGGGCATCCACCCATTTTTATTCTCATGACTGTAGTGTCATTTGTATTTGTATTTATGGTTTTTATTGTTAAATAGAGGTATGAAGCATGAATGAAGACGTGATGGTTGAATAGCTGTAGACAGTCACAGGACCCATAGGGAAAACACAGCAGCACTGTCGTGTTCTCCTCTGGTTTTCCTATTCTTTCTTCTAACAAGTTCCTGCGTGATGCTGAGCGTGACCCTGCCAGGATGGACTGGTTCCTGTGTTTTAGTACAAGAGCCTTGAGGTTCATGTTCTTGACATATCTCTGCTAGGCTCTTCTCAGAAAGAAATGCACCTGAGTGTTTACAGTTAGGCTGATTTTCAAGGACCAATCAGACTATAAACAAGATAGCAAGTTATATCCATACTATAATAGTTTTAGTCTCTGATACAAGAATAGAAATTTGCAAGCCTTATGGAAGTATATGTATACAGTGTAGAAATACCTGCTGTTATCAAAGATATACCTGAAGTACTGAGAAGCACTTCAATGACAGAAGGCAAGAGCTCACAGAGAGCTGCTTTGGTCTGCTGAGGAATTTTCAGTAGAGACCTTCCCTTACTTCAGAGCAAATCAAACCTCTAAAATACATGCAGAAATACAGGAGTTGGGAGATGTGGCACAATCCTTAATGTACAGATTTTCTTTTGTGAGGTAGAGCCAGCTCCACACAAATGGGGTTTATAATACTTCTGATTCCATACCAAGCACTGTTGTGTTACTTAGCTTGTAGGGGAAGATAATGTTTCTGAACATATTACCACAGGAGAATCACTGGAACTGAATTTGTGGCACATCAGCTATTTAACAGAGCTCCCCATGTGAACACCCAAGTGTTGCATGCTGTATCAGGCAGCACCTTGTGTATTGCACATTTGTAGCCCACCTCTTTTTCTTGTGGGCATTTGTTTACAGCTGTGCTGGAAGTGGTTCTCTTTGTTTTGGGCAAAACAGTTGTCACAGTTACAGCTGGCTACAGAACTGGTGTCTAATTCTCACTACACAGTGGTAGATATTTCCCTCCTTCCTTCTTTGCCTGATTTTACAATTCTTCTCTGTGCAGTGATATGAGTGTCAACGGAAAAATACAGAAAGGTAGATGATAGAGAGCAGGTTCCATGATGTCTGTCAGGCTGCCAGTTCTTGCTCCGCCTTTTTGCCTCTTCAATCCATCCTCATCCCTGGAAATGTGCTCCTGTCAAAGGGGAGAGGTAAGTCAGTCTCATCATATATAATTTCACCCTGGTACCCAGCAACATTTATCTTACAACCAGTCCTGTTTACAGTAAAAAAGCATCAGGGAATTGCAGGTGTTTAGCAAACAAAACCAAGCAGGATCTAGTCCAAATGTCACACTGGGAACAGTGAGACATTTTCCTCAGCTGACAAAAGAATCCTTTAATCCGCACTTGGCAAACAAAAGCAAGCTCATTAATAAATCTTTTAAGCTCTTATCTCTTTTCCTTATGAAAAAAATCCTCTCTGTGCTTAAAGTGCATCATGACAATTGTAAAAAGAAATCTAAGCCCTTTTTCTTTGTGGTGTGTCCTAACTGAAATGCAATATTATGGTGTAGATCCCATGCGTATCAATGGTCTTCTATATGCTATTACAACCTGTAGTCAAAGCATAAAGGTGAAAAGATTCATGGCAACTCAGTTGTGGTCAAAATACAGAGGGATCAGAACACAGGAGGGAGTCCTGTCACAGGAGTTTGTTTTCTGTATGAAACGCTTTTGGTCTGTAAAGTGCAAATTCCAATAGTGCCAGAGAAGTGGAAATACAATATTAAATCTGTTGTTTTAATTACGTGAAAGTAGCACACTAGAATGTTGACTTAGCATTGAAACATATACCTTTGTGAGAACTTCTACTGCAAGCTGTACATTATGATGTTATATCCCATTTCTAATCATCTGGGGCTTGATTTTTGGCAGCTATCTTGTAGCCGCTGGTTATTTTAAAGCATGTTATCCATGCTCCCCTCCTGTAGCTGGTCTGACTGTCTTCTCGATGTTCTCATCTTTCTTAGTTTATATCTAAACTGTGGATGCTTATAGTGCTTTGGATCTTCCACCTTCAAGCACATAACCTGGTTTTATCCTGAGTCTATGTCAGCGATGAAACCCATACAATGGAAAGGCAGCAGGTAGTGAAGAGCTACAACACCTTTCCAGTTAAGTCTCCCACCTGGACAATCAAGAAAGCAGGACCTTGTGTCTCTACCTTCCCTGCAGCTTTACAAACTTGCTATTTGGTGCCATCACAGGCAAAACAGACTTGGGAAATTTCACTTATTTTTTTTTATTGTCAGGTAAACTTTTAATATGTGATTTGATTATTGAGAAAAAGGAAGAAAACATAAAAAATTCCACAAACACATGGGGTGACACATGTCCCCCTACTCCAGGTAAAACTCCAACTCAGGACCTCTTCTTTCTAATGCTTAGTCTAAGCCACTTGTTTCTCTACAGGTCATACTTGGTCCATCCTAATCCCTCTTGTTAGGTACTGAGCAGCACAGGAGGTTGGAGTTCTGTGTCAAATGGACTACAGCATTCCTGCTTACTACCCAAAATCCCAAAATTAGTTTTGGTGAGTTCCCACAGAAAGATGAAGAAGAAGAACAAATTACCGCATGCGTCTTCATTGTTCACGTACAAGCAACTGCTTCACATGTTCTGAAAATACAGCACATAAAGGAGTGCAAAAAAAAATGTCCATGTTACAGATAATGACAGTATGCCTTGTGAAAGAACAGTACAGCTAATCATAAAAGATTTAAAGCTGTCCTTTCTAACTTAGTTCCTACAGCCTTTACAAATGAAATAATTTGTTTTAGTCATTTAAAAGGACCTACCTCTGGGATCCAAAACAAAGCATGTATTTTGTTACGTCTCAAGAAAATGTCTCTTTCTATTGGCCATTAGTAGCCTAAAGGCCATAAGTACATCATATCATTCATATAAATCTTCACTTTTATGAGAATTGAAACTGCCAGATCAGTTAACTTGTCACAATGGTAGACACAGAGGCTTGTGAAATGGGAACTGATATTTTGCAAACTATTTCCCTTTATTTAAGCTGAATGCCATTGTAAACTTCAAAAGAGCTACAAGGAGTATTAATTTGAAAACATAAAGGTCACACAAGGCCTAACAAACGGGAAGCCTTTGGCAAAAATGTACTTGCTGACTTGAGCACTACCTCTGAAAATGAAAACAAACCAATATATGTTATAATCAATTTGAATGCACAGAAAGACTCTGGGTGTATATCCCTTCCTAGAGGGGCTGAGCAGACACAATCTCAGTACTGCTTCAGCCAGCCAAGTCTATTTGCTCTTCTTTGATATGTAGTGTTAATAGCAAATAGTGACAGCAAATGCTGATACTGTTGAGATGCTGATTAATGGAGCTAGGCTCTTTAGCTCACACAGCAGTAGCTCGTGTTGATATTCGCATAGTTTGCATTGAATCTACACCAGGCAATGACTCTTTTCTGTAACTAGCCTAAAGGATTAAAGACAGTATAGAGATTCGCAATGTACAGATGGCCACAAGCTCCAAAACTAGACTACAAAACTGTTGTCTAACCCCGATAAATTTTATTTTATTGAAAAAAACGTAGTATTAAATCACAAGCAAATAGATGCCAGTGAGAAGAATCAGAAGTGAAAATAAACGACATCTTTTCATGAGTGGAAGTTAGAAAACAGGCTTGACCACAAACGAGTGATGGAAATGTACATTCATTTATATATTAATAGAAATATATCATAGAATAGAATCATATAATCTATTTGGTTAGAAGAGACCCTCAAGATCATCAAGTCTAACCATAACCTAACTTTGGCACTAAACTGTGTCCCTAAGAACCTCATCTACACATATTTTAAACTCCTCCAGGGATGGTGACTCCACCACTTCCCTGGTCAGCCTGTTCCAATGTCTGACAACCCTTTCCATGAGGAATTTTTTTCCTAATATCCAAGCTAAAACCTTCCTTGTGCAACCTAAGGTCATTTCCTTTTGTCCTATCACTTGCTACTTGGGAAAGAGACCATGCTACAACCTTCTTTCAGGCAGTTGTAGACAGCATAAGGTCTCCCCTCAGCCTCCTTTTCTCCAGGCTGAACAGCCCCAGTTCTCTCAGCTGCTTCTCATCACACTTGTGCCCAGACCCCTCACCAGCTTTGTTGCCTGCTCTACACTCTCTACAGCACCTCAGTGTGTTTTCCTATAGCGAAGGGCCCAAAATGAACACAGGATTCAAGGTGGGGCCTCACCAGCACCAAGTACAAGGGGACAATAATTTCTCTAGTCCTGCTGGCCACACTACTCCTGATACAAGCCAGGATGCTGTTGGTCTTTTTGGCCACCTGGGCACACGCTGGCTCATGTTCTGCCAGTTGTCAATCAACACCCCCAGGTCTTTTTCCACCAAGCAGCTTTCCAGCCACTCTTCCCCGAGCCTGTAGCATTGCCAATGCAGGACCTGGCACTTGGCCTTGTTAAACCTCATACAATTGGCCTCAGCTATCAATCCAGCTTGGCCAGGTCCCTCTGTAAAGCATCCTACCCTTCAGCAACACTCCCAACCAATTTGGTGTCATCTGCAAATTTACTGAGGGTGCACTCAATTCCCTCATCTAGGCCATTGATAAAGAGATTAAACAGAACTGGCTCAAATACTGAGCCCTGGGGAACACCACTCGTGACTGGGCAGCAACCAGATTTGACTCCATTCACCACATACATATATGTTTATACACTCATACGTGTGCACATATGGGTTATAGAATGTGTTTAGATATTTACACACATTAACTTTTTATTACTATCTGATATACACTACGATAATTTTGGATTGATCCAACAGATCAGTTTTGTACTATCTTAACAGTTACATTTATGATTCCGTAATGGGACTTTTATTATTTTAACTAAGTGCATTGCAGTTATCCAAAGATCCTAATATCAAAAAGTATTGTGAACATATAATGCAGCACTGACTAGCAAAATAAGCCTATTGTTATTTTTTTTTTGCAAGAAGTATTTTTTCTTATTATATTCCTGGTAGGTAATTATCGACATAGCATTGATATTGCAATTACTGCCAACCCAGACATTCTGTACTGGCTTATGGTCATCTAATAAGCTGGAACAGGGCTGGTTCAGCTACAGGCTGTAATGAGCCTGTTGGAACAAAAAGTGTTCATACGAGGAAAGCGGCTTCACCTCAAAGATTATCCTTGCTTTTAAACAGCTCTAAGCATTCAGTTACTGCTCATAAACCTTCTTAAGCCCAGCATGGAAAAACAGAATGTTTAGACAAATTCTATTCCAAATTGTTTTCCTAGTGGAAAAGCCAAAATTATTGTTTAATTGCAATACATAGGAAAGAAATCTGATAGCAGAAGCCTTCTTGCTCTTGTGAAAGGGGATGTAACATGTATGTGCAGGGGCACATGAAGCAAGATAAGTTCAGCCTAGAAATAAGATTCAGTTTCCTATAGCCAAGGGAAATTAAACATGGAAACAACATACTTTGGGAGGCAAGAAGAGTTTTGTGTGTTTATTTTTCAATACAAGATTAAATGACTTTCCAAAAGACAGGCTTTAATTCCACATCTTAAAAGAACTCCATGGCTTGTGTTTACAGAAGACTTGATAATTGCCACCTCTTGAGCACATAAAGAACCTATATTTACCACTTAGCTTCAAAAAAAGCCAGCCAATGAATATAGGCACTAAAAGGAGGGCCAAAAAGAAGAAGACATCAACAGGCAGAGGAAAAATATGTTTTAACAGATTTAATCTGCCAGGGTGCACCTTCAATTTTGTGCCTTAAATCTCTACTATGGAATTTTACAACATATTTTTCAATAGTATATATATATTTTCTTGTTAGTTTTTCCTCCTCCTTTGGGAAGGTAGGCTTTATCGTTACAACTGTCAAACCCTGCTCTTTTTGCCAAGATACTTGTGGAGAAGGAAAAAGAAAAAAAATGGTAGAAAGACAGTAATGGAGGTTGAGAACACCCGATAGTCTTCTATTGTGAGGAAAACATTCCGCTTTCATCTCCCGGTCCTCCCTATTTTGTTGGTTTACATTTCCCTGAGCTTTCTGGAAATGTTGTTAGCCTTTTTCTGCAAGTGGGCTGTGACAGATAGATACAGAATAGGAGGCACGGGAGAACTGTTAGTTCCTCCTTGCCCCACTCAATATCCTCCTGGACCTGAATGTAAACTGGTGTACTTAATGGTGACTTTTTACTCCTTTTAGTGGTTAATTCTGAAAAAAATAAAATAAAAAAAAAAGTATTTAAAAAATCCCCAACACTTTCTGTGTAGTAAGAGAGCCTGATTCAAACACATAGTTAGGGAGGCAAAAAATCTACAAGGTCTTCTTAGCAGGATGTTAATGACATTGGTTAGAGAGATGCAACTGTTCAGGTATTACACAAAAGAGCATTGAATCCCAAGGGAAGAATAAAGAAAGGCAGTGTGGTAGCTCAGACCTTTGATTTGTGAGCCAAGAGACCCTGATAATACTCCAAGGACTGATACTCACCTGTACATACTGGGATTCTGCTTGGTTTTCTATTTGTTTATTCATATGCCCCCTGGGTGGAATTCGTCTGACCATATTCAACTATCTAGAACTTAGCTAATTATCTTAATCTCTCTTTATAGTTGTGGAGAGACATTCACAGGTGATTAATCTCTTCCTAGATGTGTGAATCCTCTAAAATAGGTCAGAGGAATGGCATCTTGACTCTAAAGACAACCTGAGATAACTGGCTCAGATGCCAACACCTGCTCTACAGTTAAATTTCAGATCCTGTTATGGACGTTCGCCATGAATTCTATAATTGTATTATTTGTGGATTTTATAGACAGATTCATCCAATTAAAGTGAGGCACCCAGGGGAAAAAGAAAAATTTGGATTTTAGTCATATATAGAGAAAACTTATTTTCAGCGAGACAGGAATTATTTTCCATTCCCTTTCTTCCTATTGAATTCCTTCTTCCTAGTATGTTATTTTTAATGTCCTTTAGTTCAATAAGGAAGTTTGTGGTTGGTCTTTCATGCTACCATTTGTTTGAACCACTCATATGTGTCCTATGCTGGACTGCAGAACAAAGTACTACTGTTTTTACAAGTTTGCTACAAACAGAGCGGCAGAAAGAGCTGATTTCCTGGAATGGCTTCTGAATGGAATTGTTTTAAAGCATTGTCCTTGTTCTTCTCCAAAATAATTAGCTCAAGTAGGAATTTTTTCAGTAATTTTTCACTGACTCAAGCACCGACATAAATTTATGTTCAGTCTTACTTATTGGAGATGCAAGACGCAGAAAGGAATTTTCAAGTGCTTGGCAAGTATTACCTGAATAAACTACAGCATGAAAGAGAGAAAACACTTGCAGTGAGAAATAATAGCCTTAGAATATTATTATTATATATGATGGTTTAGGCATTTTTTCTGATGGGTTGGAAAAAAGTGTTAAAACCTTTCTGGTAAAAGCACTGCTTGAACCCCAAACTTCTATTTCATGGATTGTTTGCTTGCATGAATGTGGTTCTGTGAAGAAAAGGATCAAACACAACATTGATTTTCTAGCTTTTAATAAGTTTCACTTAATTTCTTAGTGAACAGTGATTTTTTGGTGTGGGGAAGAATTCACATCTAATCCATGGGTTGTTGGTGCTGGGAAACATAACTGGTACAAAGCAACTTTATAGTTAATTCTGCATCTCACATTTTAGATCTTGGCAAATGCAAGTCTAATTTTCCTTTTGTTTAGGGAAGGGGAAGGAGTGGATGTCTCTTATCTCTGCAAATTCCTCTCTGACACTCAAAAACAACTTATCTGACATATTCACCACATTCTCCCTTCAACAAAACTGGTCTAATGATAAGTCCTTCTGGTCTGAGCTTGTAGATCTATGTATTCAAGTTTCAGCTGGCAAGTAATGTAAGGAAACCGGACTGAGTTATCTGGAAAATAGTAGTTATGGCTGCTGGTGAAGTGAAATTATAGGAAGGTTTTGGGCTGCATAATTTCCTTATGATTACCTGCCCCAAGTAAGGGTTTTGTGTCTTTTCTCTTTGTAGGAGTCAGTTCACAGCTGGAGAGACATTTAACCAGCGTTAGTTACTGGCATTGATGCTGGAGCATCAAAACACGCTACCAGCAACGGCAGCCACCTCATCACATCCCGTTCCACAGCTGAGTCAAAGGTTGCGTCAGGCTTCATTTGCTGCTTGTTTTAAAAATCTTGCTCAGGTCCAATTTGTGACAGTAAGAGCAATGTAGCATGAGTGCTAATTCTAATTAAATTTTGTGTGTAGAGGCTTTTATCCGCCCTCATTAGCTGAAGGACCCTGTCACTGGGGAGTCTCTCTTACATAGAGGAGGAGAATTCAGCTTCTCCTGGTGCTCCACTGTCAGGTTTGTGAGGCACAACCATTGGAACCAAATGAGGCCATGCTAAATCATGCTAACGAAACACTAATCATCTATTTCAAGGCCTAAGACACCGCAGAATTGGAAAGGAATTTATTTATACTTTAGAAACCTTTTGTCAAGATTCCAATAAAGAAAATACGTGGTATCCCAGAAGGACAGTCTGCTTTCCTCTCCTTATCTTTCTTCATGTTAACTAAGGTGAAATCTTGAGCTTTGAACATATATAAAAGTATGTATCAATTCTAATTCATTCAATGTCGAATAGTTCAACACTTGAGTTCTCAAAACCACTTAAACTCACTAACTTTCCATTATGACTGTGTATATAATTTTATCAAAAAGAAATATAATTCACTGTTACTCTACATTGTGCCAATAGCTTGACAAAGTGGCTGCCCGAGCACGGCAGTGTAAAAATAAAAATAATCAGTTTTGTGCAAATTTCATGAGCCAAGCTGCCAAACCAGCTTTTTGAAATGGATAGATTGCTTAACTTTATTCATATATCTTCTGATAATTTCCCTTTTCTGAAACATTAAAATGACAGATATGAGTGTTTTGTGGCCTTTTTTCCCTCCTTAGATCTACACAGAAAAATAAAAAAATGCTATTTCTACCTCACCTTTTCATGTCATTCAGAAATCTTGCTCCATACAGGAGTCAACAGGGTTCTGCATGGAAACGGAACACCAGACATACACAAAAAACTATAGGAATGTGGCTTTGATGAGAAAAGAGACTCTAGATATAAAAATCTCAGAGGTCATTGAATTATTTCATTTTATGTGTTTCTATTGTGGGTTTTCATCTGTGTAAATCCTATATGATCTTTTACATGTGAAATCTGTAGAACAGGCTCAGTAAAAAACAGACATGATCTCTAGCTTGTAAGTGATTATCTGGAAGAAGAATACAGAGAAACTGGAAACCATCCAATAAAAACAAATTATGAAAAAGACTTGAAAAAATAAGCTACTCCCTTTTTTACAGCACTTGAAACTATTTATTAATAACTTTATTATGCTTGTTTACTGCTCCCTAGTGCTTAATTATTATTTTTATGGATTTAGGCTTTATTTCATCGTTTTAACATAACAACTGTCGCTTGAGTTGAAGAAACAGAAAGGATAGAATCTGCAATACACAGCGTACAGCTGGTTGAACTGTTCACAGCAAATAATTTACTGGCTCAGTTAAGCCTTATTATCTCTTTGAAAATTGTCCAGAAACAGACTTTGATTATTATGAAATTGTTAATTACTCAAAATCGTTTGAGAAACATTTCATAGACACAGAGTCCAACTTATGGACTGGTCTCAAGCTATCTGTTATTCACTACCCTGAGCTCCTGTTATGTGCTGGTGGGACAAATACAATCTCTAGTTGTTGAGATGATAAGTAGTCAGCAGACGAGAAGCCAGTAGATGGTGCTCAAGGATGCAAAGCCAAATTCTGTGGTTTTAGGGAGGAAGAAAACGTGTTGCTAAGCACTGCAAATGTCTTTATTTGGCTGAATTTTGTGTCTACCCTTAGCAGGTAAGTCTTCTAGTTCTTTGGCTTGTGATAGGGAATAGAAAACTTCCTTAACAGCTCCCACCCATCTGGTCTGAATTATTTGAAATACTTGAGGAGTGGGAACGGAGAGGTTGCCAAAGAGTTATGTAAACTATCTCTGTGAGTTCAAGTTGCCAGGAATATTCACAGCACTACTCTGGAGATTAAAATCCCAGCGTGGAGGAAAGATTAGGCAGAAGGACAAACTGCATCCAAAGATGACAGTGCTCCCTCTTTCCTTTCCTTCTGCAGATCTACTTTGTTATAAAAATTCTCCTCATTTGTATGATGACAGCAGCATCAATCTCCTCAACTTTTATTATATACACTTTACTCAGTTCCTTCAAAACACTACTACCAGTGGTCATCCTCTAAGACTCATGTTCTGTGTTACTCTTGTTTATCCAAAAGAATTTTCCTTTTTGAAAATTAACATAACTAAATCTTCAGATATTTGTGCTAAGAATGTCCTCAGCTGCACGAATTCTTAATTGCCTCATTGATAGCTTGAAAGAGTTGGATTTGCATAGTCTAAGGTAGAGAAGTCCAAAGGGGGATTTGGTCATAATATTCCAGTACACAAGAGGTTGCTCTGAAGTGAGAGGCCATGAATTCTCCCTGGCTGCTCCACGTACTGCAAGTTTTAACAGGCTTAAATGCAAGAGATATTTAGTCTGAATGTTAAAAAAACCCTAAAACTTTGTAACTGTAAGGGTAGTGAAGTGAAGCATTGAACTAGATTTCAGAGAGACTCTCTATTAAACAGTGGTTTTTAAGCACAGGATAGAAAAACTGCTAGCATAGCATAAATAAAGTATATTCTCTTCTGGGAAATGTGTGTGCATATATGTGTAATCTGGATGAGTTTTCAAAATCTCTTCCATTCTAACTTCTGGTTTGTTCACCAAAGGTAAGCACCAGTGGCTGCTTTTCACAGTTCTGCAAATAGATTATTTGATTATAAAATGTGAACCAAAGGCTGGACCTATCCATACAGGTTTTTTACCTGATACACCTCTGTCCACCTGGGCAGGGAAAAAATTAATGAAATATAACAAGAGAAAGTGTAGAGTCTTGCATCTGGGCAGGAACAACCCCAGGTTCCAGTATAAATTGGGGAATGACCTGTTGGAGAGGGGAAAGGGACCTGGGGGTCCTGGTGGACAGCAGGATGACCATGAGCCAGCACTGGGCCCTTGTGGCCAGAAAGGCAAATGGTACCTGGGGTGGATTAGAAGGGGGTGGTCAGTAGGTCAGAGAGGTTCTCCTGCCCCTCTGCTCTGCCCTGGTGAGACCAAACCTGGAATATTGTGTCCAGTTGTGGCCCCTCAGTTCCAGCAGGACAGGGAACTGCTGGAGAGAGTCCAGCGCAGGGCAACAAAGATGCTGAAGGGAGTGACGCATCTCCCTTACGAGGAAAAGCTGAGGGAGCTGGGGCTCTGGAGCTTGGAGAAGAGGAAACTGAGGGGTGACCTCATTAATGTTTACAAATATATAAAGGGTGAGTGTCATGAGCATGGAGCCAGGCTCTTCTCGGTGACAAACAATGGTAAGACAAGGGGTAATGGGTTCAAACTGGAACACAAGAGGTTCCACTTACATTTGAGAAGAAAATTCTTCTCAGTGAGGGTGCCAGAACCTGGACCAGGCTGCCCAGGGAGGTTGTGGAGTTTCCTTCTCTGCAGACATTCAAAACTCACCTGGATACATTCCTATGTAGCCTTATCTGGGTGTTCCTGCTCTGGTAGGGGGATTGGACTGGATGAGCTTTTGAGGTCCCTTCCAATCACTAACATTCTGTGATTCTGTGTGATTCTGTGATTTATCAGTTTCCTTTAGTCCCATAAATATTCTGGATTTCCAGCTTTTGATAGGTAGGCAGGAGGCCTGCTCGTATGCATCAATCCTCTCTGCTTTTTATGGAAAGAAGATAAAACACACATAAAACATTAAGCCTGCAATTTGGTCACATGGTTATTTCATAAAGGCAACTTACTGAGTAATATATAGAAGGCTTTTGCAGGATATCTTTATGATACAAACTCCATTTTGTGAGTGAAGTACTTGCATTATTGATTTTAATAGAATTTTGCACAGGAAGGATAAATTGTGGCAATACTGCATGATGCTGCATAAGAAGATGCAGCACACTAAGACTAATATGGCTGTTCTTATCTGTTTTGTGACCAGAACACTGTTTTCTGACCAACAGAGGAAGCAGTTCCATAATACACAAGGTCCAAGTGCAATAAACAGGGCTTTAATATCATAGATTTCACTAGGACTTTGAGCAATAAAAATGTTTATGATGTTGAGTATTATAGTGGTGTATGGGTTTGAAAACATATGCAATAATAAGAGGAGGATTGTGTTTGCAGCAGCATTTTATCATGCAGAAGCATTTTATCATGCTTCTGCATGATAATTGTCCATTTGCACGCTCTCCACTCTCACCATAATCAAGGTGTTTTGACTCAGCCCTTTATGAAACTGAACTTAGTCCATAAAGAAAGAAAATTCTAGTGGTATCCCTTTACATTTAGATGTATCCAAATCATGTAGTGTTTTGTAGTATACTAGCACAATATCATTAGACTTGATTTTCGTCTAAGCACCTTAACATTGCAGATTAATACACTAAGTGTTCAAATTTAAATCACCTGTTGGCATTTGATTAGATTTCATTCAAAGTCAAAATCCACAAAGCAGACATGATCTCAACAAACAAGCACTTTCTGTGCAGTGTTGAGCTACAGAGAAATTCTGCAGGTAAGACTGGGGTAATTTTGTATGTGAGTATGGAGAGAAAACCTGTGCTTATCATATTGTGAAGCATCAGAGCAGCACAGACAAAAAGGAAAATGCATCTTCAGTTACATTCAGGCTTTTGGACAAGGTGAGTAAAATACCGGTTTGTATATGTGCAGATATGTTTGTAGGTTGATAAATATGTATGCACAGAAATGTTTGTGTGCATTAAAAAATAAAACTATGTTGGGATCTGTGTATTCAATTTCATTTTACTGGAGTGCAAGATGAAGGCTGGTACAGTAAAGGTGTCGTGCCAGATTGAACAAAAGATTTGTAAGACTCTCTAGATGAAAGGCAGTGGAGTGCACAGATGTGTACATTCACTCCTGTGTTATGTGTTCTAAAGCTAGTGCTGTCAAATGGAAAAATAGCTTGAATGAACTGCATAAGACAGATGAAAAAAGAGAAGAGAAAATCAGCCTCAGAGAAGTGAAGTGATTTACTCAAACCGGTGCAAAATTTAGTGGCTAGGTCATTACTAGAACCCAGGTTTCCTAAATCTCCCGGCCACTATGGCTTGTAACTGAGAAACAGCAATAGAAATTAAACAGCCTTGAGTGCCAAAGGATTTCTAATTCTGAACTGCTAGTCTATTAAAACGATAATTTTGCACATCAAGCAGACATATGGCAAAAAGCACTCAGAGGAAAAAAAAAATTGCAGTAAAATTTGATTGAACTGGGCTTCTGCGTTCTTGTTTTTTAACTATTAATCTGTTTTTTTTTGGTGTGGTTTAATGTTAATCATTTATAAGAAAAAATGAGGGAAGGGACAGAAAGAAAATTCTGAAGAAATAAACACTGAATTGATAGAACATAAAATTCCTGTGTATTTCAGCATGACTTGCTCAGAGTGACAAAGTCTTCTGCATTGCTGTTGTAAACCTTATTTTTGTTTAATAAAGTTTGTACAATATGTCAGTTTTTAAATTAGCTGCATGACTGGCTCAGACTTCAGTCACGACACTTAAGACCATGTAAAATAATCACTGGCTGTGAATGAAATACAGGGATGTGAAACTGGCAGAGACTGCAGGAAATGTGAAGGGAAAACTTGTCATTTTACTGACAAAACAAGACATAAATAACTTCCCTACCACTCTTCTTCTTCTTCTTTTTTCTTTTAAGAGTATCTATAAGATGGTTATTTACCTTTTATTTTTTTTTCCTCCCTTTCCATGAATATATTGCTGTTTATCTTTAGTTTGGGTTTTTGATAGTAATTTTTCACATTTATTTCAAATTGGCTTTCAATGCTGTATGATAATGCTGAAAAATGAGATCATAAAATCAGATGTTGTCACTCCATTTTCAGATTGAGAAAAAAAAGGCAAAAATGAAGGCCAGTTTCTTCAGATGAGGTTGGTAGATTTATAGCCCTAGTTTGTTAAAAAAAAAAAGTAGAATTAGGTGTCAAAAATGAAGTAATTAAGTGACTTTCCATAGTGAATAGATTTGAATGGTTCATCTATATTGAAATACAAATGTCAGCAGACAGCACTGGCCTGAGAAACCACAACATATCACAGGCTCTATGTTAAGGAAAAGTCAGTATTTGAGACTAATTGTCTACTTTGAGGTTGCGTATGGCTAATCTGTACATCACAATAAGAACCTGAAGGTTTTCAGGTGGCAACAGATGTATTGCAACACTTTTATGTATGTTGGGATTGCCTAAAGGGTTATCCGCTGATTCATTTGATTATAGACTATTGTCTTTACTGGGCTCAATTAGCAGACGGACAAGAATGTGGAATAAGTTCTCTGAGAAATAACAGATCATTGCATTCCTTCCTAATTTCTGCTTCAAGTGACAAATGCACTTCTTTGTGTATATATATATATATATATATATGTATATTCCAATTTGAAATTATCTACTGTTGCCAATTTCCACCCTGGGGAGGGGATGAGGGAACCAACCTGATAGATCTTAATCATGTTGCCTAATTCAGCACTGGAAGGTGCTCAGACACAGCTGTGGAGAAACTGGCAAAAAAATCCATGTGGGTCAAACTAGGCTAGAAAATGCACTGTTTGCATCAAAGACAAACACAGGCTTTGTGTGGCCAGCTGAGAAGCTTTCTGAATTGAGTTTGGTGGGCTACAGATTTCTTGTTAGAACTTTTGGTCCAGTTCATCATATGCGATCTTGCAACACCAAATTCTCTCTTCAAAAAACATTGCTCTAAGTTACGTATTGAGTTTTCTCTTTCTTAGGTTTAATGCATGCAGGCTATGCTTAAAGAGAGGAAATGAAAAAACAAACCAAACCAAGAACACTGAAAAGATGCAATATGGTCTTAGAATTACAGTGATAAATAATTTTGATTGAAACAGTATTTATAGACTTTGCTCTCTGCTCATTGGTGTTGGTATGATCCAAGAATCATGTAACTTCACTGAGGCAGAAAGAGCTTTTGCTTTTTGGAAAACTGAAATGTTTTCCATCCACCTTTCAACAGATTAGCAGGATTAAAGTTTTCAAAATATGTTCAAAATACAGTTTATGAAAACTGATGGGCTAAGTCCTCAGATGACATAAATCAGCTTACCTTCAGTGATTTCAGTAAGTACTGTGTTAATAAGAATGATATCAGATCACTGTGGAAAATAAGATAAGAAAACACAAAGTAGAGACCGCCACCCAATGTTTGTAGGAAAAAACAATATAAGATTACAGAACAGACATCTGTGGTTTAAGTGTTTCCTATACAGAGCTCTAATCTCCAGACTGAAAGGAGTATATATATGAGACAGTCTGGGATTAGTTCAAAATATCTTCTGAATTCCTACTGGGAATTAACAATAAACCTTTTACAAGACACAGCTAAGTCTTATTAGTAACACAAGTAAGAAGCTATCAAGATGAGAACAGTTAATATTACCCTGGGAAGTTGGGATGCTGGATTTTGCTATCATAATGAAGCTACAGAGATGATATCTTATCCTACCCTATACAAGAACATACATTAAATGGGAATAATTTTGAAGAAGGTAACTTATTTTAGTTATAAATGGCACAATTCATTTGTCTAAATGTAGGCATCTTATGCCATTTCAGATGCCCTGGGACATTAAACATATTTATATTAACCTAGGAAACAGGACAAAACAACAAGAGGAGAGATACTCTGGAGTGGCAGCTTGGATGTTTGCTGCATTTATAGCATAGACACCAGAATCCTGTGTTTAAGCAAATGAATGAATGCTCCAAGAATTCTGCTGTTTTCTTCAGTGCAAATTAAAATGATTAAATGCTACAGAAAATTATATCATAGTCATTAATTTGTCATCTTGACCTTATATTTTAGGAGTTTAAGGCCTTTATTATATAAGAATATTTGATGGGGTTTTTTTTAGGCTTTATCTCAGGTATAGGTTTGTTCCATCTGACCAAAACATTTGCTGATCTGTCTACGGCTTTTTCCTACTTAAAGGATCCTTGAGTATCATGAAGTCGTTCCATCTCCTTAAGAATTAGACTAGGTCATAAGGAAGACAGTGGATATGAGTGTACTTGAGAATCAGTAAAGACATGTATCACCACACATGGGAATAGTTAGTGTAATCTGAACAGCCTTTAGACTGTGTTGGCTTTTCCCAAAGCATCAAAACCAGTTCCACAATCAGCCCACTTTCCCTTAGGTCTTCTTAGTTCAGGTTAGTCATATCCCTGGGAAACAACGACAAAAGAACCAAGAGATGGTCTCCAGCAGAATCCATTGCAAAGTAAGACTTGATCAGTACCAGATTAGAAAGAAATCTCAGACTACATTTTACCCAGTACCTTGTTCTTCCATCCACAGACGGTAATGTTTTTCTGTATAAGACCTCAAATTCAACTGTGGAGAAACCATCATGTGGCAATGTTATAAAAGCAACAGGAGATTTGTTACCACATCAGTAATGGGAGTTTATAGAAAATATATCTCACTGAGGAGATAACATTTGGCATTATTAAAAGAATATGTAAAACAATATGGCATATGAAAGCTTTAGAGGGTAATTTTTTCATTGCTACATCTGAGCGTTTAGATTTTTTAAGGTATAAGAATCCTGTGTTATGGGATGGACATAGAAGTCAGAAAATAAAATTGCACATTGCCAAGATGCAATATGGTTATTGTATATGAAGATACATCCATTGGTTAGAAATTTTCCTAGCTCCGGCTTTTAAAGCCTAATTTAAAACTTTCTCTAGAAATTTCATGATATTAACAGGGACTTAGGTGACATGTCAGGTATCTTGAGTCACAATCACTACCACTGACAAGGAATAATGAATACTAAGCAAAAGAGGGGAAATATATTGCTTACCCATGTCAGTACAGACAATTTAGAGTCTAAATTAGTCATGATATAAATATGAAAGTACCCAAGCTTTGTTTCCAATGGAATTTCCAATAGGAAACATCAAAAAAATTAAATTACTCTAAGGAAACATATACATAATCCACATATCCAAGAGCTGTTGCTAGTCTCAGCAAGTGAAATAGCTATTCTTCTTAAGAAAATGACACTTGCCATAATTACTAATTGGGAGGCACTTATACAGAGAGTGCATTTTACCCATTTATATTTTCTAAGTTATTATGTATTATTGGGTCAAAGTATTTATCTGTTATCATATTTCATTTGTCAGCTACACGGTGTGTCATCGAGAGAAACCAACCATTTTCATTTATTTATTTAGCTGTGTTTAGGGTTTTTTTTTAGTGAAGTGTAAAAAAAATCTACCCCAGAGATAAATGGTGCAGCAAATAATATCAGAAAGCCAAGGCAGAAAGCTACACGACATACCTGCCATCAGGCCAGAGCTAAGCATCTAATTCTCTTTGAAATAAAGGGAGCTTCACAGAGAGAGACTTTGGTCCTGAGTCTGAGCGAAGGGAGAGAAACCCCATTGTCATTACAGAACTCCTGAAGAAGCTGGTGTAAGTCTGAAGGAGTCATCGTTTCTCACTCTGTCCCTTCCTTGGCATGCATTTTGTGGAAAGGACAAAAGCAGCTCAGAGCTGTAATTTGAAGGAGCAGCTTTGCAACCTACCGTGTGCATGTATATAGCAGCTAGGATTTTTGAAGGATTTGCTCCCTTGAAATTCTACTCAACAACTTCCAGCATTTCCTAGATCAGACCCCAGACTGCCTTACTATCTCATGAGCAATGAGGGAAGGAAGACGTTAGGCTGCCAGTCTCACAGGTTCTCCTGTGTGTCCTTCAGCCACTTGTTTTTTCCTTGCATCTCTGTCCCCTACCACTGCAGTGGGGACAAACAGCACTTTGCCATTTCTCAAGTGCATCCTCAGGACAGAATGCAGCAGATATTGCCAGTTAGCTCTAGAACCTGTTTAGGCACTGAAGCACCAGACTGGTCATACTCTGAATTCAATCTCAGGTCCTACACAATTAATGGGCCAGTAAATACATGAAGATCCTCTTGCCAATTAATCACTCAAACCAATCATTTAAGATTATGCAGACTTACAGACCATTCACCAGTTGATTGTTAAGTGAGGGCTGAAAGAGGTTCTTAAATGTTTCTTGCAGTGAGAACAAATAACAAATGCCACTGCAAAGCACAAATAGGTTAACACACTATCACTTATTATGTGAATTTATTGTGAAAAACTATAGGTTATGTTGAATGAATTTTATGTCTGCTGCAGATGAAAAAAGGTAGAGTTAAGTGAGCTTTGGTCATATTCAACATGTTGCATTGCTGTAGTCTGTGTGTTGATGTTGTTTCTGGGTCCTGGTGCTGTTCCTCAGTGTTGTTAGGTCAGGTCAGGACTTGTCTCCACTTGCCTGCCTCATAAATTTATCTTTATAAGCTCAGAGGTATTTCCCAGAAATGCTTTATGCTATCCAGTCAGGGATCTACCACTGGTAGTTCACTTAGATTTTGCATTCCGTCTTACCTGAGTTGGTCACCAGAAAAACTAGTTCATGTTATCAGTAAATTGAGCTTAAGGCAAGTAGCACATTCTCTCTAACATCAGATAGTTTTCCGTACTATCTGAATAACAACACCTCCCACTAATTCTGTAATCCTGATTTGTGATTTATAATGTGCTGAAAACCTTTAGGAATCCCCCACTCTGCAACAGGGCAGAGGGCTAGAGTAGCACAATGTGATAGAGCAGAACAGAGACTCCGTAATTCATATAAGGTAGTTTCCCTCCCCACCATGTGTTCTCACATCAATCATTATTAGGTGCAGATCGGCAGAGGCAGATATCTGGACAGTTTTTGGGATCGCTCCTTTGACAAAGAACAGTGACACAGTTCCAAGGACTTCATGATGATGTGTTAGTTCATCCTGGTTTGAGGATCTTTCCCCATATCTCTATGCCATAATGAATCTGAATAGCATAGCTGGGATTTACCAAGTTAAGTCTTCCACAGTCAGATGATGAAGCAGAAACTCGTACTCAAACATCACACTGGAAATGTTATCTGTTCTCTTGGTGTTGTGTTCCTTCACACTAAAAATGTTCATTTACTGGGAGAAATAGTCTATTTGACATTGCCTTGCTTCTACTTCTGCTGCAGATCAGACACATGAACTTTGTGCAATGAAGAAGAATTTGCAGGAAACGGTTTCTTCACGTCAATTTAGAACTGGTTTTAGAAATTAAAAACTAGGGCAAGTACTTAAGTTTAAAGGATTCTCACAATGACTGATTTACGTAGCAGAATGAATCATCCAGCGTATAAGTCAGAGAAGGAAAGGACTTATACCTTCATATGTTCCTGAAGGCTCCTTCTTCCTGTGTCTAGCACTGACATTAAATATGCCTAAGAGCAACATATATGGCAACTGCTTTGCTTAGGATAGTATCCTACAGAACTGATGAATCTTCAGTATCAGAAAATCTCATTTATTCAGGAATTTGTACAGTTGTCTCAATTGCTGGAATAAGAAACGTTGATATCTCATTTTACATATAATTGTTGCAAAAATGAAAGATGGGACCCTCTTAACTAAGGTGACCCAGGATGCAGTGGAAAAACTGGAGGATGAACCCAGGTATGTTAAAGCCTGGAGAGTGTTCCATCCTCTAGTCAGCACTATCTCCTGTTGAGCAGACAGTCCAAAATCGTATCTGAACAGCAGGATAGATCATTCTGAGAAGCACTGTATCCTTTACATTTATCAATATAATTGAAAGAGAGCTTATGAATAACTCTATCTTTCAGGGTACAAACCAGAAATTATTAAAAGAGAACAGGGATTATTTTATTCCATGTGATCCATAATGCCAATCTCTTCTCCCTCTCCTTCTCTAATTCCTAATTCAGTATTAAAAAAGAATTAAATATAAGCACATTGCAAATGTAAGAAAGACTAGTGCCTAGCTGCTGAACACATTCACACATAATCCTAGAGAACAGTTACAGAGCTGTCATTATCCAGAGAAGTCAGATATTTGTTCACAGCCTGCAACTGACTGAATAAGGGAATGATAATTAGGATGCACAAAGAGAAAAATAATGATCACAGATACTGAGCATTTTGTTATTAATATAAAAATTTCCATTGCCATTCCAAATTACCATTACATAACTGTACCAGCTTTGACTGGGATAGAGTTAATTTTTTCCATAGTAGCTTTTATCATGCTATGTACACCAAAGGGATATTCCTTTATTGATCGCTTGACATTGTGATCAGTAATAAAAGCTGGGGGGTGTGAAACTTGATGCAGCTGCCATTGCTCAGGGACTGGCTGGTGGTGAGTAATGGTGTTGGTTTTGTTTGTTTGTTCATTTTTTTGCATTGCTTATTTTTCTTGGTTTTGTTTGTTGTCCCCCCAGAGCAGACTGATGGAGGAAGCAGTGTGAAGGTTAATACCATTGCAAGAGAGAGGTAAGGGTTGATGCCATGGTGGATGTGACAAAGTCTCTGTTTCAACCACGTTAATTCTTCATTATAGTTCTTCATAGTAGTTAGAAGCCTATAAAACTTGAAGAGTAAGGACAGAGGAATGAAGATGAAAGAGGGTTGAGAGCCATGATCAAACAACACTGAATATCAGAGGCAACACAAAGCCCTGGAGTCCCCATCAGTAAAGAACTGATCAATCTCATTTTATCATAGTTTTGCCTGCTAGCAGCAGATGCAAATAAATTTAGTGTTGCCCGTATAAGGCTACAATACCTCTTTGATCCTACTACATCTTTTTATCCTAAGGCTCAGTGTTACTTGTGCTAATGGGCATGGAACTAAACTAGAAATACATCCATAGAACTTACGCTCTCCAAAGCTGAATCTAGTATGTGGTACCAGGCTGGAGAAAGTATGAATGGAAATGCTTTGAAATGGAAAAGCTGTTGTGACACACAGCACCCTATGGTTCCACCCTTACTGGGCTGCACTATTGACCAGACATACCCATTGTTCACTCCTTGGATATTAGCTGGGGGGAAGCAATTAATCGTCTCAAAGAAAAGCTTAGGTACAGTTTGGAAGCTAGTGTATTCCAGAAATTGGTTTTTGTAGGCAATACACTCAATTTGCAATTTTGGTTTCTTGTATCCCACAGGGTTCTGTTTCCCTGTTGAATTTTGCAACACCTGCCATGGTCACAACACATACCTTCAGAAACATGATATTACAATAGTGCAAAGCCCTCATGTTATTCCAGCTATTGGGACCTGCAAGTAATACAGGCAGAAAGTAAGACTACCTTATGTAACTATGCAAAATGGGGAATTAGAGAGGACCCAGCTGAACCTCTGTACCTCGTGGACATGGTCAGTCTGTTGTAAGAGGGGGCTAGACCTGAAAATGCAACGTGAGTTATTCTGCACCAGGACTGGCCTGGGATCCAGAGGTTAATATCTGGGCACCTGTCTGTCAATGTGTGGATGTAATCTAGGTGTATTTAGCTGCATAAATATGTGTATGCCCTACTGGGACGATGTCTAACTCAATAGCTTCAGTAAGAAATTGAGACATGAACGGACTTCCCTTAGTGCTTTCAATTGTATTAAATCTTACTGGACCTTATGTCAGAAAACATCTATGTGGTGAAAGGATCTTCTGGTATCTGATGCAAAGGAATTACCATATTTTCTTTTAATATATTTTAAAGAGAAAATCAGATGTTGCAAATAGACAAACTGGAAACTGAAATTCTCCTCAGGATTGACAAAGTTTCCCAAAAGGTAGATAGGAAGTGAAGAGCTCCTGGAGCAGTAAAAGGCTAGAAATATAATGAATGACTGCAGCTGGTTCAATATTTCATATTCTGAATTCTCAATGTTGAACAATCTCTGAATAAAGCTTTTAAGTCTTCTTCCCCTTTTATTTCTTTCCTTCCACTCTGCCATTTTTATTTGAGCTCCTAAGACTGGCTGAATCTAAAAAAATAAAAACAAAAGTAAGGACTGTGTTCTTAAAGCATTAAGGCTGGAGTAAACTGTGAACAGCTTAAGGTATGTGGATCAGAACGAAGCATTTATTGCTTTTTATGGAGGATCTATGTACCCATAATGTTGAGAACTTAAGTTAATAAATGTAGTTCATGTAATGAAAAATGTCTTTAATCAAAAAGTTTCATTTTCTTTTCTTTGCAGATCTTTAATAACTATTAGTAAAACTAAAGCAAATATGGAAACAAAATTGTTTTATGTACTCTGACTTTTCCTCCAACTGCAAGGATTTTCCTACATAATTACTAGTTCTTAATTCATTAAAGTGGCTGAACTATTCATCTAATATATCCATCTTGTCTATATGTTAATATTAGGTTAATGTTTTTGTTTAATTTTCCAAATGAAAGAATACCTCCTATCAGCCATCCTATTGTTGCTAAAATGATAAAAATGTAACTAATTCTGCAATTAGTTATCCAGTTCATATTGTAACCTTTGCCCATAGTTGCTTAGAAACAAGGATATATTTAAAAGTATTAGAGTATTATCTTGTCTCTTGTTCATCAGAAAATCAGCTTAATGCAAAAGCTGTTTCCAGGACACATCTTGGGGTGTTTGATGCATCTTTGAGCTCAAATGACTCTGAACTTCCATGAGTTGAGCATCAAACTAGACGAACTACTGTTTGAGCATGTGTCCTTTGGAAACAAGACTGTAATTTGGTTATTGTGTTATTTTGCATTCTTCTCAGGCATTTTATGTGTCCAGTTTGACGTACCCCATGCCTGCATATATTAGTGACGCCTGTGCAAAGGTATGTTCAGTGAAGACAAATCCAAATCTCTAGCATTGGTCAAAGCTTTAACAGGCTGATGCTCCATACACTGTAGCTGGATACCAAATAATTGTGTTGATACAACCTGTAAACCCAAATATAATTACACTTATGTTTATATTTTTACTAGAAAATAGAATGGTTTTGTTTTCATGGAGTTCATATGCTCCCTGCCGCATAGCAGTAGCAGGTTTTTCTTTTATGTGGAGCAGGTGGCTAATATTGAAAAACCTGTTTTCATGGTGTGAAAGATTTATTGCCCTCAAAACTCATCTCAGAATATTTGCAATTGGCTAGCAACTGCTGTTTGAAAATCATTGTAGACATACAATGCAAGCACATAAGGAGGAATGCATGGAGGGAAAGGGAAGAATAGCTCAGGTCTTTTGTCTTGGGAACTTGTTTTTCTAAAAAAAACCCTCCCATTTCCCTACAAAGCAATCTAATTAATAAAATTAAAGCTTGGAAGTTTCTAGTGATATCTGAGAAATACTGTGAATTCTTAATTATTTTAAAATTAATTATAAAAATAGAATACCAAAATAATCTCGCATGTTCTTCTGCAAATGCTTGTTACTTCATCGGATAAAATTATGCTGTATTTTAAAATAATATTATTATATTTTTGTGTGCTCATGGCTCCTATTGAGAAGCTGAACTAGAGTCTTCCTCACAATGTGTTTAATTATACTTCTCCATACCTTTTTTATATCTTACCTTCTGGCTTTAACTGTAAGAGAAAGACACTGAGATGGGATTTATCATTGGTTTAAGTGCAATTCACGAGATGTACAATAGATATGTTTGAGCTTTTCTTCCTAAATTTAGCCAAACCCTGAACTAGGCATTTGTTGTGACAAGGTTCACTAAGCTCCATCAGTAATCAATAGAGAAAGGCAGCACTTAGGGTCATGTACCAGATGTAGATAATTATGTCTACCTGCCATCTTTTATGCATATTTGCAGCTTGGTATGGGCATTTGCTGACAATTAACTTCATCCAAAAGCTATAGAGTTTAAGGGAAGAAGCACATTCTTCTTGAACAGGAGGAAAACTCAAGCAGATTTCAATACTTTGTGCAATTACCTGCTCTGAAGTTTCCTGCAACTTCAGCCTTTGTGCTGAAGCAATATTGCAAAAGATAGAGCATGTGGTTCTGACGGCAAAGCAGCGATATTTAATTGTCTGAAACTATACCTCCTCCTCCTGAAATAAATTACTTTATCATTCATTCAGTTTTAATCCTACGTAGAGTCTAGAATGAAATACCTAAAGCAGAAAGACACATGTTTAAGTTCCAAAGAAATGGAGATTGATTGTGAGGTGGAATGTGAATGTAATACACGACTGAACTATGTCCAGAGCTTGCAGGAAAGACAATAAACAATGCTAAGTTTGTCAGGAGTTTCTTGGTTTTGTTTCTTCAGGATGTGATTTATCAGAATTCCCATCAGAGGTTCTGCACAATTCCATTTTCTTGTGTGAAAAGGCATATCCTTCCAATCTCCATCCATATTCAAAAACTAATAAACAGATGGTCAAATTAAAGAGGACCTATCAGCCAGAAAATTAAATGAATTACAAATTCACCAGAGCTTAGTTTTCCAAACCATTCCTTCTTCCATTAAAATAAACAAACCAGCTTACTTTTCCCTCTGCTTTTCTTCCAAACACTTTCAGAACCATGAGATCAAATAATTAAGCTGGTGGAAAATCCCTTGTTGGTATTAGAAACAACCTATACTTGGAGGAAGACTAAGATAACAGCTGGTTATTACAGAACAAGATATTTCATTACATTGAGCATATCTGCTTAAGAAAAAAGAAAAGTCAGATTTTTGAACTTACTGATCAGTGATCACATTGGAATTGGAACAGACCTGAACAGATATATTTTGAATTGTGGGGAGAATAAGGAAATATCCTAATGATATTTACTTGTTATACAAAATACAGGTTATAAAACAATTTATGAAGGAGGGGGGGATCTTCAAACACCCAAAGCAAAAGGCAGACAAGGAGGAAATTATGTCAGGGCAGCAATTCATCCTTGCCCATTATGGCAGACTGGTGACTGGGCTGACAGTGATGTCAGTGACATTGCATCACGCAAGCCGCATAACAGCCATGATAGAAAAGGTTATTCAGATTGCACCTACATTAACATATTGTTTCAGAGCAGTGGTGCAAGTCGGAAGAGTCCCCTAATTGTCACTACTTGCCATGTGGTGGCTCGGTGTCCTAAGCGGTTGGAGTCACTGGACTTAACTAAACTGTCAGCACCACTCCGGAGAAGCACAGGCACTCTGACTACTGTTGGGCCAGAGAAATCTCAGTCTTTTGAGTCATGGGCATATC